>NC_137974.1:46080476-46471205 GCF_963924665.1 Micromys minutus
AAGACACCAGTGACCATGGAGGCTCATGGAAGAGTTCATTTGGGCTCATGACTCCAGGTGGTTAGAAGCCATGGTACCAAGCATAGATTACAGGTTGCTGGTGGTGGCTGAACCAGCCAGCTCAGAGCTCACATCTTGAAGCACAAGCAGGAAGCCAGAATGGTGAAGGTGAAAAGTCAGGAGTCTAAATTCTCAAAACCCACCCCTAGGAACATAATCGTTCCACAAAGGCACACCTCTTAAACCTCCTCAATGACACCATGAATTGGTGACGCCATGACCTGGTGACTCAAACATCTGAGACCCGCCAAATACCACACCCACCATGTGTAAGAACCGAGGTTCCATCCCAGTGCCATAAAAATATAATAAACCAGTCTTCTGTTTTACAAAGTAGTAGCTGTACTTTATTTAAAAAATTATTAAAAAAATACTTAAGGTTGAGAACACAGGAATAGTTCATTTGGTCACGTATCTCATTAGCATGATATCCGTTCTGATCTTACATACATGTGCATGTGCTTTACGTGTTATGTAATTACATGTTACATCATGTCTTCATCAAATCCAAATTTCCCCACTCCACCCCTTGTTGGTTTTTGTATGTTTTCTAAATTAACACTGAGCGTGGGGGTGCACACCCCTAAGAGGTAGGCAGATCTCTGTAATTTCAAGGCTAGCCTGGTCTGCATAGTGAGTTGCAGGCCATTTGAGGCTACAGTGGCTTAGTGACTCTGACGGACTCACCCCGTGCTTCCCCCAGTCTAGCGTGATTCTTGAGTTCTCTTCACGATGCTGTTCCCAGACCACAAAACACCACACCTCGATTTCTCTCAGCACCTCTTCTTGCTGTTTTGCTTATTCTTCCAAATTTGTGTATTCTGAAGAACTGGAAATTCGTCCCAAGATCTCTGTGGGTGCAATTAAACATTTTGACCAGAATCTATTCTAAATGCTATGTTCTATACATAATACTGAGAATGTGCGTTAGAAAGAAGAGGTGACACTCAGATCTTTCCATAGGAAATAAATAATGTCCTTAACTTCCAGCTTCCTAAATAATTTTTTTTAACAACTCTCCTCAACAGAGTGGATTTTTTTAGAGGCTGTCGAGAGAGGAGTTTCTGTTCCTGTTACACCCTCTTGGGTCCTGTCAAGTCAAACTCTGCCGTCTGCTTGGGCTCTCTGTCCATCCTAATACTAATTTGCCTTCAGTCGCCACCTTTGTGTGTGTTGTTATACATACATGAAGACATGCATGCTTATTGTACATGTATACAATTATTCTTGATTATATCTACCCCAGTGTCTCCTGTGTAGTCCGCTAGTGTCCTCGGATACGGCCCCTTCCCTCCTCATGTTCTCTTGGGGTTTCTGGTTTTGTTTTTGTTTAGGGTTGGCAAAAAAACAAAACAAACAAACAATACCAGGAGAGATGGCTCAGCAGTTAAGGGCACTGACTATTCATTGAGAGGTCCTGAGTTCAATTCCCAGCACCCACATGGTGGCTCACAACCATCTGTAATGGGATCCGATGCCGTCTTCTGACATGTCTGAAGGCAGCTACACTGTACTCACATACTCACGTAAATAATTATGTAACAGAAAAGAGGAAAACCTCACTGGGTCGTTAGTGCTCCCGGCTGAGATGTTGCTGTCTTGACCTCGTGCAGGTAGCAAGATCTGCAGTGAGCTCATTGGTGCAACAACCACGCCATGTCCAAAGTCAGCATTTCGTGGTTCTCCTCCCCGACCTCTGACCCCTCTACCATGACGTTCCCTGAGCCTTGGTGTGGGGACAATATCAATATCCTCTTTAGGGCGACTGCTCCTTGGCCACTTCTCTTCAACAGTTTGACCAGTCACGAGTCTCTGCATTGCTGCCCACTACAGAAGGAGGCTTCTCCCGCCAAGGCCGAGGGGAACTATGGGTATAAACATAAATATTTAGGAAGCACTTTTATGACACATCCATTTAGCAAGACAGCAGTAGCAGCTTCTCTTTCTCGGACATGTGACTCCTCAGGCCACGAGCTTCCAGCCAGGTTTACAGTTGCAGGCGTGGGAAGCAGGCTTCAGGGGGCCTTGCTTAGTTACCCTGCTTAGTTACTTCCACAACCTTCATGTCACGAACGTACCGGGCAGTGACCTAGTTTTGGACCGTACAATGTGATATGATCAATTCTCTTTCTTCTCCACCCTCGATCCCTGTGGACTTTATCAATTCACAATTTAGTAAGTGATAAATAAAATCAGTATTCTTCGGTTCAGTTTAATCATTTTTGTTGTGGTCGAGTTCTTAGAGGTTTGGCTTTGGAGGCCCCTTAAGGCCTCTTGTGACACAACGTATTTAAGAGGGCTCACCTCCATTTAAAACTAGCAGTTCTAAGCCCACCATTCCCTCCGGGGCCCTTACAGATTGCATAGGCTTTCTCCTTACTTGGTTTTTGCATACCTTTAGTTTCTTACTATGTGTTCTGACTGTCGAGAGGAAGCAAACTTTGAACACAGACCCTCCAGTTCCCTTTGTGTGACCTCCGCCTCTGTTGACCTTCACAGGTACCTGTTCGCTCTGCAGGTGAAGCAGGACCTGGCTCAAGGCAGGCTGACGTGTAACGACACCAGCGCCGCTCTCTTGATCTCACACATTGTACAATGTAAGTTCTTGGCAGTTCCTCTGGGAACCAGCTTGGAACCGGCACAATGCCCGGGTTGATGAGGAGTCATAGAAAGAACGTCTGTGTTATTTTTGCTGTTACCGTGGATGACCCCGGGAGAGCAATCCTCAGACGTCAGCTTAGAACCCAGGACTTCTGTGTTCTGGTGATACTTGGTTTTTTTGTTTGTTTGTTTGTTTTGTTTTGTTTTTCTTTTTTAACGACAAATACAGAGTGTCACCTCAGCATCTTGCAAAGAGAAGCTTGGGTGGACAACGGACAGGCTCACCACGTCTGCTTTGTCCCGTTTGCTGAGTGCGGGTCCTTAGTGTTAGGACACAGCTGCCGCAGGTTTCACTTGGGTCTCCTACAAAACTTAGAACATAGCTTCACTGCTCAGATAGTCTCATGTCAGACTTGCCCAGTCACTAAAGTTTACCCCCAATGTGTGCCTTCAGTGCCCTTTGCAGAGGCACCTAGGGCAGTGAAGAATCTGATTCACCGCCTGAACTGTGTCCACTGAGGGCCACTGAGACGATTTGCCTTCGCTTCCCGATGTCTGGACGCTCTGCCCCTCACGTGCCGCCGAAGTGCTGGGGCTTACTGGGTGGTAGAGAAGAACCCTGTGGTGCATGAGCCACGCTTGGCTCTATGCGTGGATCAGCGGTGTGTATTAAACAGCACATCCCTAAATGGAGCCACACGGAAGAAATAGCCGATCTATGCAGATGTGTCTTTGTTTCAGGAGACTGACCCCAGATTTTTCATCAGAGCAGCATGCAGCGATTGCTGATTGGTTGTTCACAGAGACTCTGTAAATCATGATTACCTTTTCTAAGTTTACATGGATTTATGTATATGTCACACGTGTGTCGGCGCCCATAGGTGCCAAAAGACGGCATAAAACTAGCTGGGTTACAGGTGGTTGGTGAGCCTCCTGATGTGAGACCTGAACTTAGATCCTCTGGAAGAACGAAGAATGTTCCTAACCATTGAGCCATCTCTCCAGCCTCTTTGTTTTTCTTTCACGAGTGTTTGCCTCTGTGTGTGTGGATACCCATAGAGACACTAGGACTGCATAGAGCTCTTGGGAACTGAGTTACAGGTGCTGGCAAGCTGCTGTATGAGTTCTGGGAACTGAGCCCAGGTCCCCTGCAAGAGCAGGAAGTGCTCTTAACCACCGAGTCATCTCTCCAGCCCACATATCTATGGTGAACAACAGGAATCAGTTACTCTTTCTCAAGACCAGATAGAAGAAACTGAAGAAAGAAATCAAAGCTTCTGTTCAGGCAGCTGATAACAATGTCGGTAGGCCAGGGTGGCCCTCAGCTTTGTGCACTGTTCTCTGTGAAGGAATGGGAATTCGATAGGTAGCTAGGAAACCCCATGGCAGAGGAAGCCAGTAAGTGAGATTCATCCAGTGTTGCCAGATGAGTCTACACAGCTTAGTGCAAGACAGGTAGTCTCAGGGTGGCGTGGGGCAGCATAGAGTCCACGCTTGGTGACAGTGGGTGGGTGGGCAGGATGTGGCAGGCTGCTTTGCATGACTGGACAAAGGGTAGCTTTTACAGGAACTCTTGCTTCCCTAAGCAGCAGGGTCATTCACTGCTTTCTGGTAGCTTGTTACACAGGTAATCAGATGCACGGGAAAGGCATGCCTCCCAGGAGTCTTACAGACTTGCACTCAATGGTGCTGTGAGGCACAGTTGTTCTTTCAAACCCTAGGGCCTGATGTGTGCATAGTACAGCAAGTTCATCACCAGATACGAGTTGAGGTTGCATAAGAAAGCACATCGTGTTGCCTGTGGATGGAAAAAAAAAATCTATGCAAGTACAGTCTCACCTGTTATTTCTAAATGGTATAAGAAATTTAGTAAACTCTTAAGGTAAAACAACAACCACCACGTTAAATTGTTTACCTTTCCTCCCATTGACATACCTTCTTGGATAACAACTCCATGTTAAGAGTTCTGTCAGTTAACTCCTAGGTCTCTGTACACTGAGTCACCCAATAATCACCCACAGGTGAAGAATTTACTGAGAAGGGGAGAAAGACAGACAGGAGTGACTCCCAGTGCCCGTAGCACATTGAATGAATGCCCCGACAGCTGGATACTTCGAAGTCACTGTTAGACAGGATTTGTGTCTCAGAAAAGAAATGATGAATTCTAAGTTCATCAATGACCTGATGGTTTCTGTGGTGAAAATTTTTCGGAGTTTCAATTTCTTTTTTTAAAAAAACACAGATATGTAAGAGTATGTTTTCATTTTAACTCCAGGTGTGGGATATGGGGCTGCTTCAGATTGTCCGCAGCAGCTGACTGTGATTGGCCTCAGGCTCTAGCACGGGTGTGATTTTGCTAGCTGCAGGTGGTTTCTGTGATTATGTGATGTTTAGAATTCTGGGGGTTTTTCAGAGGATATATAAAGGCTAGGACCCGGAGAGGTGAGGTGGGTTGTTGTTGGTCATGGTTTGTTAAGTAGTCGTGCACAGAGAAGAAAGAAGAAATTAATTGTCCTGACAGCGGAGATCAAACCTGCCCCAGGGAACTTGAGGCCCTTAGTCATAAGGAGGTAGTATAACAGCCATGTTGCCCCCATTCTGATCCCTGACTTTATTCAGGGATTCCTTTCCTTTCCCCCATCCTTTTTTCTGTCCTATCTGGTGTTAGGGGTTGAAAGGAGGGAAGAAAGGCAGAGGAAAGAACCCACAAAGTAGCAGAAGAGCAGCTACAATGTCACTGATTGCAAATTGTATCAAGACCACTTACTGTTCCCTTCTGGTGATTACACCTGTCCTGATAACATTAAAACGGAAAAGAAGCCAAAGTATGTGTGACTAAAAGAAGGATAAGTCTGAAGTT
Organism: Micromys minutus; assembly: GCF_963924665.1. NCBI lineage: Eukaryota > Metazoa > Chordata > Mammalia > Rodentia > Muridae > Micromys > Micromys minutus. The sequence goes on from NC_137974.1 coordinate 46,085,998, forward strand.
TTCTTCGAAGCTACTAGCCTGAAGAAGGAGTAGATGTCACCTACATGGGTCAAACTGAATTAAGGTCACGTCCCACTCTGAGGCAGAAGTAGCACAAGGTTCGCACCGGATGTCACCTATCAGCTTTGTATTTGCTGTCCAGGGATTGTGACACATTCTGAGGAGTTTACTATGTGGCCCATTTTTTCCCCTTTGTTTCTTTGTAGCCGAGATTGGGGATTTTGATGAAGCTTTGGACAGAGAACACTTAGCAAAAAATAAGTACGTACCTCAACAGGATGCACTAGAAGACAAAATCGTGGAGTTCCACCACAGCCACATGTGAGTACTATTGCTCCCCAGTAGCTGCTCTCTGCCTCCCGGCACAGAGAGGTTCGTGAGCTCGCATACACACTCCTCCATGTTATGTGACACATGACAAAGGCTGTAGGAAGGAGCACAGAGTTTCACTGCAGTGTTGTGGTCTAACCTGGACTCTTAATAAATGCAGAGACCAGTGGTTGAGATCCTAGCTGTGAGACAGAGTGACCCAAGACATAAGGGAGAGGGTAAGGCTTGCAGACCATTGGGCAGCCATCCTGACAGAGCATGGGGAGGTGTGTGTCAAACCAGGCACAGGGTTAAAAACAGGGAGACTTCAGAACTTTTGTGATAGCCCCAGTTTGGGGCCTTTGCTTTGATGGGGAGAACATCTTCAAAGGACTCTCAGCGCCTTCCCTCCCTCTGTGGCTCAGAAGCAGGCATTTGACCCTGGCAATAGAAGAAACACAGCCTGGCATTTGGCTCTCAAGTTCAGCTGACTCAAACTGGCTGAAAACTCGCCTAACACAGAGGTGTTTCACTTTTACATGACCCAGAGGAAACAGATTCTGAAGAGCTGGCTGGGCTGGAGATAGAACTTGAGGTTTTGTGTTACCCGGTAATAGGGCTTTTGTCCTCGATGTGTGGCTCTGGGCTTAGCAGGTAGAGGTGGGTGTCATCTGATCTTGCAGCCTGTAGCTTGCCGTCAAGTGCCTTTTATTTCCCAGGAGAAGCTGCCCAATCTCAAAGTAATAGATGTGGGGGATTCAAATCCCCTGGCCTTTCTCTCCCCTCCTTGCTTTGTCAGTGGACAAACCCCGGCAGAGTCAGATTTCCAGCTCCTGGAAGTGGCCCGTCGGCTGGAGATGTACGGAATCCGGTTACACCCTGCCAAGGACAGGGAAGGCACCAAGATTAACCTGGCTGTCGCCAACACTGGAATTCTAGTGTTTCAGGTGTGGGGAACACAGCACCTTTCCCTTGGTGAGGGAGGGAGGTGAATGGGATCTCCTTTCCAGGTTCATGTGGGGGGCCATAAGGCCTCTAGTGGATATCTTCAAGTAACAAGGAAAGTAACCCCTCCAGGCCTTTGGCTTTTGGGTGTTTTGTTTGTCTGTCTGTCTGGCTGTTTCGGCAATCCTCCTTGTCCTACTTGGAAACTGTCCATTAGAGATTTGTTTGGGTTTAATAGATCTTAAGAGATCTATAGAACCTGATGACTCCCAGGAGGCCTGTCCTGAGAGCGCAGTGTCCAGGAGAGATGACCTCAGATGCCAAGCAAATGCCTTCCATACTCAGAGGTGACATCTTGACACTTAGTTAAAATTTGATCTTTTGAGGTTTTTTTTTCTTTCAAATTAACTTGTGTTTGACCAGTTTATTTGGGACCTTACCATACCCCACTCTGAAAGCACACGTGCTTTTCAGAAAGAATGACCCTGCAGGTATCACCTGTTTGCAGCAAGACAAACTGTCTGTGCATTTTTAACCCGTGCCATCCCTAAGGGCATGTGACCCTCTTCAGTGTGCCTGCTGTCTGTCCCTGGCTGTGGGGTGACTTTACTTGACCAATCAATGCTTTTCCCTTCCTAGCTTCCTTCAAGTATGATTTGCTGGCCAGCCCATAGTTAAAAAATGCAGCTTCCTAGGTTCATTTGCATAGATATTTGAATTTTGTGAAACTACAATAGTGAACATTCACGAATTGGTATGAACCCTTTCCTGTTACGCAAAACCACCGGAGCTACTTAAGGAATAGGAGAAAGGTTCGAATAGTCACAGTTTGATGAACTAACGTTCCAAACAGCACATACTTCTAGGATGCCCTGGCTCCAGAGTCTCCCTACATTTCTCACATACATAGACTCTCAAGCACACAAACACACTCTCAAGCAAGCACACTCGAGCACACACACAGACACAGACACACACACACACACACACTCAAGCATATACACTCTCTCAAGGGCACACACACACACTCAAGCATACACACTCTCAAGCACACACACACACTCTCTCTCTCTCAAGCATGCACACACATACACACACTATCAAGCACACAAACATACACATACCCAAGCTTACTACACACCATACACACACACACACACACACACGCGAGTCTTCTACATAGAATCAATTTATGGCACACATTAAATATTACACACACCTCTAAAGACTGGGGCTTGGGACTTATACCTGGTATTAGGAAGAATACTTTGAGGTGCAGGATGGTATCTGAGAAGGAACCACTCCCCACAGTTTTTAACCTCTACAAATAATCCACAAGTACCTGATATTAAGGAACAATAGAACCCAGTGTTGAGTTCCGGCCGTTAAATTTCCAAACCAAACATTTGAACATTTCTGAAGGTCATAAGCAGAGGAAAAAAGTACCACGATTGAATCAATGTGCTTTGCTTGTGTTCAATATGATCAAAATATGGAGAACGGTTGGAGCATTTAGTTGTGTGAGAAGAAAGTGGTGTGGGATTAATCTTGAAGCCCTGCCTCATTGCCCCATCCTACCACTCTGGGGACGATTTGCATAGGCTCTGTGTACATTACGTATACACGTTTCCGTTTCCATTTCACTAACATTAAGAAAACAAATCTGTCTCGCTGAGCTTCGTGTGTGGTCTGATGAGATACCATCTAAAAAGCCCTTAGTACAGTACCTTGGCCCTCTGTGAGATGGTTCTTATTGGTGTGGTGGTTGTCGTGATTTTGTTTTTATTTATCTTCTTTTCATTACCTTGGCCAGTGCCTTCCCTGCTTGAAGGCAGGTGTGGTCTGAATGCCAGATTCTATAATTTGTGAGAAATAACACTGAGTGTCTGGTGTCTCCGCCGTCCACCTACGGTCCCCGTGTGCACACACGCCTGGCTCACGGCGTGCTCTCCTTTCTTAGGGCTTCACGAAGATCAATGCTTTTAACTGGGCCAAGGTGCGGAAGCTGAGCTTCAAGCGGAAGCGCTTTCTTATCAAGCTCAGACCTGATGTGAATGTAAGTCACGGTGGAACGTAAGTGTGGGACCAGCCAAGCTGTCCGTGGATGGGTTGTGCCTGTGGGCTAAGGTCTGTTCAGGGGGCCTGTGAAGGTGCTCTGGGAGGATTGTATATCCAGACGCTTGGGAGGGCTTTTGCTGTCACTTCTGGGAGGAAGGATTGAAAGAACACACAGGTGCTTACCCAAGGAGAACGTTTCCCCTCCAGACAAACAGCTTGAGCTGTGTTATGGCCGAATGTCCAGCCTATGGCTCTGCCCTGGGACCCCAGCATTCCACCATATTCCTGGCATCTCCTAACTTGCTTGTTTGTAGTCCTGGCTTGCTAGCTCCCACTCTTGCCCTTACACTGCCCTGGGAGCTCATTTTCATGGGCTAACTACGGCATCTCAGTACAGAACCCCCAAGTGTGTTGCCCACTTGGGATGGGCTTTGGGAAGAGAATAGGGTCTTCTTGGTCTGCCAAAAGCCACACAAGAGAGATGGGACGTCCCTGATGCCTGCCCTACCTGAACCTGAGTCCTGTCCCACAGGGGTCACCAGGGCAGTCCAGGCTCACAGGGTAGCTGCAGTGTGGATTAGGTGGAAACAACCCCTGCCACCGGTACATGATTCTCTGTGAGAAAATGCAGTTATGGTTCTGGAAAGCCAGTTGATATGGGAACAACTACAGCACACATTCTAAGCGGAGTTGGTGTGAACTCTTGAGAGCCCCAACGTAGTCAGGGCTGCTGGGAATGCTAAGGACTTGGTGACGTTTGTTTCCAAAACATGAGCACTGAAATTGGAAACACTGAGTAGAAAGTTACCATGTCTCTTCCAGAATCAGAACACACAAGTATTTAGTATTTCTGTACATCAGGAAGGAAGAAACTTCATTTTCCCCGTTAGTCTTGGGGCTACCTAGAGACCAGTGCCAGCTGCTGTTTTATTTTTATTTTTTTAAGTGGAATTAAAAGTCAACCTGGGGACTGGAGAGATGGCTCAGTGGTTAAGAGCACTGACTGCTCTTCCAGAGGTCCTGAGTTCAAATCCCAGCACCCACATGGTGGCTCACAATCATCTGTAATGAGATCTGATGCCCTCTTCTGTTGTGTCTGAAGACAGCTACAGAGCACTCATATATAATAAATAAATAAATCTTTAAATAAAAAAAAGTCGACCTGAACAGGAGCCAAGAGGAAGAAAATACAGAAGAGTCTCAGTTTAGACATTTTAAGGAAGGGGTGTGTGAATACTTGGACTGTTTTTAAGGAGGCAGCAGAAGCCAAGAGAAGCAGTGTGTTTATGGATAGACCTGCTAAGAAGTGTTACCACCCCACTAAAGCTACGCGACTGTGTCCTCTTTGTTCCTGTAAGATCTAAAGAGAGAGAGGCTGGGAAGCTCCCTGCCTCGGCATTGGGAATGGGCATGTTGTTCTCAATCCTTGAATCAATGATTGTACAACAAGACACACAATTAATGATTTTATTGGACAAATCTATTTCTGTTTTTTGTTTTTTGTTTGTTTTATTTTCTTTGTTTGTTTGGTTGGTTTTTGCTATCTCATCGGAAAGATTGTGAGCAGGGCAGGGGGAAACAAAAGCTGTATTTACTCCTTTCAGAGCTCATACCAGGACACTTTGGAATTCCTGATGGCCGGTCGAGACTTCTGCAAGTCCTTCTGGAAAATATGCGTGGAGCACCATGCCTTCTTCAGACTCTTTGAAGAACCCAAGCCAAAGCCAAAGCCTGTTCTCTTCAGCCGAGGGTCGTCGTTCCGATTTAGGTACGAGTGACCCTTGACAAGGCCATTTGCTCTTCATGTGAGCATTTGTCTAAGCTTCGTCCATCACGGCTGTTGTGAGTCACAGATAAGGCAAGCCATGGTCGGGGTTGTGGCCAATGGAGTCACTGGCTTGCTTATCCCATCCAGCTCCATCTTGCCTCTGTAGTCCTGTTTGAACCTTCGAGAACCACTTAGCTATCTGCCCGTTGAGGTCAGATCCCACACAAGTGTCCAGATGGATTTTTTTTTCAATCACTTAAGGATTTCGAACATGGGTACAGTGTGTTTTGATCAAACCTATTCACTGTCTCGCTCCTCAAATTTCTTCTGTGTACTGGACACCGCTTTTCCCTCCAACCTCTCATAGGCTCTTCTAAGTCCATCATGTCCAGGTGGTTCCGCCCATATGTGCTTGGTGTAGGGTTCTACTAGAACCTGGAGAACCTGTAAGAGGCTGCACCCCAAGAAAACGGGTTTGCTGGGTGGTGGTGGTGCACGCCTTTTATCCCAGCCTGGTCTACATAGCAAACTCCAGAACATCCAGGGCCACACGGAGAAACCCTGTCTTGATGGAAAGCAAACAGAATTATCAGTCACTAAGTAACTCTCCCCCCATCTGGGAACTTGAACTCGGGCACCTCGTACGTTCTAGGCAAGTACTGTTCCACTGAGCCAGCCGCTTTCCCGCAGAAAGGAGTTTAGTTACGAAAGCGAGTGTCTCATTTGTCTTAGGTGTTGCATCAGAGACTGGACCGCCTTGGGTTTGTATTATCAGTCGTTTTTTTTTAAACAATGCTGACATTCGCGGTATAAGGAACACTGGCCTAAGAATACTCAGAGAACTAAGTTTTCTCCATCCTCATACACTGCACAGACTAGACTCCTGGGACCTGCTGTTTTCACAGCCACCCATGGCCATCAAGTGGGTTTATTCAATTGGCTGTTTTCTCTGTTACATAAAACGAAAATGACCCAGAAGGCAAATGGACAGCAAACCCCAGGGCTCCCTCGAGATTGTTTTTCTTGTCACCAGCCGAGAGGCAAGAGTCCCTCATGTCACTTCCCTTTACTCTTATGGTCTTCCTTTCAGTGGTCGGACTCAGAAGCAAGTTCTTGACTACGTTAAGGAAGGAGGCCACAAGAAAGTACAGTTTGAAAGGTAAGAGGCTCTTTCGAGCCAGCGCCATTCTGAGTGCCTTATACTTCTTTACCCGGCCTGGGGCAAGTGACACTCACCTGCACAGTCAACCTCAGCAAGTCGGGGTTGGACAGGAGCATTTTAGGACTCAGGCCCCTCACTCAAGATAAAATGTCCTGAGACCACAGTGACAGATGAGGGAGGAAGGGCTAATGTAGGGCTGAGTGAGCCCAGGGCAGAGATAAGCCAGTTCCACTTGAAGATGTTGGCTTTCGAATATTTCTGGTTGGGAGGGAAGCCACAGGATTTGTTGCTGTTTCTGTTGGTGGCAGATGCTTGGCAAAACAAGATATTTGCCAGGCACTGTTCAGGGCCCCTTACTTTTTAATTTTATGTGAATACACTGTCACTCTCTTCAGACACACCAGAAGAGGGCATCCAATCTCCATTACGGATGGTTATGAGCCACCGTGTGGTTGCTGGGAATTGTCAGGACCTTTGGAAGAGCAGTCAGAGCTCTTAACCACTGAGCCATCTCTCCAGCCCGGTCAGTGGTCTTTTATTTCCTGCTTAAATGTGGAGACCCTGAGACTGGAGCACATAGAGCAAGCACCACAGGTCTCCTAAATGGAGAGTGGCCCCTGGCCCACTAGCTCCAGAGCCCAGAGCTTGTCAGCACCTGTGGGACTCCCAAAGGAGAAGCAGAACCCGAGCTGGAGTAAGATGAAGGGCCAGGAGTGAAGAGATGGCCTGAGCCCCCGCCAAGTGCCTGCGAGTATTTGTTTTTAACCCTCCTGTTTTCCATGAACATTTACTCTAGCGTTCAGATAGGATGTAACAGACACTTACATTCTCACAACTTGGCATTGACAACTTCAGGTTCATCTGCACTGACCTGGGAATCTGAAGAGTGGAAAAGATCCTAGTCAAAAATGTACATTATAAATACTATGTAAAATAAATATTATCTAAAATAAATATTATCTAAAATAGCCTCCGAGTAATGTGTATAAGGTAGATGGGAAACAAATAAATAAATTTCATGTTCAGATTAGGATCCTGTCTCCAAGATACCACATTTGTAAGTGCCAGTATTCCAAAATCTAATTACTTACATTCCAAACTTCAGGGTAAAGGATGCCCAACCTGTATCAGTATTTTGACATACGTAATTCTTCAGTTCTTTTTATGTGTTGCTACAGTGACTTGTAGAAAAAACTACCTGTCACTGCCTTTTTTTGTTTTAATTTTCCTCCTCTTTCCAAAAGAAACTTCTAGATTTATGTATCTTCTGGATTTCAATACAGACTTATTAAAAGATATTTTGTGTATGGGTGTATGAATTTTCACTTACATAAATACTGACGCTGCTTGTAATGCTGTTGTATTCCATACTCACGGAACAGGCATTAGAACTTGTCACGTACTGAGCTCATGCGGTGGTGTGAGTACATCTGACTCTTGTGTGCCAGAGCTCTCTGTGTGTTATAGGGCTCACTCTCTGAAAGATGTTTGGGTCATTTCGATGCTTTATCCTAATTGTGCTAAAATAAGTCTGGTACAGTTTCTCCTGTCCTATACCCAGAAATGTGGCACTAGGGTGCTTTTGCCTATGTACCCAAGCCACTAGCTTACCTGAAACAGCCTTGCACACACACACACATACACACACACACACACATTATATAATTCTATGATTTATATGTATATATATAAATAATTATATATATAATATAATTATATAAATATATATATATAATTCTATGATTTTCTTAGATGATTAGCAGTTAGCATGTCAAAAACCAAGCAGAAGGTAGCACTGATTGTCCATATAGATGCCCTGGGGCCTTTCCACGTGAAGAGAAGATGTGTGCACACTGGAGGGATACAGCCACGTGAATTCAGTCCTTGAAAGTGTAATGCCTGTTCATGGATAGGGGACAAGATAAAGGCCCTGTGCTGGTCACACTATAGTCCCCTGAGGATCAATTTTCTTACAGGGGAGCCTTTCTCTCCTGGGTCTACATAGTGTAGAGTGAGATGGTCTTTGGCATAGATCTGATCTAGAAAATACTGAATGGAATTTACAAATTGATACATTGATAGCTTGCAGATCAGAGCTTTTGATGCCTAGTGGCTATTCCTCTCTCTTGACTTTCTCCCAAGCCAGCAGGCATCGCTCAGTCATTCTCGGTCCTTCAGCAGCTAGGATAGGATTCTTAGGAGAATGCAGCGTTTTTGGCACCTGTGTTTGTGTGTCTGTCACATTGACCAAGAAAGTTCTGGGTACCTTCATGCTTGAAGTACTCAAAGTGCTTCATTTAATCAAAGCTGTCCTGACATTAGCTGTCTTGTGTGATTCCCCCTCAGAAAACACAGCAAGATCCATTCCACTAGGAGCCTTGTCTCACAGCCCACAGCACCGAATTCAGAAGTGCCAAAACAGGTCAGTGGTGGTCATGGACGACTGTGGGTCTTTCCTTTACTTCTTGTATGTTATACTTACCCACTGTGCTTTCCAGTCCTGTCTCCTTTACCTCTGGGATTTGGCACAGGTAGTCCTGAGCTGACTTTGGGCTCTGCCCCAAGCCTGTCCTGATCAAGCCCTTGGAAGTAGCTTGTTGTCAGCTGCTGTTCTATATTTTAACTCCGAACCTTGTGAGTCTGGGCATTGAACAGACATGGCAGCCCGTGTCTGCTGTGTAACTGAAGGACACTGGGCAGGCAGACGCTTGGTAGAGGTCCTGCTCGGACAGCCATGCTTCTCGCCAGGCAGCCTCTGCTGACAGAGTCCCAAGGACATGTGTTGTGGAGCAGTGGACAAGCGACAGTAGGGAAAATTGTCCCTCTTGTTCTGACTGTGGCAGGAGTACCCGACCAAGGGCTGGCGGCTTAGGATGTTGTTCTCAGCATTTCCCTCAGAGATTAAGAATTTGTCTGAGAAAGAGCATGAAGGTGCTTCTGTGATGTGACTTCACCACCAGCCATTTCCCAATCATGTTAACCTGTCTCTCCAAGTGCAGAAGTCTGTGGCTTTTCTGGGGTCTCTGTCATATTGTCATCATGGGCATCTCTGCCATCCCATTGGCCCTAGCTAGGGAGCTATTCATGGGCTGCTATATGGACACCCTAGAATTCCCATCTGAGATGAGGGTCACGGAAAACAAAATCAGTTGAACTCATATTCTGGGGACCTAGCTAGAGCGCATCTCCACCCCGAAGGAGCCCTGTAGATCATGAGTTTCACTTCCTACCTGAGCACAGGTTGCATCCTGGGGAGGCAGCCATGGCTTCTATAGTGCCATTAGTCCTAGCTGGGGAGGGGGAGGCACTTCCAAACTAAAGCCGACGTCTTCACTCCTTCCCCACTCTAGTATAACCACCTGCCTCAGTGCTTTTCCTGTTCTCCCTGCCCAGTCTCCACAGAGCGCCAGCCTTACCTTCAGAGAAGGTACCGAGTCTCCCAGTGGCCAGAGCTGCCGGCAGGCGAAGGAAACAAAAGTTTGTACCTTGGAGTCGGGATCACACCAAAGCCCCGCCCTCTCTAAGAGCTCTCCGGGGAGCAAAGCTGCAGATGGAACCACCATGGTGCCGCCCGAGGAAGAGGATGAGGATGGCAAGGATGGCATCCGGCCAAGTCACCCTCAGCCCCCACAGCCAAGCACAGGTCCAGCATCCCGGGCCGCTGGAGGCAGTAGTAATTCCATTCCCTTCATTGACTGTAGCGATGTAGATAGCGAATATGACCTGCTCAGAGAACCAGGGTCCCAGTCACGGTCCCAAACAAATGACAACTATGAAGGTGATCTGACCAGTGGTGTTTATCTACTGTCCAGGGATGAGAGGCAAGCAGAGACTAGGCCCAGAGCTTCCCCTCCCTCTGCAAAGCCCTCCCGGCCTCCTTCTAGAGAATTCCTTGATGATGATTCAGCGGATATTACCTTTGATCTGAGCGGGAGCCCTGGGCTCCCGAGACATAGCTCCCTGATAGATGAAATGTTCAGGGCCTCCACTGGCCGCAGCCCCCTGGCCACCCCACTGTCTCCCTGCAGCAGAAGCTCCAGTCCAGATTTGAGCTGGGACAGAACTGGGTCCCAAGGCTATGTCTCTGAAAATGGACATGACCCTAGGGAAAGGAGTATGGGGGAAGATGCTTTCCCAAAGCAGGGTCCCCCGTATGGAAACTGCTCCCCCGCCCTGCAGAGGCCACGCCTGAGGAATCTTCCTAGCCGATACAATAAGTCAGAGACAGACCCACTCATCCTTAGCCAGGCAGCCCCCACCCCAGAGTCCATGGAGAGGCTTGATGACCGGGAGGAGGAGGGGTTGGCCCACACGGCTGCTCCCCAAGGTACGACGCTAGCCAATGGGACCCAACCCACAGGCTCCACCTCGGAGGTCACCCTCTCGCAGGCGGTGTGCAGGGATAGCGAAGTGGACCAGCTGGCACCCCTGCAGGTGACAGAGTGCTCCACTAGCAGCGGGAATGAATCTAGCGATTCAGACTCTGCCATGGCAAGCCCTTCAAGGAAGTCCCCGGCACTTGTCCGCCCAACAAGCCTGAGTTCCCCGCTCAAGAGGAAGGGTGAGACGGGTTTGCAGGGCCTGCAGCCCGGTGAGGAGGAAGGGGAACACGAGTGAGGGGCCTGGCAGGCAGGTGGTCAGCTGCTGATTACAAATTCAGGGTTGACACAGAGAGGGTCTGCTCTAGTGACTTGTTTGTTTTTAGCCGATGTTTGTTAGGTAAAGTTCGGGGCAGGCACATATTTATGGATGGTGCCTGACTCTTTACTCAGACCTGTAACAAACACAGAACTTAACACGAGCGGCTTACCTTTTAGAAAGCATGGTACAAGGTGTACAGCAAAAGCCTTAACAAGTTACTGGAGGTTTGTTTTGCTGGCCGAAGGCAGTAAGAAATACCTTATTATAAACCCGGTAGTGTGAACAGTGTATTATATTTACATGGTAATTTTCTGTGCGTGCAGTTGTGTGTGCAGGAGTTTTGACTGAAATGTCCCTGAAATCACAGAAAAGTGTTCTGTCTGTCCCCTACTTAAAAGTGGGGTTGTTTTCCAGACCCTATAAAGAGGCATGGACAAATCTGAGTCCAGGTGGAAGTTGGTTAATAGCTGAGGTTGTGTCAGGAAAATTATGCTCAAGAGTGGTGGGTGTTTTAATGGGAAGAATCCAGGGTTCTTCTGGCTTCCCGGGCTTCCTGTGAAGCGCTATAAAAGCCGTCAGGTCTCTAGAAATAGCCATTTGCCTGGGATTGCTCATTCGGTTGGGTTCTCATTGCCAGATCATTAGTTTTTTAAGGAAATGGCTGACTCTCAGAACCTCTTGGTGAACCAGAAATGCTGCTGAGGGGTGAGGTAAGGGGAAACAAACACCTTACTGTGGGCACTGTTGCCTACAGCAGGTTAGCCAGCAGTGTGCCAGCCTGGCTACCTGTCTGTCACATGACGCTCGGCTTCATCACTGCCCCGGGTTTTATGTGGTCTTACGAGCAGGGACCCTGTCGGGAACACAGACACCTTGCTATTTTTATGGCTTCTTTTAAAATCATGGAGGCCTCTGCCTGCCACACAGTCTTTCTCCACTGCAGATCAAGGAGCTGGGGTTTTAGCCCACCCCGTGTGTTTTCCCTAACTGTGCTCTGGCGTTACCTGAGCCATTGTCAAAGGGAGTGATACCTGAGTCTCAGCCGAGAGTTTGGATCTGTTGGTACAGCCAGGATCTTTTCTCCCTCAGCCACGATGGCTGGGTGGAGTCTGTTGGAAGGCGGTGAGAATGTTAGCTAAGTCATTGTGGCTAGAGTGTGAAGGATACACAAATGAAATGCTTTTAAAAGTCTCCATTTGTATCTTTTCCGTCTTTGATACTTTTCAATTGTAGAACAAAAATCTTTAGCTCTGAACTGCAAAACTTTGTATAGTTGTAAAGATGGTGCATCCTTGCTGAGCTGCCACGCTGGTGGCCTTGGGAGCCTTCTGTGGCTGTGTGACAGTGGGAAGCTGGACTTGTTCAGGGAGTGAGGGAGGCAGAGCTTGGCTCATGGATCTCAGAGAATCTTGTCAGCGGGGATGCTGAGAGGCCAGGTTTAAAAGTTGACCCTGTCTGCATTTATACACGCATATCTGGTTTTTCTTGGTCAGCTGACTCAGTGGGTGATTGATTGGTGGATCAATCTGACTGGGTATCGGTTGGCAGTTGTTCCCTGAAGTAGTCCATTCACAGCCTGCCTTAGATGACTTGAAAGCTCTACAGAGGCTCAGCAGTCACCCAGCAAGCCTCCACTGTGGGTGAGCAAGCTCCTTCCTGTGGAGTTAGTTCAATGACTTTGCTACTCAGCCAGTGCTGTTCCTGTGCCGCCAAAGTTGCGCCCATCCCCCCAGCCACTTGACTTCAGCTCTTTCCTCACCGGGGACCTTTAAAGGCCCCATGTTTTAATTCTGGGGATGCTTGTCTGCATTGCTAAGTGGAATTAGATGTGAAAATCCTGGATGACAGAGACAATTGTGAGTGAATAGCTGCTCTTCATACTTTTGCAGTTTTAACACATTTTTGAATATTCTGTCCGGTCTTAGGAAAAGCTAAACTGATAAGTTTGCCATAGGTAAGCCTGGTCAGGTGGGAGCTGAGCAGAGTCAAGCTTGGTTGTTTTAATGGTGACCTGTTTAAAGGACTTTTCCTTATTGCTGCTTTATACAGAAGTCTGACAATTAAATAGAAATGAACTCTTTTAGCCTTGCAATGTGATTAGGGCAGGGTCAGCACTTTTGACCCTAAAGAGAGAGGCGTGTTCTTGTAGCTTCTACAGGAATGATTTCAGCACGGTGTCATCAAGCCATTGCCCATCCCGTGTGCCTGTCATCTGTTTCCCTTTGTGCTGTAGCACAGAGTTTTCTCCTGATCAGTTTTGTGCCAGCCATGCCAATTTCAACTTCTCTTTCTCAGCTGGTACTTAAGAAAGCGACAGTCCCAGCAAATTAATATAGCCTAAGGGAACTGGGGACAGGTTTGTTTCCAGGTCTCACATCCCATCACGCTGAGAGTAGTCACTAGCTGCCATTACAGGAGCGTATCCCACTCTCCAGAAGATGCCGGAAGTTAGTCAGAGAACTCCCATGCGAGCCTGCCATGAGCTGAGTGTAGCAGGTCCTATGCTCTGACATGTAGACCTCAGGCCCCAAGGCTCCAGTCTCCACCTGGGACTTACAAAGGACCTACTTTTGCATGACGTTAAACTAAGGTGAGGGAGGCCAGTGACAGGGTTGGCTGTGAAAAACACAAAGCAGAGACCAGAGGTCTCTGGACTGAACAAAGAACATGAGCCTTTTGGACCTTCCTACTTGCTGCTGCTCTGTCAAACACTATCTTAAGGCCAGGGATGGAAGACAGAGAAACTCAGATTTTAAAGCTCCTCGCAGCTACTCCAGGACCGCTTTCCATTATGATGATTTTTTGGGATTTTTATTTTGAAATATATGTAGACCATTATGTGGCTTCCCATGTGGATCCTTGTTAAGAACAAATTGAAAAGGCAAGAAATTCCTTTAGCATGAAGAAATGCATTTAATGAGTTCCAGAGCCCACTCTGAACCCCTTCAGCCTCTGCAACCGTCATCTGGATGCCATCAATGGTATTTTATTAGACAGGCATTTAATTAGAGGAAGCTTGTGGGTCAGATTCTTTTCTACATGTATGATTCATATCAGGAATTTCTTACACGTCCATCTCTCCTCTCGTGATCTTTGGCCCTGCGCTTAAAATCTGAGTAATAAGACTTCTTTTTTTCTCCTCAAGAACATCTTTGAAGATTTAAACCAAGTAATACCCAAAAAAAAAAAAAAAAAGGTCAGGCCTGAAGAACCAAGCAGAGTCACCCCCTGGCCTGCTCAGAGTTGAGGGGGTCGTTAGCCTCAGAGTCGCACTGGTTGTGCGTTGCTAGGCATTTTCTAAAGGAGGGTTAAAATCCAGATAGGAGACATTTTTTTAACACTGGTAAAATGATAGTAAACGTGCCTCGAGGTCCGCCTACTTTGTTTTTCCTTTTTCATCTAGAGCCGCTGACCACATGCATTTAGTTTGCTTTCTGCACTTAAAATGCATCCTGTCTTCTCTGAGCAGCACTGTGCTTGCCAGAGCTGTAGCCCTTCCTGAGTGGGGCCACTGAGTCACAGGTAGACTCGGCCTACAGTCAGTCAGGTTTAGTTTGTGTGCTTCTGTCTTGGTTGCTTGGCTTTGCTGAGCCCCTCCCATGGGTTAGCTGCTGTCCCCTGATGAGCTGTCTCCAGTGCTGTCCCCGCCAGTCTGTATGCATCTCTCTGAGCTCCTCCAAGGCTCCCCTTCGTCACACTGCATGGCTTAAGTCTGTCTGCTGTTGTTGTGAATTCTCACCATCATTCTTACGCTGAGCCAGTTTCTTTAAACTCGAAGGACAGACTGTAGCTTCATACTGGCCAAACTGTAGCTTCAAACTGGCCAAACAAACACACAGGGGAAGGCATGATTGGCAGACCCCTCTGAGCAGAGATTCACTAAAGGCGTTGCCTTCAGTGGCACCAAAAAACCAACCAGCACTGTTCTTTCCTTGTTGGTTTAAACCACCTCTTTCCCAAGTGGTTAGCTGAAACTTCAAACAGGGAAATGAACTCAGACCGAATGTCAGGTACTAGATGTTGGGCCTGGCATTCATGCCCAAATTAGCATGCCTCTTAATGCCAGTTTTGTTTGTTTGTTTGTGTTTTGTTTTCTAAACTAAAGAGGTAGTAATGAAAAGCATTTTTTTTTTTAAATCCCACAATGATTCAGACGTGGAGTCAACTTAGATCAAAGATCCATGTGGCCTGGTTGCCACCGGCTGAACGGAAAACTGTGTGGTTCTTCCTTAAGTGGCCTAGAGAGACTTCCAAGTGTGTCTTCTGGGAGCAGGGGTTGAAAGTGTGGATTTGTATGTCAGCCAGGTATGGCAGGGACAGGGGAAGGGGTAGGTCTGTTGGAAAAAGGTCTTTGTCAGATTAACAGCACAGCAGTCTCCGAAAGCCACAGGTGAGAGTTCTCCCCCGGAAGCTTGTTACTCTCCAAGAAAATAGTCGAATACCTGACCAGAAAGAAGCTAGGGAAGAGCTCAAAAATCTCTCGAGAGCTCTCCAAGCAGCCTAGGCTTTTCTTTGTTCAGGGTGACCACACAGAGCCCATGATGGCCACTGGGCCAGGAAGGGGACCCCCTGCGTGCTTCTGGCTCTGTGTTGGATGGCAGCTCCCTGTGGAAGGCAGCGTTTGTACTTCTTCCTGAGGACTCCCAGTCAGGTTAGCTGCTCTGCAAAGACTCCAGATGATATCTGTTGGTCACGGGAAACTTGCCCCACAGTGGTTGGGATGCAGTTTGAAAGGGTCAGTTCAGCAAGGCAGGGGGCGCTGGTCCCAGGCGGCACTGTAGCTCCCTTGCTGGGGCCAGGTGGGGCCGCTTTCTGAGTGTTCAACAGTGGTAGGAAGTTGCAGACGGTGAAGCACTTGGCCAAGGCACTTTCAGAGTCTGGAGGTGGGAATACTGCATGCAGGGAACAGGGAGCTTTGAGGTATCAGGTCTACACCATGCTGAATCTGGGTAGTCAGCTGTCCCTAGGGTAGGACACAGCAGGGAGGTCATTTAGATGCTTATGGCACAGTGCACAGTACTGACCAGCCTGTTATTCTTTGCGATGAGCAGTCTGTCTCATGCAACTGCACCCTCAGCTCCCTTGGCCCCTCTGCCTGCGGTGTTGCAGAAAGACCACACTTAGCCCTTGAGTGACTGACAGTGACTGCTCTCTTCAGGAGCACCTTGAGGGGATGAGGGGGTTAGCCATCCCTTGCTGTCACCTCTTCCCGCCTTGACAAACTGCTGCAAACCTCACTAACCCAATCTCCCCAGCCCAGCCTGTGTTTTTAACAGTTTCCTCCTGTTCTCTCTGTGTGTGCATTTAATCCTCATGGTAATGTAACATGTTGTATTAAAATTTCCTAATGCACTGAATTAATTCTCAAGTACCGAAGGCTGGGGACTTGGTTCTCGACTCTGTCATTTGTTAATAAATTTAAGAGACATTCTTTCCAATGTTCCACTGTACAGTTTTGTCAGCATGTACCCACCTGGGAGAAGACCCTGTGTTTTGAACATCCTGTCTTGATCCTCAGAGCATGGCATACCTTCTGTCCCTTGCACTGTTGGAGCGCTGTGTGATGTCCTTTCTTTCAAACAACCCAAAACCTTGCCTAAATACCAATTTGTACCTGGAAAACCATTTAGAACACAGCATTCCTGCCACTCAGTGGCACTTTGACAGACTGAAACGTGTTCACCCAGGGGCGTGGAGAAGTGTGGGCTTGGCTTTCGTGGCCTCACACCTTATGAGGTGCTACTGCGGGATGGGGCAAGCCCTTGGAGAATGATCTCTGTAAAGGGGGACAGATGTCAGTGGAGCAGAGCGCATCTGAGACAGCAGCTTACACTGGGAGCTCACAAGCCGGCCTACCACAGGCTAGGCTTTCCTATTCCCTGTGGGAACACCAGATAGTCTTTGGTGGGAGGGGGTGGGGCGTGGTCTGTGAAGAAAGCCGTGCTCCCGCCAGCCCAGCCCTAGCTGGCGTCTCCAGCAGGCAAGCTCTTGGTCCTTTCTTTCAGTGGGCACCCACAATGTGTGCTCTTCAGAGGCGGTCTGCTTTCACTTCTGCACTGTGCTTCAGTGTGGAGCCTCTGCACTGCATGGATTCCTGTCACCTGAACGCTCTGTCCTCTCTTGATAACCATGAGTTTGGTGACTGAGCATGGAAGACCAAACTCATGTCAAATGTTTGCATGGTATTAATCTCCTGCCACTCTAAACCCAAGAGGCTTTTAAACCTCATCCTAACGGGCACCCTGCTGTTAACAAAAAAGAAAAAGCAAAATCAAAAACAAAACTGTTTGATGTAATTGTGCTTTCCCACTGATGGCTAAAAGCTTTGTCCTTCCTACAAGATGGTATACTAGACTTTCTGTTCCTCATCCCTACAGCGACACCACGTTCACGAGTTCTCCGCCATCCTCAAACAAAGCAGCACCCTCCTTTATCTTTGCCCTATTAGTAAGAGCAGCCTTATGTGTTCTCTGCCATTTGACCTTGAGTCACCCTCTGTCCATCTGTCCGTCTGTCCGTCTGTCTGTCTGCTCGCCTGCCTGCCTGTTTTCCTGCAAGTCTGGCCATCACTGTTGCTTGCCTGAATGAATTGGTGATGAATTGTGACGTGGATGCTTAGCTTTGTTGAGCTTTTCCTAAAGGACACTGGTTCTAAGAAGTGAGTTTAACTTCTCAGAAGCATGATGGCCACCTAAGGTATCACAAAGATGAGACCATCTATAGCATTGGTAGACTGTGACCTCACTCTTGCCATTGCACAGCTGTTGTTATCGAGTCGGCTGGACAGGGACCCACCTCTGACCTTGGGTGGTTAGTGCTCAGAATAGATGATCTCTATGAAGATTTCATTATCTTCATTTTTTTAGAGGGAAGTCGTTAGTTTAAAAAGAGCCCCTCCCCCATCTCTCCTGTCTTTCCTATGTATGCCTTGGGAACACACTCTGGGTACATAAGTAAAATCTATACTTTAGAGCCAGGTAACAAAAGATAGGATTGTAGCATCTAAAAACTTGCAAAGGAAGTCAGTTCATTGGGGGGGGGGGGGGAATGGTGAAGAAATTCTGAAAGTAGAAATTACCAGCACTATCAGTGTTCTCATTTTAATATTCATCAAATAACAAGTTTCTGTTTTTCACATTGTCAGGTTTTCTACTTCTCTTTTTACAGGAAAAGAACCCACACAAAATACCTATCAAGTTAAAAATTACACACAAATCAACTTACTGACTCGTTTACAAAACAGGACAGGTCCAGAAGTATGTGAAATGCCATTTTAATTACCTGAAAAATAGATTAGATTCTCTCTCTCTCTCTCTCTCTCTCTCTCTCTCTCTCTCCAGAACTGGGTGAGTCTGTTTTCAAGGCTTTGGCCTAAGTTGAAGGAGCAGATCGTTAATAGGAATCCTGTACCAGTCCTCAGAGGGGACGAGAGGCAGGGAGCTGGGTTGTTTCTCTAAGCGCCCGCTTCCCCCCAGGCCACTTCGTCTCCTCAGAGTCTCTGAGCTCAGCCTCCTGTGGGCCAGGAGAGAATTATGGATACATGCTAAATGAAAATGGTGACGCTGTCAAGGCAGGCTCTGGGAGGGGCGCTAGATTGAAATCCATAGAAACTGCAGGGCCGGTTCGAAGTCCAGTAATTATGTGTGGGAAGGCAGAGTGTCCTTTTAAGAGGATTTGGAAAGGCAGTTGCCAGAACTGGGTGTCTGTAGAGCAGTGTTGGTTGGGGGATTGCTGGCCCACCCGGCTGACATAAACCCACACCTCTCCACACAGATTAGTGGGGGAGGGGAGCTACTAACCTGCGTGCCTGAAAAGATGGGTGGCAGCCTTTAGAAGTAGGGAATGATGTTTTACAACAACACCATTTCAGGCTGCCAGAGGGTTAGTGAGCAGTTGGTCTTTCCCCTAATTATTTAAATCTCTTCTGACCTCTTGCCTTACTGTCTAGGTGCTTCCTCGTCAGGTTCTACAGAAGTATTTACCTGTAGCTCCCTGATGAAGAAACTTGCTTATTTTCATTTGTTGTCAGGGAAAAGTGGTTTAAAGAAAACAAAAGCCCAGCAATTACTGCACAGTGTAAGGGCGCAGGCGCCTGATGGGTTCCTTCTCTGCCCCCCACCACCCGGGGCTGTGCCTTCACAGCGGTTGGCAGGCTCAACAAGCTTTGTAAATTCTCCCCACTTGGAGGCATGCACTACGCCACCAAACCCCAATTCTGTGTAATTGTACTAACTCTGTATAACCTTGAACCCCGGCTTGCTTTAGACACGCCCTTCGTGCCCGCCAGTCAGGATACCAGATTCTACTTACTGCTCTTAACAGCTGGTCTCATTGATTGCTGAGTGGCAAACTGTGACATTTTTATTTGGGTACTGTATCACCTGTAAGGTTTCAAAGCCTGGAGGACAGGGCCTTGTCTCCATAGGCCCAACTTCAGAAACTTGGGCGTTTCCTTCCTTAGCCTTGCTGATGGATTCTTAGATCAAACTGTTGGTGTTTATCCATGTCTTAGTCTGACAGTTTACACACCCAGATCCAAGAACCTCTTCAGGAAAGGAAATTAACCACCCCAACTTGGTTATTCCCCCATGAGACAATCAGACATGGTTAGGCCACGTGCGTAGAGAACCCTGTGGGCAGACCTAAGCTGTTGTCAGCCTTTTCTATCCCTAGGGCAACCAGGGCAGCCGCCCACCATCTGTCTGAGGTAGTCCAGTAGGAGTTCTTCCAAACCTAACCAACTCTATTCTTTAAAGGGTTCAGGGCATCACCTCTCCGAGCTCCAGTCTAATGCCTGTGCTTCTAACCTGCCCAGGGTGGAGGTGGGGGCAGGGGCAGTTCAGGCAGGACCTTGGCTTTCAGCCGTGGAGGGTGGTGTGATTGTCTCTGAATGTGTGCACCTTATTCTCTCTCCGTGTGGCAGGCAGCTTGCTCTCTCTGTCGCTGGAAGCTGTTCTCAGCCTACTGGTAACCATCTCCTCGCAGCTCACCCCACTTGAAGCTAGCTTTCTAACAACTCTTTATCCTTGGCTCCAACTCTCTCAGAGAGGTGAATGCTTTTTTCTGTGCCACGTCACTGCAGCCCCAAGGCCCAGCATGCTGTCACTTATAACCGGCCCACCCGATCTCGTGAGAGCTGACGGTAAGCCCCACGTTTAGCTAGAGGACCGGTGGATAAATCAGAACGACTCTCAACTCAGCCACTCACAGATGCATAGAATGTTTCGATCTTGACACAAATTGCCAGAATTTTCTCTTTTCTAACTTCTATTTGTAGTGGTAACATTTTCCTGTGATTTTTTTTTTTTTAAGAGAATAGTGTAGTATCTTGAAACAATGCAATTCCGGTGTGTCACTGTTTCTATTTAACAACTTTCATTCTTTCTTAATCATTGTATCCAGTTGTGCACTAGTGTCAATAAAATTGACATTTGTGAAGCAATTTCTGGCCTTTTTCTCGGGGATCTGGTGGTGTGTGGGGTGACGGGGCCTCTTGTCTAACACCAGGACTTCAATAAGGTTTATTAAAACATGAGAAGGGTTTTGTTTGTTTGTTTTGTTTTTCTTAATGCAGCCTTCTTCTGAGCCTTCCCCACTGCTCTAATCTTGTTTTCCAAGGATCCCTGGACCGCTGAGCTGTCAGTAGGCACACAGCTGCTTTTTTTGTCTTCTGGGAAAGGTGGCTCCTCACTGCTCCACTCCGCTGCTGACGCCACTCACGGGGCAGCCTGGGAGGAGGGGAGACTGGGAGACTGGCAGGGACTTCCTCATGGTTTGTACCTGCTGGGGTCAGAGTCACGGTCACCCCGCATGTGCCTCAGTGTAGGCTGCCGTATCTCGTGTCTCCAAAATACCTACGAACAACTGGACAGGGGAAAGATAGAGGTCAGGGGCATGAGGATGCTTCCAGAAAACTGTTTGAGCTGTCCTGCGGAGAGTCTTAACCAAGTACCAGGGTGGCAAGGATCAGGTCTGAAAAGGGGGGCAGGCATTGACTTCTTTTCCTTATCATTGAAGCAGCCCGCCTCTGTTTGCTCTGCGTCAGAATCATAGATATATCAGGTCTAAACGCAGCTTAGAAGAGTGTTGAAATGCCTCATGTAGACTCGGGGTTAAAGGACAGATACTTTCACAGATAACCATCTCTGCGGCCGCCTGTACTAGGTAACCTACGTTTTCCTGTTGTCTGATGCACTATCCTTTTTAGAGGACTAACTTACAGCCTGCCACCTTTGATTCACAAAGGGGAACTGTGGTAATTGGATCCTCCGGCTTGCTTTTTTTTTTTTTTTTTTTTTTTTTAATGACCGCCATTGGACTGTAATGCTAGTGTTTTCTGTCCCAAAGAGTAGCGGACACGGACTGACATCACCAGGTACACCAAACCTGCTTCTGTTCTGTAGAGTCGGGGGATTAGCTGCTTGACCTCTGTTAGCTTCGACCCATTGTCACAAGGTGTTGTAGTCTGTCCTGAGTCCGCCAGCCGCTTAGACGCCTACTAGTTTAGTTCTCCCCACCCCACCCTATCCCTTGTCTCACTTGTGACGTAGATGTCATGTCTTCCCGGAGCGGTTTTTAGAGGTGGTAGCTCCCAGATGAAAACAGGATTGCGCAATGCTTTTAAACTCCCTTAATTGTTACCTGTGCAGAGGTCTCTGTCTCACTTTTAATCACATAACTGTGGCCGCGTTGAGTGAGGCAGGCTCTGTCCGGGTACCTTAACTCTTAAGGCAGCTGCTGTGGAGGGCGGGGGACCTTAGGAAACCAAGGCATTGCTCATCAGCAGCAGCCATGTTGGAAAGACTGACAGAGGTTGGAAAAGGCCCTCCAATCACAGAATAAATTACTTTTTCTTTTTCCTTTTAAAACTTCTCATCCCCGAAACAGGCTCCCTGACTGGTAGCCCTCACCTTTCAGAGCTGTCCGTCAACTCGCAGGGAGGAGCCGCCCCGGCCAACGTGACCCTGTCTCCCAACCTGAGTCCTGACAACAAGCAGGCCTCTCCCCTGATCAGCCCGCTCCTGAACGACCAAGCGTGCCCAAGGACGGACGATGAGGAAGAGGGCCGGCGAAAGGTGCAGATTCATGGGGAAGGCGGGGGTACAGTAAAATAACCACACCCACCATAAACTTAAATAACCATATCAGCTTTAATTGCACAGGACTATTAGCATTCTGCGTGTTCCCCAGCAGAACCTTTCCTGTTGACTAATAATTCCCCACTCCTCGACAGACACAGCCCAGACTGCTTGCTGTTCTTGTCCCTTTCTTGCTGGTGTCATTCCCATGGTGTCCCCTCCACCGGTGGCATGGATCAGCACACCTCTATCTGTGTGGCTGTGTCCACTGTGTGTTTAGACTGCCTCATGGCTCTGTCTGCCGGTGCACACTTTATTCTCCTCATCCTTTGGCGTTCCGTGAACACATCGCAGACCTTTGCAGAGGTTCCTTTATAGCTCCTTGAGGCACAAACCAGGTGGAAATGGGAAATTCTCTCAGACAGTAAATGCAATGGGTAGGCTTGAGGATCTCCATTTTACATACTGCTTAAGGAAAATGCAAGACCCCAGTGGTAGCCTGCTTTGGGTTGCTACCATCACCTGACACCCAGGCTCCAGGGAACCGAGACACCGGTCCTGCCGTCTCCTTTCGATCTGGCCACGGGCACTATAAATACCATCTAATAAGATCTCAAGAAGGCAACTCTGCCAGCCCACGGTACCAGGTCTCGGGAGGCTGATCATCTTCCTGTTTTCTGGAAGACTATATAACTCTTCCTTAATTAAGTCCTCTAGCTGGCGACAACACCTACATATGGAGAACCGCTCCTTCAGTTACTCCTCCTAACACACGCATGCACTCACACGTGCATGCAGACAGGCAGGCAGGCAGGAAATAAGCTTAGTGAGACTTGATGGTAGCTAACCAAAGGTCTTACCTATTAGGAACCTATCAGGGAATCACTGTCCTGTGACCAGGGCATATCTCAGACCACCGCTCACACATGATTGCTATGTCTGGTTCTTCTGTGCATCTTACAGAGATTCCCAACAGACAAGGCGTACTACATTGCGAAGGAAGTCTCCACCACAGAGCGCACGTACCTGAAGGATCTTGAGGTCATCGCGTCGGTGGGTGCAGAATCTTCTACGGTGTAGTTAAGCTAATGTTCTCCTGCTGCCTCGCGGCTGGGGTTGTGTAAATGTTAGGCTCCCTGACTTTAATTGCAATGATTATAGATCCCAGTCCTGGCTTACGGCAGTCAACATCAACGGTGTATCCATTTTGGAATGTTCTCTTTAACAGAAATTATGATTGTGGTTTGTAAGTGCAAGGGAAAGATGTTCCTAAAGCACAGAAAATGAAAATTCAAGTCTGCTGTCCGTGGGCACTGATCCAGAACGTTCTGTGCTTTGCTCATCATCCAGTATAGCTGCTCGTGTTTCCTTCAGGGAGATCTAAGGTTATCTATAAGTTGTGACATGGTGGGAAAGTGACCTTGACTGCTGTCATCAGGCCTGTCCAGCCTAAAAGCACAGTGTTGGGGGGATGGTGGGATCACCAGGGGACTTTTACCCCACGATCTTGAGAAAGAATATAGACAGTGCAGAGGAGCCCCACACTGTCGGCATGAGGTTCATGTTTGATGTTCGCAAACACTGGGATGCAGTTTGGACTCTCATCAGTAACAGTTCCCTGGTAACAGCAGCTGCTGTGCCATCTTCTTACCCAGTGTTTCTTATGAAGGGTAGAGGGGACAGCTCCTAAAAGGATGAAGCAAAGGGTAGCCTACCATCCTGAGCTCACTACTCCCCACCGAACTGAATGAGGCCTGGGTTCAAGCTGAAGAGCTCGGCTCTGGCTTGAATAAGCCAGCGGGAGCCATTTGAGAGAGCAGCCGTATAGAGTTAGGCACTTTCCCCGTGGAGTCGAAAGGGAAGAGCAGGAAAGCCGGCCTCTCCTCTGCCCTTGACGGCTCTGAGCTGCGCAGATCCCATGAGAAAGTGCCTGGTCTCCTGCTGACCTCTGCACAAGCCCCGCTGCCCGGTCTCTGTCCATCCCCCGTGGTTCCAGGACACAGTCACCTCTGACTCGTTCCTCTCTGTCCCAGTGGTTCCAGAGTACCGTCAGCAAAGAGGATTCCATGCCCGAAACTCTGAAGAGCCTCATATTCCCAAATTTTGAACCTTTGCACAAGTTCCATACCAATTTTCTGAAGGAAATTGAGCAGCGACTTGCCCTGTGGTGAGTACAGTCTAATTTGACATCTGTGTTTTGGTCCACACCCTCACACCACCACCCCAGTCTGATTTCGTGTTGTCCCATACAAGCAACAGAGATAAAAGTCTGAGGCAAGCCCCCCAAAAATATTTTCCAATGAAATACTACATGTTTGGGACTTGATTTTTGCCTTTGACTGAGGACTCTTCAAAATGCATTTTCTTATGCTAATTACAAGGTTATTTTAAAGTAAAGATACTTGCTTCTCGGGGACTGTGGGATGGTAAGCAGAGGGACAGAAAATGTTTGTGAGGTATCATTTCACTGTTGCTTGCTTTACAGTTATTGTGAATCTACATATGGGTTGTATATGTGTGCACACACACGATGCCGTATTGCATTTAATAGGTTTTAAAGAATACTTTGAAAATACAAAGTCTATGCAACACACATGCACACAATTTTACCATACCATAAGGATATAAATATGTTTTATTATTGCTGTCTATATACATGGTATCTGTGGATAAACATGCTTCTGCAGACGTGTGGTTCAAAGACATCTCTGTGGATTGGTTTCTCTTTTCGCTTTTATGTGGCTTCTGGAGATCAAACTCAGGCCACCAGACTTGCATAGAAAGCACCCTTACCCATCTTAACAGCCTAGGATATAATTTTTCTTAATATTTGTTTTACTTGTGAGCATGTGTGTGTGTGTGTGTGTGTGTGTGTGTGTGTGTGTGTGTGTGTGTGCACGCTCACACTCAGGCACATGCTCACCTGAGTGTAAGTGCATGTGTGTATACAGGTGTGCTCACCTGTCAGCAGGTGGGAGCCAGAAGACAGCAGCAGGTCCCTTGGAGCTGGAACTTAGAGGCACATAAGAACCAACCTGACATTACCTGGGTGCCGGGATCTGAACTCAGATCCCATGGCTGTCCAGCTACTCTTAACCAACCCATCTCTGCAGCCCTGTAAGGATATATTTTAGTAAGAAATGACATGAGCGAAAATATCCAACACAGAATTAAAACATTAGTGTGATCTAAATATCCCTCAGTGGAAGGGTGGTTAAAACAATACCCAAGTCTCTCCTCTAAATACCAAATAAAGCCCTGAGGGTGTCGATGAAGATGACAGTATTTAAAAAAAAAGAAAGAAAGAAAAGAAAGAAAGAAAAACTGGAAATTTTTTGTTTACTGTAGAATGGAAAATCTGATGTAACCTCACCTAAAATAGAACCTTTTTATAGAAAAAAAAAAAAGTCACGGGCCTTTTTAAGGCCCTTGAAGCTCACAGCAGTCACACACTTGGGGAGGGGGGGTTGATTATTTACCAGATACACATTTAAAATGCAGGAAAAAATAGCAAGGAATTGCTTCTATGTTTCTGCAGCAATGGCTGTATGTGCTGAGCCCTCCTTGCTTTCTGATTGGGAGTGGCATGGGGTGGGGGGACATTTAGTGACAGTGAGGTCCTGAAGGAGCCCGCTCTGAGGCTCTTCCCTCTGGCAGTTGGAAGGCCATCGAGTGTCACTGATTCGTGTGACCACTGTGCGGAGCCAGCGTGAGCCAGTCCCTAAGTGCAATGGTGTATAAAATGGCCTTCCCTTGTGTGTGTGTGGGGGGGGGGGGTGGTAGGCTTTACTAACAGGCCCCAGCCTTGCTGAGGGTGGGGACATGGGAATATTGATGGCCCAGGGCCACCACTTAAGTAGGAGTGGAAGGTTTCAAAAGGGAGCTTTGTGTTCTTCATGCGGCCTCCTTTGGAGGCAGGAGGATTGCCATTAGGTTCCCATTTGGAATGAAGCAGTAAGGTTGTTTGCCATTCAAAATGAAATGACTGGAAAAAGAAAGCGACCTCAGCCTCGAACCCATGACACGCTTTTCTGGTACCTGTAGGCTAGTCCTCTGAGAATGGTGAACTGCTGCTTATTTTGTACCAGAGGACTGAGTTTCCTGGGATGAAGTCTGCTTGATCATGAATGGATGATCATTTTGATGTGTTCTTGGATTTTTTGCAAGAATTTTATTGAGTATTTTTGCATCAGTGTTTATGAGGGGTGTTGGTCTGAAGTTCTCTTTCTTTGTAGAAACGTTGTGTGGTTTAGGTGTGAGAGTCGTTGTGGCTTCACAGATCAAACTTTTTTGTTGTTGATTCTTTGTATAGCTCTTTTTTGTTTCTACTTGGTTGATTTCAGCCCTGAGGTTGATTATTTCCTGCGATCTACTATTGGGTGTATTTGCTTCTTTTTGTTCTAGAGCTTTCAGGTGTGCTGTCAAGTTGCTACTGTATGCCCTCTCCAGTTTCTTTTTGGAGGGACTCAGAGCTATGAGTTTTCCTCTTAGCACTGCTTTCTTTGTGTCCCATAAATTTTGGTATGTTGTGCTTTCATTTTCGTTAAACTCTAAAAAGTCTTTAATTTCTTTATTTCTTCCTTGACCAACTTATCATTGAGTGTATTGTTGTGTATGTGGGCTTTCTGTTGCTTTTGTTGTTATTGAAGACCAGCCTGAGTTCGTGATGATCTAGTAGGATGCATGGAATTATTTCAGTCTTATATCTGTTAAGACCTGTTTTATGACCAATTATATGGTCAGTTTTGGAGAACGTACCATGATGTGCTGAGAAGAAGGCATATTCTTTTGTTTTAGGATGAAATGTTTTATAGATATCCATTAAATCCATTTGGTTCATAACTTATGTTAGTTTCACTGTGTCTCTGTTTAGTTTCTGTTTTCATGATCTGTCCATGGATGAGAGTGGGATGTTGAAGTCTCCCACTATTACTGTGTGTGTGTAATATATGCTTTGAGATTTAGTAAAGTTTCTTTTATGACTGTGGGTACCCTTGCATGTGGAGCATAGATGTTCAGAATTGAAAGTTTTTCTCGGTAGATTTTTCCTTTGATGAGAATGAAGTGTCCTTCCTTATCTTTTTTGATAACTTTTGGTTGAAAGTTAATTTTATTCAATAATAGAATCACTATTTCAGCTTGTTTCATACCCAAAAGATGCTCCAACATACAGCAAGGACACATGCTCCACTATGTTCATAGCAACCTTTACAATAGCCAGAAGCTGGAAAGAACCCAGATGTCCTTCAGTAGAGGAATGGATACAATGGAGTACCACTCAACTGTTAAAAACAATGACTTCATGAAGTTCCTAGGCAAATGGATGGAACTAGAAACTATCATCTTGAGTGAGGTAACCCAGTCACAAAAGAACACACATAGTAT
Organism: Micromys minutus; assembly: GCF_963924665.1. Taxonomy (NCBI): domain Eukaryota; kingdom Metazoa; phylum Chordata; class Mammalia; order Rodentia; family Muridae; genus Micromys; species Micromys minutus. The sequence goes on from NC_137974.1 coordinate 46,113,344, forward strand.
GTACTCATTGATGAGTGGATATTAGCCCAATAGCTCAGAATACCCAAGATACAATTCACAGATCACATGAAGCTCAAGAAGATGGAAGACCAAAGTGTGGATGCTTCAGTCCTTCTTAGAAGGGGCAACAACACACTCATGGGAGGAAATACTGAGACACAGTGTGGAGCAGACTGAAGGAAAGGCCATCCAGAGACTGTCCCACCTGGAGACCCATCCCATATACAGACACCAAACCCAGACACTATTGTGGATGCCAAGAAGTGCATGCTGACAGGAGCCTGATGTAGCTGTCTCCTGAGAGGCTCTGCCAGAGCATAACAAATACAGAGGCAGATGCTCACAGCCAACCATTGGACTGAGCACAGAGTCTCCAGTGGAGAGAAAGGACTGAAGGAGCTGAAGAGGTTTGCAACCCATAGGAAGAACAACAATATCAACTAACCAGACCCCCCTCACCCCTCCCCGAGCTCCCAGAGACGAAACCACCAACCAAAGAATAGACATGGAGGGACCCATGGCTCCAGCCTCATATGTAGCAGAGGATAGCATTGTCTGACATCAGTGGGAGGAGAGGCCCTTGGTCCCGTGAAGGCCCCAGTGTAGGGGAATGCCAGGGTGGTGAGGCAGGAGTGGGTGGGTGGGTGGGTGGGTGAGTACCCTCATAGAAGCAGGGAGAGGAGGGATGGGTTGTGGGTTTCTGAAGGGGAAACCTGGCAAGGGGATAACATTTGAAATGTAAATAAATAAAATATCCATTTTTTAAAAAAATGAGTTTTCAATAAAGCCCAGCAGAGCAGCTTCTTAGTGGGGAGCACTACAACTCTAGGTCTCTCCAGCAGAGGGCGCCTGTCCGTTCCAGAAAGTAATTGGCCATGGTGCAAACTCCATCTCTGGCCATACTTGAAGGCCATGAACGGATTTGAAAAATGCAGATTGCTAGGCTCCTGTCAACCCTGTTTAGTTTGGACTTTGGGGTTGAGACCCTGAAATTTTTACTCCTGGGGTACCTCTTGGGGTAACTGCTTCTGGGGAACAACCGATACCTACTCTATCCAGTAAACGGTAAATACTGAAATTATTTGGTTTGTGTTTCACAGAATGATCCGAATTGCACTTGTTTATGCGTAAGCATGACAAGTCCCGTGCGTGAAGGAAACGGACTGTGGTTCGGTTTGCTAAAGGATCAATCCCCAAAGTAGGTTATGGGACGGGACCTGTCCTCTCAGATTGCTGATTTGAGATGCCACGGGGCTACTTGAACCAGGAGTGAGCTTTGAAAACCTTTCCTTTCTGAGTAGCTCATCCCGGGTATTCTGGGGTAGGATCAAGAGCAAAGACCGATGTTGGTCTTTGCTCACAGATGGTACTAGGCCAAGGGTCTCCAGAGGGAGGGATCAGGGGTCCAGAGAGGCACAGAACCCTGCTTCTAGCCTGGCTTTGGAGGATATAGGGGACAATAATGCCTACATAAAACAGGCAGCCATGGCCTGAACACAGTGAGAAGAGCTGGCTACAGTTGAGTTTATAATATACACAATTACAGACGACAGACAGACAGAAAGTTTAGGTAAAGATTTAGAAAGTTTAGGTAAAGGTTTATGCTTTTATGTACTAATGTCATAGGAAACACAGGTTGGCTTGTGTTAATTAAGGTAGTTAGGAAACCAATTTAGGCACCAGGAAAATGACTGTCGTAAAATACTTTGCTAGCACACACAGACAAAGCCCTAGCATCGCTTGAGGCTTACGTAGGTGGATATGCAGCTGTCTGGGGCTGACGGTTCTTACTCACCTGCAAACCGTGAGCCGGAAAATACTCCTTACAGGACAGACATTTAGAGATCAAGTGCTGGTAACTGGCTTCTTGTAGCATGCCCCACACAGGAAGGAGGAAAGCTAAGGGGGTTGGGTTTTTATTTGCTCTTGTATCTGTGTGTGATACATAGGTGTGGGTTCTGACCATGGTGGGTGTGTGCCAGTCAGAGGATAACTTTGGGGGGCTGGTCTTGCCTCCACCTCGCTGCTGTGGCTCTCTTGTTTCTGCTGTGTTGCACACGGCCCATGTGCTTCTGGGAGATTCTGTGCTGGGGTGCGCAGACCTACGAAGCTACTTCCAGCTTAAGAAAAAAAATGGGCCCTGGGAGTTAAACTTCAGGTTTGGCAGCCACTGACTTCTACTGAGCCATCTCCCAGCCCAACCTAAGCTTTCTAAAAAGTTTTTTTTCCTTTTTTTTTTTTTATATTAGTTACTTTCTGTATTTACATTTGAAATGTTATCCCCTTTCCCCACCCTGGTCCCCTCTCCCCTCCCCCTCCACCTATGTTCAGAAAGGTTCACTGGCTCCCAATCACCCTCTCTACCTTGGCTTCCCCTACACTGGGAAAACGTAAAATACTCTTTGTTGACATGACAGATTTCCTGTGCAGGCCGAGCGTTTTTCTTGCTATATGGGAACAAAGCAACAGTGTCTGGTGTCAAACTGTAGATTTTTATTCCTCGCTGTTTTCTGGCTTCAGGGGTTTTCTTCCGTTTTGATTTGGTTTGGTTTTGGTTCTTCCTGGAACTTGCTCTGTAGATTGAGCCGACCTGGCCTGAAGCTCACAGGGATCTCCCTGCCTCTCTGCCTTCAGAGTACTGGGATTAAATCAGGCGCTGCCGTGCCTGGTCCATTGCTGTTTTCAGTTATCACTGTCAAAAGAAAAAATGGAAAGTTTTCTCTGCATCAGAAGTTCCTCGGGTTTGGCACATGTGCGGTTCTCCCGTTGGACAGGGGACTGAAGACCATAGCATGCTTCTGTCAACAGTGGAAAGACCCAGGGCAGAAATCACATCAGGAGGTTTCCTGGAGTGTTCCAGACACCCCCAGTCGGTTACCACTGTTGTCCCTCTGAGCCATGGAACATACCCAAGTATGGAGGCCCAAGGGCTGCACCACGTTGGCCAAAGTCAACTTATACCTTCCTCAAAACAGTAACTGGTTTGATGAGTTCTGAGATGTGTGGCCGTGTGGCAGGGTCCTGTTTACTCAGCTGCTCAAACACACTCAGAGAAAGCCACCAAGATTCCACCTTGGGAAGGGAGGACATTCTATCCAACTTTGAAATTCCGTGTCTGAGATGACTTGCAAAATGTTACACACACAGCTACCCCGCCTCTGAGGTGGGCAGAAGACCTGTCCACAGAGACAGATTCTCCCAGTGTGCAGACAGTCTGCATTAGGAAATTCTGTGATGTGTCTGTCACACATTCACAAAAGAAAGAAAATCACAGGGACCTGCAGGGCCAGAGGAGGAAAGGACATTGTGTTGCTCACGGTACTTCCCCTGCCTTCGCACTGACTCTGCTCAAACTCTGGTGCCTGCGGGCTGGGTCCCCTTACCCTGTCTGAGCTGTCTATATGCTGTCTCGAATGACTTTCCATCACCCTCACAAAGCCTCAGAAAGCAAGCAGAATGGTCCTTTATATCCAGTCAGCTTTCACACCAGGCCTGGGTGGGATGTGCTAAAAGACCACCTTGGTTTGAAGATAAAAATCCTACTCAGGCCCCGAGGAGATCTCAGCACGTCCAGTCCAGTCAGATGTGTTCGGTGGTACATCAGTGGGTTTTGATCTAAATACTGATGAGGGCCCTTCTCGCCTGTCTGCCTGGTCAGCAAGCAGGATTGCCGGAGGGGGTGAGCATCAGTTCTCAGTGGCTCAGAGTAGCAAGCAGACCTTTCCACACACCCCTCTGGTGTCTCGGGCCATCATCCTGGATGCTGCACTTTGTGAGGTGACAGCTTTGAGGTTACACTTGATTCTTCCTCTGGCCTGAGACTGAATATGAGGCCTGCACAGGACAGCGTTAGAAAGAAATCTCTTCCCGAGGCTCTCTCTGGGCTGGCCAGGTTGTATTCCTACCTCCTCTACAGCAGACAGCCATCCCACAGGCCTTTGGATGAACCCCATGCAGCTCCTCAGCAGAGAGGCTCTCAGCTCCAGAGCGGCTGCCTTAGTCAGGGTTTCTATTCCTGCACAAAACATCATGGCCAAGAAGCAAGTTGGGGAGGAAAGGGTTTATTCAACTTACACTTCCACACTGCTGTTCATCACCAAAGGAAGTCAGGACTGGAACTCAAGCAGGTCAGGAAACAGGAGCTGATACAGAGGCCATGGAGGGATGTCACTTATTGACTTGCTTCCCCTGGCTTGCTCAGCCTGCTTTCTTATAGAACCCAGGTCTACCAGCCCAGGGATGGCACCACCCACAACGGGCTGGGCCCTCCCCCCTTGATCACTAGTTGAGAAAATGCCTTACAGCTGGATCTCATGGAGACATTTTCTCTACTGAGGCTCTTTTCCCTGTGATAACTCCAGCTTGTGTCAAGTTGACAGAAAACCAGCCGATACATATAGGTAACATTATACAGGTGAGCAGGCTGTGCTTAGGAATATATATTTATGTTATGACATATATTCATATAATGATAATATATACAAAAGATCGGGAATTGGAAGGAGATCAGGGAGGGGTCTAGGGGTTCTGAGTAGATTTTTTACTGAACCTAGGTTGGGATTCGAGCAGGAGAGCCAAGGACTGCTTATTCTGACAGGCTACGCCCACCTGCTCCTGCAGCGTCAGTCTCCCGTGAGGGCTGCTGGGATATAAGCTTCCAGCCCATGGAGCCTTACTGTGAGTTGGGCTTGCCTGCTGGTGATTGGTTGCTTTCACATCCTTTTCTTTCTCCTTACTTCCTGGTCCATCTGCTGCCAAGTGACTGACCAGCTCACACTGGTCCAAGTGTTCCTTCAGGACCAGAAAGCCCAAAAAAATGCCTGGTATTTGTCTTGACGTGTACACATTGTATATACTTCGTGTGAGGTCACATGTAGATGTTCCTGGAAGTAAATTAATCACATTGTGTGGATCATGGCTTTCCTAAGTGAAACTGTCACAAGAATGTTGGGCTATTACAGTGCAGTGATTATCCAGACAACAGATATGTGGCCCTGCTCTGGAGAATGTCCTGGACAAGTTATAATTACTTCTTCATTGTCTCGATAATAAGATGACCTTTGAGCTATTCTTAAAGATAAACACCTTAGATGTGTCGACTTGGAGAATCCCACACGAGGCAGAAAGACTTCAAGGTTTATTCCAGTCCCATGGGCTTGTCCTATGTTTGGCCCTCCTGCCTGATCTGGGAGGGCAGGGCAGATAGATGTGCTATGCTGTGTAGGGCTCTAGATGGCTACAGCCTGTTCCCATGACATCACCCAGAGCTAATGCCCTGTAAATGTGGCTTCGTGTTGCATTCCCACTGGTCAGTACTTCACACCTAGTCTTGTCTCTAGAATAGGAATCCAGGGGTGGGTGTGGGGGGGGAGGGAAGGAGGGAGGAAGAGAGAGAGACAGACAGACAGACAGACAGACAGAGGGCATCAGAAAGAGACAGACAGACACACACACATACAGAGAGAGAGAGACAGACAGAAAGACAGAGGGCATCAGAAAGAGACAGACAGACACACACAGAGAGAGGGAGAGAGAGAGAGGCAGACAGACAGACAAAGACAGAGCATCAGAAAGAGACAGACAGATACACACATACAGAGAGAGGGAGGGAGGGAGGGAGAGAGAGAGGGAGGGAGGGAAGAAAAGAGAGAGAGAGAGACAGACAGACAGACAGAGGGCATTAGAAAGAGACAGACAGAGAGAGAGAGGGGGGGGAGAGGCAGACAGACAGACAGACAAAGACAGAGAGAGCATCAGAAAGAGACAGACAGATACATACACACATACAGGGGGAGAGAGAGAGGGGTGGGGGGAGAAGAGGGCACACACTTACTTGATTTAGTCTCAGGTTATTATTTAGCAGTGCTGAGGAAGTACTTGTTTTAGTAGAAGCCCGAGTCTACCCCCCCCCCCGCCCGTTCAACCCAAACCACTGTCATGAATACAGCTAACTTGCATTCTTTGAACTGAGTAGACCTTTCATACATCTGGGCCATCAAATGGCACACCTATCTGCAAGTTCTGGGCCATCCATGTAGATTCCGGGAAATCTTCAGGGTGAGCTGTGCCTTCCCTTTGTTTGGGTGGGTAATAGGCCATTTTGTGCAGAACCTGACCATCTGACTTAGCAGAAGGGTCTCCCTTTGACAGAGCATCTTCTTGGACTGGCATGAAGGGTGGTAGGGGAAAGAAAGAACTTCGCAGTTCTAATGAGGCATGCTAGGAAGACCATCAGACAGCCTCCTTCAGGCAGGAACTTCCCGTGAATTCAGTTCCCTCCTTTTGTCAGGTGTATAGGTGGAACAACCATCATTAAATTATCAACCAGAACAGGATTAGCAGGATGGCTGTATGTTATACTCACTGGCCATTTAATAACCCAAAATGCCAGAGACACCATAAACTCAAATGGTGGGGGGATAAGGAGCAGGACTTACAGGACTGGCACTGAGCCAAGGATTGCCAGGGGCTCCCGGGTCTAAGCCGGGTGCTGGAGTCTTTCCTGGTGGCCCCAGGCAGTCATCTGAAGGTCTTAGAAACACAGACCCCCAGTCAGTAGGCTTGAAGAACAGTAATGTCTAGAGTTGGCATGGCGGATGGAAGCCATAGAGAGCAGGAGAGGAGTGCCTGGATGAAGGACAGAGCAGAGAGGGAGGGTCTCTCAAAGGACACGGCCATCTTGGGTGCAGCCAGAGGAGCAGAGAGAAGAGAGGCAGCAAAGTGGGGGAACCGTTCCAGAGTCTTGCAGGCAGAGGGGTGGGCGCTGGGGGTGGGGGCGGAATCATGGTTTAAGTAGAGAGGAAGCATGGTACTTATGGCAGCCGTGAGGAAGGATGGAGCAGGGAGGCTTGAAAGGCTGGAGAGCACAGCAGGCAGGCCCTCTCGCTGTCTCCACAGTCTGCCACTCCTGGTCCCTGAGCACATCTGTGTCTATGCCACATCTGAGCAGGAAGTTCCAGTAGTGCCCGTGAATGCCTGCTGCGGAGACCTGGGGCGGAGGACGCGGGTGGCTCCGTTCCTAGTCTTTACATGTGACCGCCCCTGAACCCGATTTAGGAGGCCTGTGCGCACACCCTGCCTACCCCGCTCTGGTTCCCTGCAGATCCCTGGTGAGCCACAGACAGATGCAACCGTGGGCACCTCCACAGAAATCTCACTGCTGGAGGACCAGGAGCTCCCAGATCTCTGTAACCCTCAGCGCCCCCACACTTCATCTGCGGGCTGAGTTTGCTGTTTGTTTTCCCCCCTCCCCGGGCAGCACTTACATTCGGTCTGACATCCCATGCCTGGTTCTTGTTTAGCTTGTCTCTTGCCTATCAGTTGCCTCTGACTGGCCTTAGAAATGAATGTCAAGGTACACCTTGCCTATTACTCCATTCCTACCACTAAATTAGGAGAGGGACGGGCGTGTGGTTCGGGTGTAGTCCTAGAGACTAAAGGACCACGGCCAAGTGCAGGCTCGTCGTTTCTGCGTACCTCAGCTAGAGATAAAATGAGAAAGATACAGCTTGCCCCTCAAGTTTGCTTTTGAGGGTTAAAGTGAGTCCTCACCTAGTCTGTGCCCAGGGAAATGGTCAGCAAACGCATGACTGTTTCTCTCTGCTAGTTGAGCCCTGAGCTAGGAATGCCTGCTGAGGCACTGAGCCCTAGTACTCTAGAGACCTGTTCACTGTCTGTGACCTGTATGTGAGGGAGGGTCCCACGCTCCCTTCCCCCACTCCAGTTGGCCACCTATCCTGCCTCTCTGTCATCCGCCTCTCTAGGAATGGATTGTCTGACAGTCCTCGGTCACGATTTCCCTTCCTTAGGGCTTTACCAGAGGTTCATTGCTGCTGATTAAGCTCTCTTGGAAACAGAGCCCCTGATTTGGGGGTGGTGTCTTACTCCCTATGGAAGGAACCAGTTCATAAACCAATTGGTGCAAGAGTTGTTTATGCTGACTGGTCTCGTGCTTGTGTGTAGGAGGAGAAAAGAAATTTCATCAGACCCAACCGCGGTTCTCTTTGAAGCACAAATGGAGATGGTTTATTGGTTTGGTTTCTGAGACAGGGTCTTACATATAGCTCAGACTGGCCTTGAATTCAGTCCTCCGGCCGTAACCTCCCAAGTGCTGGAGCCACTCCTGATAGAAGAGGAATTCTCTACTGAACCAGGGGCTAATTCGGAAGCCTTCCAACAGTTAATGTGTATGCTCCCAAGGAAACCGCACAGGAGCCACTGGAGAGGAATCCAGGTGGTGGTCGGAAGAGAGGTGTTGAGGTGCACGTTTGTTCTATCGCTAACTCTGTGTCTACCTCGCCTGCCCCAGGGAAGGCCGCTCTAATGCCCACATCAGAGGAGATTACCAAAGAATCGGGGATGTCATGCTGAAGAACATTCAGGGCATGAAGGTGAGCTGGTTGGGACTGGTTGGGACTGGGTGGGACTGGGCGGGGTGAGGGGAGGCCAGTAGCCTGGTCTGTCAACCTTCCAAAAGCACCCAGGGATGGCCATGTAGTCAGAGCATTCACCTTCTAAAGCACACTACTCGAGAAAGCATGGTCACTCTCTGGTTCAGAAGCTCTGCATTGGAGGCAAGCCTCGGGCATTTAGTTATGCACAAGTCACTCATGGCCTTAAAAACAACAAGGACAATGTTTCTACTGTGTGGCAAAGTCCTAGATACCAGACTGTCTAGGCCTTCCAATAAATCTTGTGTCTTTAAACCCATCAAAGGCAAACCCCGTTTTTCAGCAGCAGCATCTACAATGAAAGCACCCCAAAGAGAGCAAAGGCGCACTAACCCATAGTCCTCTCCTTCCATTGTTTAAGGCGGCATCTCGTGCCACCAGCACTGTGGTTCAGCCATCCGGCTGTCCACAGTATGGAGTGCCTGCTGTAGGAGTCGCGCTCGGTTCTGGGAGGCTTGGATTGATTCCCATTGTCCATTTGGCCAGGTCTCTGGGTTGGGAGGAAGAGCTGTTCGAGACTTTTCTTGTTAACTTTCTGCTCTGTGTGGGGTATGATTGTGTGTGTATATAGGGGGGTACATGTGTGGGGGTGGTGTGATACAGGGTTGAGAGGGGGTATGGGGTGTGTGTGAGGCGTCTGTGTGTGTGTGTGTGTGGCTGGAAGGTTGAACCTAGAGTCTCATTACACATCACAAAGCACTCTCCTTCTCCATCACACCCTCAGCCCTCCCCACTTTCAGTGAAGATTAACTTGTAACTCCGTGGACCCTGAAGCATCCGTGTCTGACTGTATTTAAAGCATACTGTGCTGCAGTATGGGGCAGCATCCAAGAGAAGCTGCATTCGATTGCAAGTCGGGTATCAATCGAGAAAGGCAAAAATTATATATACATATATATATATATATATATATATATATATACATATATATATATATATATATATATATATATGGTAGTCAGTGTAACTTAAGTTTTATTCAGCGTGTATAGGGTCCCTCACACATACACCCAACACTCACGGTTTTCACTGTTGTTATCATTTGTTCACTGACGTAATTAGTACAGCTCAGACTGGTGAAGCAGCATCGCAATATTTACCACTGTCGGAGCCTCTAGTCCGCCTGGGGCTCACTCTTGATACCAGACATTTCTGAGTGTGAAAAGTCCCACTGTGGTAGCACCATACAGAAACCATCTAATGGATGCCTTATTAAAAAAAACGCACCATGGAGCTGGCCCCGGACAGTCCTGTGATGCCGGCTGCTCAGGGGGCCCTGAGGCAGGAGGACCTCCTGGGCTCTGCCAATGTAACCTGTCTGAGCTAAGCTCACCGAGCCTTTGCTGGTCACCTTTGTCCTCACACTGGGTCCTTCGAGGAACCACGGTGTTATCTTCCGCTGAGTGGCCTGTGGTTGAACGGTACCGGTGGAGGCTTCTCTCTTCCATGATGCCACTGGCCATTCCTGAGACGGCTCTTCTCACGATGTTCTTCCTCAGACCATTTTACACCCCACCCCCCATGCCTTATTCAGGAGCATAGCTACAGGACTCAGGAGTTGTGGGGGTGGGGACTTATCTGGCCCTTCCCCCACCTCCAGGGACATTTCCCCTCGATGCTGTCCACTAGCCACCATGTGGCCTTCTCAGGCCTGATTACTAAGGACCCCCCACCGCCCTTCCACCCAAAGTTGCTAATCTCCATCAGCCAGCGTGGAAGACTAAAAGTATACCTTCTGTGCCAGGCGCCGTGTTCCTCCGTCCACGGGCTGACAGTGTCTGCTCGGCCAGCCTCCCCAGCCTCCGTGGCATTTCAGCACCATGCCAACCACAAGGGTTTGCAGCATGGGGCTCTGGGCGAGCCAAACAAGAATAGGCTGTGGAAAGCGATGTCGCATGGGTTTTGTTTGTCATCGTTGGTATTAAAAGAATTCCTATAAAGTATGGGGGGAGGCAGCTGGTGGTTGCTCGCTGTCTTTGCTACCCCGCCCCCAGCCCAGACCCATAGGCACACATGCCCTGTTACTGTCACTCTGTCAGGACATGTCACTGGTTGTAGCATGACCAGGAGAGGCTAGCCTATGGTTTTATTCCACATATGACAGTCAAGGCTTTCTGCTGCACGTGGTCTCTGGCCCACACCCCAAACTACCCACCTGCCAGCCTCAGCCCACATGTCCCCAAGGCCCTTGAAAGCACACACAATGCAACTGGAGCCCGGCCCTGCATGCCCACCATGCTGTACTGCCTCTAATTTCCCGAGGAACATTTAGGCCTCTGATACTCCTCCCGTGCGTCTTAAGCCAGTCACTGCCTGCCCGGAGTCTGCCACGTTTAGCAGCTCGTTGAAACGACACACGACAAAGAAAGTGTGTGAAATCCCGCGTATAGAGGTTCCTCGGGTTTAACATGTCACGCCGGCGGGCACATGCTCACGGGGCCATCTGCTTCCTCCCTAAGCACCTGGCGGCACACCTCTGGAAGCACAGCGAGGCCTTGGAGGCCCTGGAGACCTCCATCAAGGGCTCCCGGAGGCTAGAACACTTCTGCCGAGACTTCGAGCTGCAGAAGGTGTGCTACCTGCCGCTCAACACCTTCCTCCTGCGCCCGCTGCACCGGCTCATGCACTACAAGCAGGTCCTGGAGAGGCTGTGCAAGCACCACCCTCCGAACCATGCCGACTTCAGGGACTGCAGAGGTAAGGGGGTGCGTGCACGCAACACACGCCACTGCATGAGCCTGCAGCAGGATGCTGTGCCCACTGGGGGGGTTGGGTCTCTGTGGACCATCTAATGTTATAGCATCTCAGCATTCCATCCTGTGTGATGGTTACATCCAGATCTCCCTATGGAAAGGTGTCACTGGTGGATAGCACACTTTTTTTTTCTTCCCCATTAGCACACACCCTCTCCTTTGCACCCAGGGAGTCAGGGAATAAAACCCTGCCAGCCTGCTCCCAGATGCCTGCCTCCACCTGCCTGCCACTGCGGGGGTAGGGGAGGCACCTTGACCTCTGCCTGACCCTTGAGTTCATGCTGCTCTCTCTCCCACCTTGTCTCACAACACTGGCATTACCAGTCAGTCGTACCAGGGTGGGTTGGCTAAAGACCCCAAGCTTTGAGCAAGTCACCCACAAGGGCAGGGTTTGTGACAGCCCTCTGCAAACCCGGGCAACTTGCACTCATTTTACTAGTGGGGCTCAAGTCTTACCCGTTAGGACAGAAGGTGGCATGGCTGACCAGGGGAGAGGCTGCCCCCCTGGGCACCTCTGTGCATGAGCACCATGGTGCTAAGACACGCCTTGTCCCCTCCCATCCTGCTCTCCACTGGATGCCCAGGAAATGTCTGTTGGACCAAACTGGGTAGTAATGTTGGAGGATGGAGCAGGTCTGGAGACTGTCACACTGGCTGAGACTGGGCAAGCTCATCCTGAGCATTGGGCTGATGGCCGCTCTGCACTAAGCTGCAGCCTGTCTCCCTTCCTCAGCTGCGCTGGCAGAGATCACAGAGATGGCGGCACAGCTGCACGGTACCATGATCAAGATGGAAAACTTCCAGAAGCTTCATGAGCTCAAGAAAGATCTGATTGGCATTGACAATCTTGTGGTCCCCGGAAGGGTAGGCATGAGGTGTTGGGTAATGTCAGAAAGGGTGGAAGGCTAAGCTGGCTGCTTTGTGTGACAGCATGGTCAGTTGGCTCTGGCTTCCTGATTGGTTAATGTACTTCATTCTGTCCCGCCCTCCCAGCCCCCCCTCCTCCTGACACACACATTGCAAAGACAGCTTAAGATCCAATACTATTACTCACACACACACACACACACTTGTGGTCGAGCTCCATGGGCTGAATGGTTGTGGACAAGCTGTGCTGTTGCGCTGTTCACACCCTTGTCCTGCTGGTGCCGTGTCGGAAACACACTTGGGGTTCACGTGGCTAATGTTGCACATTCTTTCCAGCCCAGTGGGAACGGGGAGATAGGAAATAGCCCACATTTGTTCTGTTACGTTCCTGGGGGCCGTCACTCAGGCGCCATAATTATTCTGTCATTTATCACGTCTCACCTGATCTCTCCGTGGGACGGACGGCTGGCTGTGTTCATATCCTGCCCCAGCCCGGTCCTAGACGTGCTCAGCCTCTGATCTCTAACCCGGGCCGCTCTCCAGCTCTGATCCTCCTGCCTCCTTTTATGAGCTGTCATACTCAGCTCACCATGGCAAGTGTGTATGTAGACTAGGCTGGCCCCCAGGGAGCCTCCTGTCCCCACCTCCCAAGCGCTGGGATCACAGGTGCACACCACCATCTTTGTTCATTTTACATGGATGCTAAGGTTGAAGCTCAGGTCCTTTACACAGCAAGCACTTTACCACAGAGGCTCCTCTAGCCCTTGTCCTAGAAACTTTTTAATCCATGGGAGAAGCCTTGGGTGTACCTAACCCTAACCCTGTCGGCAAACCTAGCTAAGAAAGCAGGTTGTGAGAGACGGTAGTTACCCGGTTATGACAAGATCCATTCAGCTCTTAGGCTTCCAGGACTGGGCACACACCAGCCGAATGTGGGACACTTCGGGAAGCTTGGTGGACTCGGCAGAATTTTGTATCATTTGAACATTGTAAAATACGTAACATATCACGCTACCTGGAGTGGAGTTCCTCATTGTGAAACATAGCTTCCGGAAGCCGTCAAGGGCACTGGATCGAGCCTGTTGAACTCGAGGGTTAGCTCCAGCTGAGATGAGACAGGTGGAACTTCCTCCATGAGGACCACACATGTCTGATCAGTCAGCAAGCCTGAGTGATCCTGTTAAAGGGACCCAGCGCACACTGCTCCATTAGCAGAAGGGACTACTGGATGTACACTTGGTGTGCTGTCTCTGCTTACAGTGTGGAGGCCTTAGGTGGGTAAAAACAACCAACCAAGACCAGAATAAGCAAATAGGAAGCGTGCTGAAATGCAGTGCAGGAAGACAGCAGGAAAAATTCTCCTTAGGGGTGGGGGAGCCACTCTTTGTAGTGGTCAAAAGAAAAACCGTTGGCTTAGATCTTGTCAGTAGACCACGTGGCCGGGCAGAGGAACATGATTATTGAGAATATCCGTCTGGGTCACTAGAGGTCAGATTCCAAACGGTCTGGGTCTGTTGCCCATCGACGTGGGATTCTCCACGTTAGGGCGCTACGCTCTAAGACTAAAGCAGCTCGGCTGCTGCATCAGGTCCGCTTCGGCAGCCACGCAGCCCAGAATCACAAGGGTTTGCCAGGAGCTGGCTCTGCCACCCATGAGCTAGCCAGGTGCTCTTGGGCAAGCTTCTTAATCATTTTGTTCATCTGTCTGAACATGGGGATAACACTGAGCTGCAGGAACTAACAGGAACATGTAGACATGTCAGACACATCCCACCAGCTCAGCACATGGAGTTTGTCTACTCACGAGGTTCAGTGCTGCCTTACAAAGACAGGCATTGGCTCTCCAAGCTGCCTCCCTGAACTGTGAGGTCATCTGAATAAAACAGGAAGGGATGAGAGGCCCTTGGAGAAGGTGGGTTCTGATCGGGCAACACTGAAGCCATGGTGGTCCTCACGAGAGGTCGATCTCTTTTGCATTTTACTCTGATTTTAAACTGCTTTTTCAGCCAGACGCTGGTGCATGGCTCAGGAGCTGAGGGCCAGCCATGGAAGCTCACACTTTAATTCCAGCATTTGGGAGGCAGGGGCAGGTGGAACGTAGCAATTTCAGGACCAGATGATTTATATAGCAAGTTCTAGACCAGCAAGGGGCTATGTGGTGAAACTTTGTCTTTAAAAAAAGGGGGGGGGGAGAAGGGAGAAAGAAAAAGGACCCCATCTTAAAAACACACAGCACTGTTGTTTGCTAACATGTCTGCTCCTGTGAGATAGGCTCTTAGGAGTTCAAGAAAAGTATGGCTCAAGAGGGAGAGTTACTCAAACTCTTGCCGTTGCTCATTCCCACTCGGCAGCTACTGGTCCCTAAAACCCACAGCTTCTTATCATGGAGAAGATCCTTCTACCCTCAGTACCATCTTCCCTGTCCCCTGGCTGCCTGCCGCAAAGGTCCCTGGGGAAGGAGAGAGATGGCACTTAGCCGTGACTTCACAGTGAGGAGGCTGGGGAACAGTAAGCGCACACTCAGTGATCACTTCAGTGTGGCACTGTCGTGGACCAGGGTGAGGGCTGAGGAGGCCAGAATCCAGGCCACAGAGGTTCTGTTTGCTCCGCAGGAGTTCATACGCCTGGGCAGCCTCAGCAAGCTCTCTGGGAAGGGCCTTCAGCAGCGCATGTTCTTCCTGGTGAGTGGGGCAAGCCGGTTTGTCCTTGACAGTCCCAGAACCGTGGGTAAGGAAGGTCCTGAGGCTAGTCCTCGTCTGCTCCCTTGGGAGGACCTGGGAGGCAAGAGGGACCCATTTGGTTCACACACTTGTGCTTGTGCCTCTAGTTCAATGATGTCTTGCTGTATACCAGCCGGGGGCTGACGGCATCTAATCAGTTTAAAGTTCACGGACAGCTCCCGCTCTATGGCATGACGGTAAGTGTCCGGTGCCAGCATGCCCTCTTTGTGAACACTAGTGTGGAAGACCCTGGAGACACGTGAGGCCACTGCAAGGTCTTTGTAGAATCCGGGGAGAGTTTGGGGTCTTTGATATAAGCTTGCCTTTCTTGTCTCCTGGCAGCCTATTCAGTGGAGACGAAGCCAGTCTTCCCCACCAAGGTAGACAGTAGGTAGGCCCCATACAGCATCCTGGCCATCAGGTATCCACAGGGCACATGCCTCTGCACAAGGACCTGGCTTACGTCAACCTTCTCAGAAGGTGGAGAGGAAGTGCATGCACTGTTGAAGGGATTAATGCAGTGTGCCCCTTGGCCTTTCTGAGTTTTACCTTAGAGCATCCTCCGTAACTATGGAAACAGTCCCTCTGGGGCCTGAGTCCCACTCTGAATTCTGCCTTTACTGGTCCGGTCGCCAGTTTAATGATCGTCCACAAATGCACCAGGTGCCCGGCATGCAGCCCAGGAGCGACTCGATAAACTCTCTTTTCCACAGATGGAGGAGAGTGAGGAGGAGTGGGGTGTGCCCCACTGCCTGACCCTGCGGGGCCAGCGGCAATCCATCGTCGTGGCCGCCAGGTAACCCCTGAACCTGACCTCTTACTGTCCGCCTTTGACCGGCTGTAGTCTCTGACCAGCCGATGTCCTCTGTCTCCAGTTCCCGATCAGAGATGGAGAAATGGATGGAAGACATCCAGATGGCCATTGACCTGGCAGAGAAAAGCAACGGCCCCACCCCTGAGCTCCTTGCCAGCAGCCCCCCTGACAACAGTAAGTCCTCGGTACAGTGCCCAAGGCCACGGGTACGCTGGAACCATCCCCGAGGGAGAGGCAGGGACAGCTCTGCTTCAGAGAGGACACCACCCTGTCAGGACCCCTAGTGGGGAGGCCTCCCATCCATGCCTTAGGGATCAAACTTGTCTAAAGGCGGAGCCTTCCTGAGATTGAGAGAGAACAGGGTGTCATCTTCTTCACTGCCCCGTATTAGCTGGTATCCACAGAGGGGGAAGCAGGCCACGGGCCCCTGGAAGGATGCTCCCTCAGGGGGGCCTCAGTAGAAGCCTGCTCATTGGGCACCCTCGGGGGACCACACGGGGAGTCCCTGCCCTCAGCCTTGCCAGCGCTCCAGGCGGGTCCTAGGGAAGAGAAACACCAGCACTGCCCTTCATCCTGCAGAGTCCCCGGATGAAGCCGCAGCAGCTGACCAGGAGTCAGAGGACGACCTGAGCGCCTCCCGGACCTCGCTGGAGCGCCAGGCCCCTCACCGTGGCAACACGATGGTGCACGTGTGCTGGCATCGCAGCACCAGCGTCTCCATGGTGGACTTCAGCATTGCCGTGGAGGTGAGGGAACAGGGCCTGAGCTAACTTTCCCCGCCAGCTCGAGTTTACCGAGGAGCCTCTGTGCCCAGCCACTGGGCGCCATTGTGTGACCAGCTGGAGCACAAGAGCCAGCCTAAGGGTATAAGGAGCGGCCGTCTACAGCTGGGGGAGAGTGATGCTCCCCCTTAAATGGGGAGCAGGGCCCCCTCATCGGGCTTCCTACTGCCTGTGAACTTCCTCGTTTCCTTTGTCCTCCACATTTTCTTTTCTTTCCATGGAGTTAGCCGAGGGCTAGATTGTGCTCCTGTACAGAGGGACAGCCTATACCCAACCGATATGCACAACCCTGTACACCATGGCGGTTGTGGGACCAGGTACCCAGGGGTTTGCCAGGTCTGAGGGGGATGAGGTGTTTCTAGCAGGGCTCGGCTACAGTTCACATCCAGGAAGGCAGGCATCTGCAGATGAATTCAGTGGCATTGGAGGTGAGCCTTCCACTGATTACTACACACACTTCTTCTAGACTTTCCTAAAGCCCACTGCGCAGCCCGACGAGCTTGGGAACAGCCAAGCTGTCCTCTCCTGTCATTGTAGCATCTGCTGGCTCGAGGCTCCCTGGTCCCCTCTAGTTGCATGGCTGCTTCTATGTGCCTTCTATGTCTTCGGTGTTTCCAACTCTAGCCCCGTGGGGGAAAAGGGAAGCTTCTTCAGGAAAGACTGTACTCATTCTTTAAAATGTACAAAGTTCTAATTCTTTCAAGATTTATTCTATATACGTACACTGCAGCTGTCTTCAGACACACCAGAAGAGGGCATCAGACCCCATTGCAGATAGTTGTGAGCCACAATGTGGTTGCTGGGAATTGAACTCAGGACCTCTGGAAGAGTAGCAGTCAGTGCTCTTAACCACTGAGCCACCTCACCAGCCCCAATGTTTTAATTCTTGGTATGTCGGGGTCACATAATGTCACGTGACTGAGCCAAGGACAGTAGTAGTTTGTTGGCACAAATCTAAAGAGATTGTAGATAATACACACAAGGTCTTTAAGCTATATCCCAAGAGCCTTGGAATTGTGTTCTGCAAGTGGCCTCCAGAGTCTACAGCATTTTTCCTACTCCAGCTGTGTCCTGAAGACATTTTCAAGGGGCCCCAGCCAAAACTTAGTGCTCCCTGACTCTCTTTCCTCTGAGTGTCTAGCCTTGGTGTCCTGTGATCACATGGCCAAGCCCTGCCCAGTGAGAGGCTGCCTGCTTGCTCCATGTTACCCTTCATCTTGGCCTATGTGTGAGGGCATCCCAGGTGAGGCACGTCACGGTAGAGAGGGGTACCTGTGCCCGAAAGCAGCGGAGGACCATCCTGGGGAAGGAAGTACTTCCTGCACTCCACGAGGCTGCGGACTGTGTGGTGCTGCCTGGAAGACGTTCTCTTGGCCTTTTAAGATTCTTCCACCTATAGGAATGTGGGCTCAGCTTTAAGAGGGCAGAGTGTGGCGTAAAGTGACAGGCCAGATGCTACAAGCTTCACTGGGGTTGGTGACAGGGGACACAATGACACACCAGTGGTGTCATTTAGGGACAGTGGACAGAAGGGTTCATGAGGGGTTTATCTCATGAGCAACAGGGCTTGCTACCCAGAACTCCCCTGTCCCCCTTGCAGGCAGGTAATGGCAGCCAGATGGGTGGCTGGTTGAAGCTCTTCAGGCAGAATCCCTTTTAGGTCACTTCTCCATCTCCCGTCAGTCTGAGCAGCTTAAGGATGGAACCTGTAAACACTTGTACCCTCTAGGGCCTTCCTAACACCAGCAGTTACAAAATGTAGTAAACAGACTTAGAGGTATCTTAAATTTTTTCCCTTGGGAGGGGGGTAGGGTTATATGCATATAAGCACCTTGCCATCCCCTCGAGCCTGAGCTACCTAGGCCGTTAGGTGCTGAAGACCCAGTTCAGGCCTTCTGCAAGAATGTGCTACGAAGCTGTCCCCTCAGCCTTGGATGCTGAGCTGTGAGTTAATAGACAGATGCACAAGCTGGTGCAATGTCTGTGCTGTGTCCGTGCATTCACTACACACAGCGAGGATTAATGTTTACTGCAGCAAGTCAACAAGCATGCCTTGAAGCAGTGGTTGGGAATAGCTTCCAGGACTTCCCACTAGGTGGCAGCATAGAGCCGCTCCAGAGGACTATGTTGATAGACCTGGATCTTCAGGGAACAGACCAGAATCTCAGTGACTTTGATGGCTTCTCACAGTTCAGGTGGTCAGAAATCCAGAGCCCCAGCCTGCAGTGAGCCAGGCCCCCTTCCCTGTTGGGACGCTCTGTGCCCTTTCCAACTCATTGGCTGGTCACTCCGGACACCCCACTCTAACCTCTGCTTCTGATGGTGAATGGTGTCCCTGAATCTCTCCCTTAGAGTGCAACTCACATGGGACGCAGGTCCCTTCTCAGCCCCAGTTTGACTGACCACCTAGCTCCCTAATGACGTCACATTCAAGGGTGACCGTAGTAAGGACTCACACCTGTGCAAGGGATGGAATTAACTTGTGACAGAAGTTCATCGTACAGCCTAGTGACCTCTCCATGTACAATGAAGGATGTCTGTTGTGGGAAACCTGTGCTTGGTGCTAGGGACTCCGGACCCACCCACAGAGGCTACCTGGCTCTTGAGATGCAGTGACTGCCACCAACCTGTTGTTCCTGACTCCCCCACTTGTCTTTGATCCCTGTGTCTGACCATCTCCTATCCCTCCCCCCACTTGTCTTTCAGAACCAGCTCTCTGGGAACTTGCTGAGAAAATTCAAGAACAGCAATGGCTGGCAGAAGCTGTGGGTGGTGTTCACCAACTTCTGCCTGTTCTTCTACAAATCACACCAGGTAAGTGCCCCACGCGGGGTGCTGGCCCTAACCTGAAGCAAGCCTGGCATTGCCTCCCTGAGCCTGAAGCACTGACAGGCACAAAGGATCCGGTGTTGGGAAACACGGGGTTCCAGGACCAGCCATGTCCATCAGAGATTTTCAGCTCTAAATGGACACTGACATCCAATTGCTCAAGGAGGAGCTGCCTTACTGGCTACCGGTCTGCAAGGGGAGGAGGCGGCTCGATGCTGTCCTGTGGGAAGGGGGCAAAACCGAGCCTCTTACACTGCCAACTGAAGACACAAAAGGCAGGAAAGATGTGCCAGCACAAGTCTTGGGAGTCCCCTCTTGGTGTCGTTGAATTTAAGAGTAGACACAAACATGGAGCTGGAGAGATGGCTCAGCGGTTAAGAGCACTGACTGCTCTTCCAGAGGTCCTGAGTTCAATTCCCAGCAACCACATGGTGGCTCACAACCATCTGTAATGGCATCTGATGCCCTCTTCTCTTACATATAATTAAAAAAGAGAGAGAGAGAGTAGACAAACAGATGCTCGGGGACAGGGAACGGACAATATACAGCATCTAAAAGAACACCAGGGTGGGTACGTTGTTCATCCGACAGCTTCCTAGGAGAAGGAAAGACACAGGCTGGCACGGAAGTCAGCCACACAGGTGGGAAGGGAGAAGAGCTTTATAAAGAGAAGGTAGCTTAAAGCGTACTTATGCTCGGCCATCATGCTAAAGTAACGAGAAAGAGAACAGTTTGGCTCTTCTGGAGACGCAGGAAGGCAGTATTGGAGGCTCCAGGCTCTGTATGTGGCAGAGACTGAGAAAGAACAGTGTGCATACTTATCTCAGGGGTCCCAGGGGTGACCTCCTAACCAAATGCCTGACTTGTTCCCTTAAGGGAGGAGACAGAGCATGCCTCCTCCTGGATCATGGAACCCTACCCAACACCACTGACCGCTTCCTCAGAGCCTCCTCTGTACCCTGTTGCAGGACAGCCACCCCCTCGCCAGCCTGCCTCTGCTGGGCTACTCGCTCACTATCCCCTCGGAGTCTGAGAATATCCACAAGGACTATGTGTTCAAGCTGCATTTCAAGTCCCACGTGTACTACTTCAGGGCTGAAAGCGAGTACACATTCGAAAGGTAGGTGCCCGACCCTCCTGAGTAGTTCATCTGTATTCTGTAGGTGAGCTTCATACTCCCAGCCCCACAGCGTGGCGCTCTTACCACGTAAGATTAGTATATGCCAACACTGTGGTTTGTTCTCTACCATGTGCACCTTATACCAGGAAGCTGCTGCAGATACACACAACAGGGAGAAAGGGCACAAGTGGCCATAATGGACCCAAAGGATGACTCTAGCTAACAGCCACACAAAGAAAGCAAGCTGAGTATTAATGTTCAGACACTGGGTCAGAAGGGAAGTGGGCCACCAGGTTTTCAGGTGTAAAGTCTGACTTAAAGCTGTTCTTAAAATCTGCACTCACCACGGCAGTCCCCCCACCCCCACCCCTAAGGAACAAGTTTTCTGGCCTTGCTACTTGTCGGGATCATGGCACTGGCCCAACGTATTTCTAGACCAACAGGCCAACTATAAACAATCCCTAGCAGATATCCGTGAAACCAGTTGACAACTCCCAAGCCCAAAAGGCAATTATCAGCCCAGACCAGCCAGCCTTTCTCAACCTGTGGATCTCAACCTCTGCACAGGGGGGCTGCCTAAGACTTGTCAGCAAACTCAGACAAGTGTACAGTATGATTCATAACAGTACTAAAATTACAGTTACAAAGTAGCAACACAAATAGGGAAGTTGAGAACCACTGGTCAAGATCCTCAAAGACCTCGAGAGACCCTTCTAAGGCTCACAGCCATTCCAAGCTGAGTCCCAAAGAGTGGTAGGTGGTCTTCTTTACCCAAGACCCTTGGTAACATGGGACAGAATGTTCTGAACGTGTCCCTGAACCCTGGAAGCTGGTGTTAGTAGCATCCTCAACTGTGATAACCAGCAGTGTGCAGGCTCGGCACATCCCAGACCCAGTGCTGCCCTGGTTTCTTGCACAGGTGTAACACAATGGGCCCAACAAGTGGAACAGGATGGTTCTGGAAATTTGGCCATTAAAAGGTCTCTGGAACCGCCTGCCGTATGCGAAATGTGCTGGCGGTTCCCAGACATCTCTCCCCTAAGACCCCTAAAACAGGGACCCTGCTTGAGCAATAGGGCATTCTTTGACGAGCTCTGAACCTCCACTTTGGTGTTAAGTTTGTTACAAACCAGATATGGGCGTACAAAGTCATCTAAGCGATTGTGTCCCTTCCTTTTGTCATTTCAGGTGGATGGAAGTAATCCGAAGTGCCACCAGCTCAGCCTCTCGGGCCCACATCCTGAGTCACAAAGAGTCTCACCTGTATTGATGGCTGGACATGCCCACGGGCTGCGCCAGCCACGGCTGCTCTCCTGGAGGACACAATGAAGCCTAGCGAAATCCACAGCTGTGTGAACACATTTGAAGATCTGCCGTGGGTCTCACCCACCTCCCTTTACAGACCTATCTCCAGACATTATCTTTTCCAGTACTAATCTCTATGGACAGCCTTTCCCTCCAGGCCTCGGGCATGGGAGGGCTTGCCATCCTCCAGACACATTGTCATCAAGAGTGCCAAATAACAGTTTCACCCTGCAGCGCAGGGCCACACATCTGTCCACCGTGTCTGCGAAGACACAGTTAGCTTCTTCTCACCTGCAGACTGCTCTTTTCCAGTGTTCACAACATACAGCGCAGTCTTAAGTAAATGAGATCATTTTTTTGGATTTCATCCCCCATCCCGCCCCCGGCCAATCTTTCTACTTTTATAATAGGACATTCATAGGACTCACTTTTCTCTAATAAGCAACTTTCGGAGTGCTCCATTCCACTAAAGGGGTTGGCTCCAGTGAGACCCTGGGTGCCATGCCCACTTCCTTGGTGGAAGTTGACCAAACTGTTTGTGATTCCTATTTACAAAACGTAGTGGGGTTGTTTTCTGTGGGGAAGCAGATACCCAGTGCAATACGTGGGCGTCACCGCCCTGTGCGTGGCGTGTACAGTGGGGGCTCCTGGGCCGTGATGTTTTGCTGTTTCACAAGCATGAGAATCTGTATGTCGTTGACTGGGGCCATTTGTGCTGTTACATTATGGGGCATTGAGGGAGCTTATCGGGGAAGCACTGTATGGTTACGGTACGTAGTCCCAGCCCTGGTGATTGGCCCCGACTCCCTGCAAGGCTGTGGTTTGGTCTGAACCTGCACATTCTCTAGTAGTATCTATTGTGCCTGTCTCCAAGTTTTTCTCTTTTTATACTCACTCCTTCTGGGCATGGGGTACAGACAGGATGACAGCCCACATCCTGGACAGACTCCTCTGGGGGACCTGGCTGCCAAACACTACCGGAGCCTCCCAGTGGAAAAATGTTTGCCTGTTCTCTAGGGCGGCTGGGTGGCTGCCATTCCCTTGATGCACAGAGCCCTCTATAATGCAAGCTGGCCAGGTCAGCATCCCCTCTCCCTTCGCCCTACCCCAGCAAGGGGTCTTACCTGCAAACACAGAGGGGCTCGTGTCGGACACGCACATGGGTAAGGAGGAAGATGTGTCAGTTATTTGCCTTACAATGTACCAGACGGTTCTACGTACTAACTAACAAAAGGGAATAAAAATACCTCACGCCAGATCCAGCATACACAAGTCTGAGGCAAAACCACCACCTGTGTCTTTTCCTGTGTGGGTGCAGAGAGGGGGGTACGGGGTGGATGGGAGGGGCTGGGTTTCTGAGGAAACGCAACATTGTAGCACATTGCTGAGCAAAGGCTTGGACAGAAGGCACACCCGCGTGAGGAGGGCAGACAAGTCTTGAAGCTCCCCAGACACTGCCCTGAACCATGTAGGGGATCCTGTTACCCGGCACCCAAAAGTGCTGGGAACAGGCTCCCTCTGAGTCACCAGTTTCTCAGAGGGCTGGAGTCGAGATGACTTCTTCCTTCTGCAGTGTAAGCACAAATTCTCCCCACGTGACTGGCACTTCCGACTCCCGTCCAGCTGCAGAGAAAGAGCTGTTGGAAGAGACCGAGTCTGACAGATCCCACAAGACACAGCAACAGCTTTCCAGTGCTTTATTGACCTCGCACGACAGACAACAGTATGGGTGCTCAGGAATCCACCTTCATTGCCATATTTTGTAGCAGAAACACAGAAGCCAGGTTTTTTTAAGAAATATAATGCATATACGACTACAGGTTTGCCAAAGAATAGTATAAAACATACAGAACCAGGGGCCATGTCAAGTAGCTCGAGAAGCCCCAGCTGCTAGGAAGGAACTCACCACCTGTCTGGTTCCACATCACAGGGTGTTACCTACTGGGACAGCAGTAACGGGGAAATGCCATCGCTGAGCCAACGTGGGGCACGCCTGCAATCCCAGCACTCACAAGGGCCAGCACGGACTCACCAGAGCTCAGCAGTCAGCACTTGGCCTGCCTTCAAAGCACTCATTCTCCCAGACTGGTGGCACTGTTGCCATGATACACTATGGAGGGACTTTGTTGCTGATGCTGAGCTCACCCACAGTAGCCCGTGATGTGAAACTGGTACCAGTGATGTTCTGAGATAGGCCCTGCTCTGAATAAAGGTGAAGTGAACACGTGAACACAGCTTGCAGAGCTGAACAGAGCATCCACAGAACAGCTAAGTTATTTTGTGCTACAGTGTAACAACACAGAGGAGACTACATAATGAGGAACACGGTCAACCCCACATCCCCAGCAAGGTTTCCAATAAACTCCCAAAGAACCACCTGTTGCTTTCACAGGAGATGGGAACCATGCCTGTGGTCCTACTGAGTGCAGAGGCCTGGCCTACATTCACGTAGACAAGATTACGTTTCTGTAGCATCCGACCCTCTCAGCAGCTCAGCCACACTGTTATACTGTTAAAGACAGATGGCGGGGAAAGCCCAGGAAAGCACTGACCCGGCACACACAAGTCCTGGCTCGTGAGTGTACCAGCACTGGAAAGAGGACCAATTGGCTTCACTACTGTAGCACTACCCGTGTATAAAACTGACCAGCTTTCTCCACTAGAAATGCCTGTGGCCCTCAGGGGCATTCTTCAAGTCAATAGTACTCTGCAGAACAGGTTCATTTGGTGACTTTCCTGCAACAACCTTTGGTTAACACATCAAGCCTCGTAAAGAAAAACAAAAACACAGTACTCCAAAGCAGAGTACTCTAGAAACACAAAATATTCTCAAATTACGGTTCCAGGTAACAACATCCTTGGTATAAAATAACACTGTACTGGGGCCAGAGTGATGGCTCAGCAGTTAAGAACACAGGCTGCTCTTGCAGAGGACCCAGATTCAGTTCCCAGCACCCACATGGCAGCTCACCTGTAACTAGTGTCCTAAAGAGGGATGTCATACCCTCTCCTGGTCGTTGAGGGAACTGCACACATAACCCACAGACTCAATTTTTTTTTTTAAAAAAGCAAAAACCAATGTGTCTTTATTTCCACTAGCTGAAAGGTATCCTTGGATGAAATTATCACTCCAGCCCAAATCTACTACTTCTAATAGACTATCACAATTTAACAGTCTAAAAGCCTAGACCCCATTTAATAAATCTAAGCAACTGTCTCACACCCAACACTTCTAGCTTTGGCCTGCCTTCCTGTAACACTGCACAGCGGTACAAGGCCAAGCTGATGTTGCCAAGTTCACCCAAGTTCCTGCTCCAAAGAACCCTGTCTTTCTCAAGAACTAACGCTCCAAAAGGAGGACAATGATTCACATCAACAAAACGCTGCACAGATCTGAGACCGGCAAGACCTGCTTTGAGAACCGGAGAACCCCCGCCAAGAGGTGCTCCGAGATGTGATGCTGAGAGCTTGGCTGACGGGACCAGCGGACCCGGCTCCTGGAACAGAACCCAAACCGCCCTTCCAAGTCCCCAGCAAGAGCTGCAGCAACGCCACAAACCTGCAGTATCACTCATGACTCAGGGACCAATCACACACATTGCATAGGGAGATAATCTGGACATTTGGCTTTTTGACATCTGGGCACTTTTCCCTGGAGTCTTCCCATACATCTCAGCGTACACACGCTTCCTCAACCATGCATATGTACAGAGCAGACAGCCCCGTCTGCTCCGTGGAGCCATGTTTTAAGAATAGGATTCGAAATGAGTGAGTTATAAAATTTATTTGTGTGAGCATTCAGACACTTTGAGGTGGGAGAGACGCGACACGCAGGTCGTACTGCAAGATTCAATGGAAAGACGTCGGACAGGACATCTGGTACAGACGCGGTGGCACAACCCAACATAGGTTAGATGAGGGCGCTTCATCCGGAAGAAACTTAAGAGAATAATTTAAAGCTCTGTGAGACAAGATATGTTCCAACTGAAAACACTGAGAGACAGTACCATTGATGGGAGAGGAAAACCTGTAAGTGTACCAAAAAGGGGGTAGGGTGAAGGGGAGGAAGATCTGCATCTGCTGAGGTACAAACGGGAGTGTTCCATGAGGGGAGGGGGGTTAATTATTATTAATGACAGACCCTGTAAAATACAAAATAAAATCCAAATCACTGGTCACGAAATTCGAAATTTACACGTAATAAAGGCAAGGCAATAGACTCAAGTTCTGGCCTGTCAAATATTTACCCCACAGACATTATCTACAGAAGCACTTGGCCAATGTGTACACAGTGATCCTTATGCACGCCAAAAGGGTTTCCGTAAAAATGACGCTATATACAATCTGTACACTGATCCACCAGAGCGACTCCCCGTCTCCCGGAGGGAGGAGCTATCGATATAAAGCAGGATACCTGAGGTTGCATGTCTTCAATTGCCTTAGAACAATCCAAATATACATTTCAGGGTTGTTTTGTGTTTAAAGATACTTTCTTTGAATATGTGCACTATGATTAAAATTAAAAACGATAAAAAAATAAAATAATCGCTTGAAGGAGACCCTCCCCCACCCTACTGGAAAGACCCCATCTGGCTGTGGCACAACAAGGCTGTCCCTGGACAGGTGCCGGCGCCGCGGGAGGGTGGGCCCCTCTGTGACACCTCTTCGCAGAGTCGGCAAAGGCTCTCGTTGACTTTTGAAAAGAAGGAAGATGAAGAAGAAAGGAACAACCAACCCGGACGGCATGGGCATTCAGTGCGCCGAGGCTCCTCCACCGCTCAGAGAGTATCTAGGGAAAAGCAGAGACCAGTAAGCATGGCTTCTCGCCACAGCGAGATCTGGGAGACCACAGCGTTACAATTTTACAGAAGTCTCAAGGTCTTAGAAAACTGCCAGGGCAGGGAGAATGAGCAGGTTAACAGATCCATGGTACGAGACTTTGCAAAGGCTAAGAAAACTGGTTTTTAACCAAAAACTCAGTGCATGAAAACTGAGCCTCCGCAGCCTCCCTGGATAAGGGGTGTCGTGGAGATGGCAAAGTTACACCTAGGACCACCCTGCTTTGGGATTGCGGTGTGTGTGTTATATACGGAGTCTGCACTTGTATGTACGGGTGTGCATTCGAGCAATGGGCCAAGGCTGACTCTGGGGGTCTTCTTCTATCAGGCCCCACCACACTTTCTGGGCGGTGTGTCACACTGCACAGGGAGCTTTCCACTCTGGCTAGGCTGGCTGGCCAGCAAGCCTCCAGGACCTACCCCCACCCCTACCGCATGCTGTCATTACAAACACAGCCTTTGTGTGGGTGATGGGACCTACACTCAGGTCTTCCTGCTTGTACAGACCGCACCACACCCTCGGACCTCCAGCCCAGGACCTAGTGGTGACCAAGGACACAGCAAGAGTGCAGGGACACATCCACGCTAGGTTGAGTCCAAGCGCAGCAATTCTTTGGGGAAGCAACATATGGATGCAGCCCAGATGAACACTCTGTGTGTAACATCAGAGGTGATGTCGCGACTACAAGACTGTGTAATTTCTTGGTTTGTTTTAAGTGTACACTGTTTTGCTTCTGACTGCTACATGGTCTGAGCACTGAGCCCAAGGACATATTAAGGAAACTCCCCTCAAGCACCTCCCCCAGAGCTGCTTTTTGATACACTGAACGTACTCAAACGGAACTGTAAGATCCTCTTGGCGGCACACTAGAGCCACGGCATCCTAGGACTCAAATGTCAGGAACTACAAACAACTCGTGTGCTGGGTTGCTTCTGTGAGCGGGTGAGCTGTGCCTCACTCAAGGATCCCAAAGCTAGTTCAGACGAAGACAGATGCTCTGAAAACACTTCAGACAGAAGTGACTTCTGAAGAGACTGTCCACCTAGGAGCAGACTGGGAAGAAGCCTAAGGGGCAGGCAGTGGCTGAGCAATGTCCACAGCTGCTGGAACCCAGGGCAAATGCAAAGGCATAGCCATGTTTACAAAGACCAGGGTCCTGCCACTTAAATCATCTGTTGCCGCAGGAGAACCCATTCAGCACAAAAGAATACCTGAAATCTGGGTGTGAGTTGTTGAGGACTAACACACAACACCTCCCAGGCTTCAAAGGTTTAATACCAAAAAAAAAAAAATGTAAATAAAATACCCTACTGGATAACTGTTTGTAATGATTACAAGTTGAGACAGGGAAAAACTATCAAACTGCGATTAGATTTAATTTTGTGTGCTCCTTTTTATGTTCTTGATACAGTTTCTAGAAAATTTTAAATTCCAAGGCTGGGGGACTTATTAGCTCAATGGTAGAATACTTGCCTATCACGCTCTAGACCAAGAATTAAATCCCAGTACCACAAAAATTCAGACAGGGGCGTGGGGGTAGAGGCAGGGAGGCACTTTCAATGTAAAGATTCAAATACCCAAAATCTTCCCACTTGGGGCCAGCAGGTAAAGGTGTTTGCTGTGTGAACCTGGCAACATAATCCTGATCCCGGAACCCACAGAAAAGGGTGCACCATGGCACATGTACCCTCCCAATAATAATCAATAAAATATTTTTAAAATCTTCACGTGGTTCCTATCACATTTCTACTACAGCCGGCAGATGAGGTGCCTCAGCAGGAGACAGATCCAGAAACAAGAAAAGGATCGACTAGGTATCATACTATCTGTGCCTGAGCTACTGGGGAAATCAAGTCATGCCTAACATCAGGCGACCCAGGACTACATGCAACATTCCTAAAAGGTGACAAAGGCTGAATGCGGTGGACCTGCATCCCAGCTACGCAGAGGCCAAGGCCGATGCCCACACAGCAGGCTTTACTGGGGTTGGAGAGGGCAACAAGCCAGAGGTGTTTGTAGACAGGCCTGATACCCCAAATTAGATTCTTGGATTCAAAAAGGGCAGAAGAGAACCAACTGCTGAGAGCTATCCCCGGACCTCTGACCACAGCGCACACACATCCCAGAAAAAAGTGACACCTTAATATTCCAATCAGGAAAGAGAAGGCAGGATAATATACAGACACCGTTTCTCGGTGTGGGTTTTTTTTTTTTTTTTTTTTTTGGTGGCAAACCTCTTTTTAAATGAAAATCAGATGCTACTGGAGGAAATACAAAGTTATCCCGAGTGAGGGAAATCGGGGGAGCTTTACTGAAATGAGCACACAGGCTGGGTTTTAAGCTGTATTTCCCCTCACTCTGTGATGTGCTGTTGTCTCCTCCAGCCTGGGGCCCAACAAGCAAACCATCTTTATATTTTATCCAAACAGTAATATCTATCCTACATGGAGGCTATGTGGATAAAGCTACCAGGTAGCCACAGGAGCTAGTTAGCTCCCAGAGGTCAGAGCATAAGCTTCTAGGCAGGGCTCTGGGCATGGCACGGAGTCCACTCCACCAAAACCTCTGGCGTCTGAGCACGGACGTGGTGTGACTGAGGCTCTCTCTGTTCATTATGCTGCGGCATAAAGGCATTTTAAGGCATCTTGCCTTTACAGTTCTCTCCTTTGTTACAATTCGGAAAAAGTCTTCTCCCTCAGGGGCTCTGCGGTCAGCCCACCGCCCAAGGGACGACAAGAATGACAGTTCCCAGTACAAGAAGCTGGGCCAGCAGAACCAGACCCCCTCCTGCAACCAGCCCAGCACAGAGCCAGTTACCTCTGCAGCCGCTGCACAAGCTGTGCCACCATGGTGTCCGAGATCCCAGGGCAGGCCTCCTCCGCCAGGTAGATGGCTCCCCGTAGCTCTTCTATTGACCCCAGGTTCCCTCCACATGCCTGGCTCTTCTCTTTCAGCTGGAAACGCACACAAGAGCAGTGTCATGCATGTTCACAGACCTGGGCAGCAACTACTCCAAGAGAAAAACAGGCCCTGCCGACACCACAATGACAAGGGCCCAGGAATGAGCTTTGTGGCTCATGGGTCACTCTAGGTCATCTTCTGTCTCTGTGAACAGTACACACAGGAGTGACTCCTCCAGACCAGAACACAGTAATTGCACACCTTCACACACCAGTCTGATGGACACGCTTTCTCTTTCTCCTGCAGCCTTCTGTTCACCCCTGAAACTGCCATCAGTGCCTACCACATACAACTCTGGTGTCACCCAGCAGTGTGGTTTACCCATGCTTCGCTCCCAAGGGTTATTATAGGCTGGTGTAAACTTCAGGCACTTAGCCTGAAGTTTTTTTGGGTCAAAAATGTCCTCACATAATAAACATGGCAACCCTGAGCCCCGGGACTCCTCAACACCCTCCTCTGCTTTCATGGGTCCTAACAGCTCCTCCCAGGCATTAAGACCAACTTCAGATCTTTTTCCTGAATGTACCCACAAGCGTGGAATATCCCAGAATCCCTTGTTTCCACTTGTTAACAAATGTTCTAGAAAACACTCAGCATTTGGCCTCACAGGGTGTTAACCTAAGAGCAGCAGTTTCCTAATCCTGCCTTTAAGGGACTGGCCAAGGCGCATGCGTAGAGGAAGGGGGGCACAAAAGCAGAGTACTCCCTGACACTTCCAAGCACAGTATTTGGAGACCAATCTGCAATCTTCCATCTGCGTCTGACCTGACCCGCACCTTGGTGTCTCAAAGCAGAAGCAAAGACAAAAGAACCAGGGCCTCCGTTTCGCCAGGACTGCGTTAAATACAGTGAGCGCCACATCCCCTGTGTTTGCTGCGCTCCAGTGGGTATTTAAAAAGAAGGACACCAGGCACCCAACTCTACTTCTCACCCATGATCCCTAACGATGGGGATTTCCCCCCTTGGTGCTCTACAACTTCCAGAATATTATCTCATTTCTAGTGGATTTGGTGTGGCTGCTGAGGGATAAATTCAACAGTTTAAGCCAAGTAATAACATACACAGCCTTCCCTAGTCACCTGCCTAGCTTAGGGAATGAATGCAGGGCCCAGGGCCAGTGGTCACCATGGGCAGAATGTGACATTGGGACTGCCTCTGCAAGCAGTTTTAATGCCCCTAAGCTGTACTGGCAACCATGCAGACACACACCCTGCTCTCCTCTTCTTTCCTTTCTCCCCTCCCAAGAATGGCAGACAGGGACCTTACCTCCGCAAACAGAGGAGAGATGATTGTGGATAAACACTGAGAGAAAGGCCTCTTTGGGATGTCTTTCATCTTGGAGAAGGAAAGAGAAGGAGGCCGTTAGAAGCAGGCAACACTGTGGTCAGGCAAGAATTCTACCAAGGCTGACTGGATTCTCTAGCACCACCCACCCCCAAGGACACAACTTCTGTTCACTCTCTCTGAGGGAGACTCTCTACAAACGGGTCCTGTTCACTTATCTGTGAATCCAATGCAAGATACCAGGAGTGGACTGCGCAGACACATGTGGTCTGCAGGCTTTGCTGAGGAAACCTTAGAAAGCCGAAGCCGGGTATTCCCTGTGGCCGGAGACCCAACTCCCTGAATTAATGAGCTCAGGCCTGAGAACCACACAGATGGGCAGCGACAAACTAACCTTTAAACAGCTCTTTGTGGAAAACCAACCTCATCAGCATCAAGTCTATAGTAAGTACCAAAAGGAACGTACTGGTCTTTAAGGGCCTGGCATTAAAATTCCCTGGTAAAATCAGCGTGTTGAGACTAAACCCAGAGCTACTCAGTGCTACTCAGTTTCCACACATGAACCCCACATCCACATCCAAGTCCACCGTGTGGCTGAGGGTCAGGGGGACCTAGTGTTACACACAAGGTGAAGGTAAACAGTTCAGCACTGAACAGTTGACCCCCAATGAACAGTCCTCAGACGGTAAGACAGACCCCACCTCTAACCTGTCAGTTCCCTATGGGCAAACGCCACCGAGGAGCTGAACAGCTTCCCCAGCGCCACTGGCTGGTGGGCACATGGTACCTTATTCCTTTCCAAATCTGAGGGCTGAAGAGTCCCGTTCTCCAGGTTCTTGGGATCTTTCTCCCGGATTGTGAAGATCCAGTCCCCGGAGTCACTGCCTCCAGACGCCTGGCCATCTGTCTCCCTTGGAACAGAAATCCCACCCAATTCACCAACACAGGCCAGACCAGGGACTGCACTGACCCCCGGCCCCTGGCCCATCCTGACCACTGCCGCTGCTACCTCCCGCACATGGCGAACACACCTCTCCTGCCACTTCACTGCTAGTCTTTCTTGGGCCTCGGTGTCTTCACAGGTTCCTCCTTCTGGCCATGGCTCTAAGTCTATAATCTTTTTTGCTTGTCTTCCCCCAGGCGCCCCCCCCCCCCACAAAAGCCCCTCAAAGATGCGGGGTCCAATACTGCTGCAGGCATGGAGAGCCCAGCAGGGCAGCTTACGCGTCAGAGTCCTCCGAGCTTGAATCCTCATGGCTCTGCTCCGCCTTCCACCTCTTGTACCTGTCGATGAGCTCAGTCAAGTAGGACGTTTTCTTTGCATTGCGGATTATGAATTTGTGCTTCAATAATTCCTTAGCAGTGGGTCTCTGGAAAACACACGTGCCACAGTAATCATGAGAGGAAGTTTCTTCTTCATCCCACTCTATCCCAGGAGAACAGACAAGACTTCTGGGTTAGAATGCCAGACAGCCGCGCCACAGAGCAGCCCCGGGTTCTGCTTCTGAGCAGGATTTCTGGAGAAACAGGCACATGGAAGATGGGACAGTCTCCACCACACACTGAAGCATCCTACCAGAGCAGTTCACCGCAGCAAGAGAACTCCATAAAGAACTTGGTGAGGACTGGGGGAGCTCACCTTGGATTCTCACAAGTGCTGGCTAAGAAAGATTCTTTATGATCTCCTATAGTGTTACTGAGTTCACGGAATCGACTTATCTAAGAAGAGGTTGGAGCAGGAGTCAGTCAGGAGAGACCTGACTGAAGGGTCCATGAAGCTATCCCCACACTGGTGACTGGGACCAACAGCCTGATCCCCACCTGGCACAGCACAACCCCAACCAAAAGGCATACCGAGAGTTTAAGCCAGTGGCTTCCCCATCTACTGGCAGAAAGCTCCCCAAGACACAGAACGGCCCAACCAGGGACAGACAGACAGCAAAAGCACAGAGATGCCAGGCAGTCATACCATAGCGCCGCTTGCTCCAAAGAGTCAAGAACAAGTTTGTCCTAAATCTCTGTGAGCCCGGGTGGCTTCAATGATCCCTGCCCCCAACCACATCTTCTGCCTGCAACACTCCAAACATCCAAGTGTTCTCAGCTTTGCAGCCTTCATGTCTGAAGGTCCAGAGACCAGCCAAGGCAGAAGGACTCATGGTGGGAATAAACCAGCACTGCGCATGCTTAAAGAAGAAGCTGGGCACACATGTGGGTCTCTCTTACACCACACCGTGTGGCACCTTGATATAACGATCAAGCGCCTGAACTGGCACACAAGACCACACCCATCACCTGATGCCTGACCCAGTTACCAAATGCTGACCTGCTGACCTCAACCTGCAGCCCCTGGTGGAGCTGAGACAGTCTTACCTGTCCTTTTCAGTCCCTTCGCTAGAACTGGCTCCTACTGGGAACCATATGAGCTCCCGAGAAATTCACCTTTTCCTGCCATTTTCAGACAAGCTCACAAGGACCCTCCATGAATATTCTTTGGGTTTAATGAGCCTCAGCGCAGCTAAATCTGCTCAAGGAAGCCCAAAACAAATCTAGGGCATGGAAGGCTACACATGTCAAAACACACAGGCTGCCTTCAAAGAAAGCCCCCATTCTCAGAGAAATATGAGGAAAATTCAGAGCAGCTAACACCACCACCAAGTAAACATGGAGAGAAAAAGAGGGGCGGCAGAGCTAATGTGTACCCCATGTCTGTTTCCTAGCACATGACAACTGGAACCTAAATATTTGCTTCCTTTGAGTCTAAATTCTGCTACTACTGAAGTAGCTTTCTAGCTTTACAGCCTGATCTTTCTCTATACATAGTAAAAATTGATGCTCTCATCCCATAATACTAAGTAGAATGTTCTTCATGCTCAGTGAGGTAAGAAATGTTAGAAAATCTAAGACAAAATAATTACATCTTAAATCCCTAAAAGGCAAGAGGACAGCAAGGGTGACAAAAATTGATCGTCTATAATTAAAGGAATGGGGCAGTGGGGGGTGCCCAGTGGAGGCAGAAGCAGGAGGATCTCTGTGAGTTCAAGGCCAGCCTGGTCTGCAGAGAGTTCCGGACAGCCAGGGCTTCAGAGAACCCTGTCTCAAAACAAACAAAAAGAGGGAAGGAAGAAAATATAGAAAGAGAGAAGGGGAAAGGGGGGGGGGATGAATTTATTTGCCAGGATTTAATCAATCAAGGGTTAGCTGGAAACAGTAGCAGGTGAACCCCCAACAGAAGAAATCCAGACCATGCTGAGACTCCAGAAAGGTGCGCACTCACAAAACTCGGCTCCTTATTCAGGCAGGCCTCGACGAATTCCTTCAGGGGTTTGCTGTAGTTCCCTTCCAGCGTGGGAGGGTTGTTCTTTGGGATGAGGAATAACACCTTCATGGGGTGCAGCTCAGAATGTGGTGGCTCTCCCTTGGCCAGTTCTATTGCTGTGATGCCGAGGGACCAGATGTCTGCCTGCAAGGACAAAGCATCTTAAAGACATGGAACACCTTCAGACTATCATAAGGGTGGGGAAAACACATGTGCTTCAGTCTCGGGTTCTGAGAAAGACCATTTTTCTGAACTACAAAACACAACCCCTTGGCATAATTTTAACATAGGAAAGAAGCCAGACAGATTTTAGGTAGCAAATGCTACATTAAAATAAATACAAAATTGCTACAGTAGCGATCTAGACCGACCACTTCTATGGTAGATAGCATGCCTGTGTCAGGTGTACTCATACTCAGTGGAGACTTTGCAGCAGCAGTAGCAGCACAGGAGCCGGAGAAATGCCCCACCTTTAGCAGCACCTGGTGCCACACACTGCTGTTCAGACCTAGTGGGCTCCCTGGTCTCAAACATCAGCTCTATAATCAGCATCTTACAACACTAGACAAACAGCTTTCTCTCAACCCTGTCCCCTTGATTTCCACAAGGGAGGTAGTTACAAGGGTTATGAAAGGACTATATTATCCCTGTACCCAGAACTTAACTCATTTTTGTTTTGTTTGAACGCATTTACAGTGCTGGGCACTGAATCTAGGGGCTCACACTAGGCAAATGTTCTCTATCAGTGCTACAGAATGTCTATTATAAAAGTGGTCAAACACAGACACGCTCTCTTGCTCTTCCCTTTTTGCTCTTTCCCCATCCCACCCCCCATGTGCTCATGGCCTACCTCTACTCTCTCTCCTACCTTCTTAACTCCTCATGACCTGAATAAACTCTATTCTATACTTAAAACACACACACACACACACACACACACACACAGATGCAGAAAACACTAATATAATCATACATACAGCACACAATGGTAACCATTACTGTCACTTCCATACAGACTTTCTTAAGTATAGTGACCTGCAATCCCAGCACTCAGGAGACAGGCAGGAGGATTGCCACAAGCTACAAACACAGCAAAATACCATAGCTATATAGTAGGATCTTGTATCAAAGAAAGAAAGAGACAGACAGAAGCTATACTGATGCTTCCCCCCCACCCCTGTACATCGATATGCCAGCCAGCCAGGGCTTGCCCACATCCTGGCACTGGTAGAAGAGATGAGGCTACAGAACGCGGAGCTTTCCCAGGCCATGTGTACAGTGCTCTCTTGTGCCCATGTTCCAGGCATCACTGCTACCAGAATGAGCAAGAGGGAAAAAAAAGGGAGGAGCTTCTAACTTCCAGTGAGTTTATCAAGGAGTATCTGTAATTCGTAATATCAAGTAATAACTGAGCTTTCCAACTGCTTGGAAACCATAAAGCTTTCCATAGCTGCTTTATCTGAATTAGGATCCAAAGTCCACACGTCCCAAATGATGACTAAGCTGCCCAAGGTCCTTTAATCGATAGCAGTCTCTGTTGCCAATTTCTCCAGTACCTTTAAGGATGAGGTCTCAAGTCCTTATACTGCGTGTCATTCCCCTTTGTCCTGGTTGGATTTCTATCGACTTGACAAGCTGGAAGGAGAACCTCAGCGGAGGACACGCCCCATCGCACTGACCTATGGGCAAGTCTGAGGCATCTTTTATTTCCTGATTAATAATTGATGTGGAAGGGCCCAGACCATTATAGGTAGAGCCATCACCCCTGCATAGGTGGCCCTGGTGTTTAAGAAAGCAAACTAAGAATTGTGTTCGCAGCCTTCGCCGCGCGGCCATCACTCTCTAACGCCAGCGCCGCCTCTCCCTTGCTGAGCTCCAGTCGAAGGAGAAGGGGGGTAAGTAAGGAGGTGCCCATACCATGGCTCGTACAAAGCAGACTGCCCGCAAATCCACCGGTGGTAAAGCACCCAGGAAACAACTGGCTACAAAAGCCGCTCGCAAGAGTGCGCCCTCTACTGGAGGGGTGAAGAAACCTCATGGTTACAGGCCTGGCACTGTGGCACTCCGTGAAATCAGACGCTATCAGAAGTCCACTGAACTTCTGATTCACAAGCTCCCCTTTCAGCGTCTGGTGCGAGAAATTGCTCAGGACTTCAAAACAGATCTGCGCTTCCAAAGGGCAGCTATTGGTGCTTTGCAGGAGGCAAGTGAGGCCTATCTGGTTGGCCTTTTTGAAGATACCAACCTGTGTGCTATCCATGCCAAACGTGTAACAATTATGCCAAAAGATATCAAGCTAGCACGCCGCATACGCGGGGAACGCGCTTAAGAGTCCACTATGAGGGGAAACATTTCATTCTCAAGAATTTTTTTTCCTCTTCCTGTTATCAGTAGTTCTGAATGTTAGATATTTTTTCCATGGGGTCAAAGGTGCCTAAGTATATGATTGCGAGTGGAAACATAGGGGACAGAATCAGGTATTGGCAGTTTCTCCACGTTCATTTGTGTGTGAATTTTTAATATAAATGCAAGATGTAAAGCATTAATGCAAGCAAAATGTTTCAGTGAACACATTTCAACAGTTCAACTTTATAACAATTATAAATAAACCTGTTAAATTTTCTGGACAACGCCAGTATTTGGATTTTTTTAAAATAAGTGAATTTCTTATTGACGGCAACTAAATGGTGTTTGTAGCATTTTTATCATCCGGTAGATTCCATCCATCCACTATACTTTTCTAACTGAGTTGTCCTACATGCAAGTACATGTTTTTAATGTTGTCTGTCTTCTGTGCTGTTCCTGTAAGTTTGCTATTAAAATACATTAAACTATAAAAAAAAAAGAAAGAAAGAAAGAAAGCAAGCAAAGTAAGCCAGCCAGAAGAACTAGACCGAAAGCTGTATCCTTCTGTGGGCTCTGCTGCAGTGCTATTTCCAGGTTCCTAGACAGACTTCACGAGGGACTGTTCATTTAAGGTGAATGTAACCCTGTTCTCCCCAAGATGCCTGTGATCACTGAAGTTACCACAGCACTAAAGCCCTGACTAAACACCTCTGACATTTGATGTGTTTCTCTCAGTGAGTTCCTAGCCTAAGGTCCTACAGATTCAAGTGTCTGTCACCTCCGTGCATGGTGCGTTCCTTAAATGCGCACTGTATGAAAGGAACCCAAGTCTTGGGGCAACTTCACAGCAATCGGAGCTGTCAGGAGCTCAAACCCAGTGAAACAGGACAAAACAGGCTGGCAAAGAGGACGTGAGGACTGGGTGGAGAATAGCACCTGCTCCTGTTACTGCACCATGAACCCATCACCAGTCCAGGCCTTACTGCACGAGAGAGGCGTATGCATGGGACCATGGGACCTTGACAAGTTCCGGCCTTTAACCACCTGGAGTGCCATTCTCCTGCAACCTTGTGAGCACCAGAAATCCCTACCACAGTGCCTCCAGTCAGTGCCATGAAGGTGGCAAGAGAGAGCCACAGGAAAGAGAGGTGCAGTAACACTGAGGCAGGCCTGACTCTCACGTGCTCCCTCCGCAGCCCTTGTGACTACCGTACCTACTCCCATGCTCTCAGAAACAGCACGTCCCACCACACCCCCACAGGACCTCTGGCAATGGCTCTCCATCCAGATCTCTAGGCTGCACAAGCCCCGCTGCAAGGCCTGGCAGTGACGGTCTCTGCTTTAGGTTAGCTGTGTACTGACTGCACCTAGAGGATTCAAGCCTGCTAGGAACTGGTACTGTCGAGCAACTTGAGATCCCTCTTTGGAACATCCTAAACCCAACCAGGAATGGTGGCAGACCACTGTAAGCCCAGCTATGGAGGTTGGTTGGCCAGAGGAACTGAAAGTTTGAGACCAGACTGGGCTCTATAATGGAACCAGTCAAAACCAAACCACAAAATATTCAAACCCACCCAGGTGAGAAGTGTGCGGTAGTGAATTCCTTAGTGCCCGGCATTCCCACTCCCCGCTAGTTCTAGCTTGGCTGAGCTGCCTCCCCCCCACCCCCAGGACTTGTACAAGGACCTGTGCAGTCTTCTGTCTGCATCTGATGTCCACTGACAAACTTAGACATGGGGCTGGCATATCCAGGACACGTAACCATGGAAAAACTCAACATATGTTTAAACACAAAGTACCCAACAAATGGAGACCAGGAAGACAGAGGACGCCTCTCCAAACAGCACAGATACCAAAGCCTAGCACATATACCTGCTTGTCTATGACTACACTTAGAAAATGTGGCACCTGAGGGTTTGGGTGAGTCAGGCAAGGGGGGTGGGGGTGGGGGGGGGAATCCAGTCTGTCTTAAAACAACAAAAGCTGAACTACACCAAGGATCCTCCTCAGAGAGGTATCTGGTATAGCAGAGAAATCAGAAAAGCTCGCAGGAAACAAGAAAGCTAGTGACTCTGGGTATAACAAAAATGGGCAGCCTGAGTCCCAAGTCATAAGGACCATGGCTGACAAGGCAATTTACTACAACAATTGAAAGAGAATGACCAGGACAGCATAAGGACCTAGACCTTAGTCTCTCTTTTACCAAAACCCAGACACAAATACAGACAGCAATTAGTGGACAACACGCCCAACTTCCTACATGACAGAACCCAGAAAAGGGGCCAAGAGAAGACGGGGCTTCAGGCAAGAAGTAGCCGTGGAGGTGATCCATTTTCCAGAAGACAAGGAACCAACAAGCAACAAATGCAGAGAACAGATCTGACTATTCTGAAGTACTCTTGCTGTGTGCTGGATGACAGGGCCAGAGTTCCTACCTGAGCTTCCACACCACTAGTTACTCTGTGGTTTCACCAAGCCAGCCAGAGCCAGGGATACCCGTACCCTCACCCACAGAGACACTCCACAATGGCATATACCTTACAACACTACCCAAGGTTCCAAAGAGAAGTTACCCTATGTTTCACAGACCATTTAATGAGGCCAGAAATCTGCTATACTCGGGAGGTTCCAAGAAGGTGCGGAAAGGCAAGAGAGAGACACAAGCCAGGCATGCTAACACATGTCTGTAATCCTAATACTTGAAGGGTGAGATCACCAGTGTGTTGGACTGTCAGACTTCAGCGACAGAGCAAAGCTGATCTGAGGTTTGTTTTGTTTTGAGGGGCTGGAGAGACAGCCCAGCGCTTAAGAGCACACACTGCTCCCACTGAGAATCCGAGTTTGATCCCAGCACCATGTCAGGTAGCTCACAAGTGCCTACCACCATCTCCAGGAATCTGTGGCTTCCAGGGCCTTCATACGCACAATTCACACAGACACGTAACTTGGATGGATGAATGGATGGATGGATGGATGGATGGATGGATGGATGGATGGATGGATGGTTGGATGGATGGTTGGATGGATGGATGATGGTTGGATGGATGGATGGATGGATGGATGGTTGGATGGGGGATGGACCAACCAACAAACGAATGAACAAATAAATGGATAATAAGTACATGGCAAGAAGAAAAGAAAAACCAGTGTTCAACCCATGAACACTGAGTTGAGCATTTTTCACTTTGAAAGTTTGGTGCTCGGTAAACCCAATTCTCTGCAGTGGCCATATTTATTGTGTGTGGGCTTCTGACAGATGGGCCATTTTTAGTCTACACGACAAGGTTTTAGAAAACTAAAGGACAAAAGCAAAAAGTGAAAGCATTGGGAACAGAAGCCGACAAGGAACCAGAGCCAGACAGAGGGTGACTGCCTTACGCTGACAGGAGTCTCTGTGTAACAAAAGGGAACAATAGTTGTAGTCACTGAGGAACCATGCCTGCCCACTCCGCTATGGGATTTTCCTGACTCTCATTTCTCTGGATGTCCTACCTAAAACAGGCAGAACTCTGTCCCAGCCCTGCCCCTCATCAGCTATGTCTGTCCTCACACCTGCTCCTTCCTGGTCCCCACCATATCAGACACAAAACTAAGGTAAAAGACAGCCACTAAGACCAGATGAACAAGGAAGCCAAATGGTGCAGCAGGAGATAGAGCTGGCATCATTAACCATGGCCACAGAATCGCCACAGCCTACCTCGGGTATAGACTGAATACTGCATGATCAAAAACAAAAGGACCAAGCATCTGGACGTGGCCCAGGCCCACAGCACTGCTCTCACCTTTGAGTCGTAGGCTGACTGCTTAATGACCTCAGGCGCCATCCAGAACGGAGTACCCACAAAGGTGTTCCTTTTTATCTGGGTATCTGTCAGCTGACCAGCCACTCCAAAGTCAGCCAGCTTCACCTCTCCATGTTCAGAGAGCAGAACATTGGCCGCTGCAAGACAAGACAGGCAGAGGCCTTATGTACTGTCACTCCAAGGTCACCCTGGAAGGTGAAGCATGCTCTCCGCACAGGGCATGAGGACGCCTAAGAGCAAGGTGCCCTGGGAACAGCCCAGTCTGACCCCTGCCAGGCAACGTGCGCAGGAGAGCTGCTAAGGGGCACAGAAGTGTAGTGGGCTCTGCCATATCAGGTGTTTCAAAGAGATAAAAACAAGCATAGCTCCCAACTGGGCAGTGGTGGCTCACACCTTTAATTGCAGCACTTGGGAGGCAGGGACAGGGGCATCTCTGTGTCTGGGGCCAACCTGGTCTACATAGTGAGTTCCAGGATGGCCAGAGCTACACAGAGAAATCCTGTCTCCAAAAAAAAAAAAAAGACCAGCCCTTACCTTTAATATCTCTGTGGATTTTCTTCTCTGAGTGTAGATAGTCAAGTCCTTTCAGAATTTCTCGTAATATGGTTGCAATCTGAATTTCATCTAGAGGGCCAGGCTCTAACTAACAAGAAAAAAAAAAAAAAAAAGATCATTAGTCACTTAGCAGCTACCTTAACAGAGTTTAAGAAACAAAATCTACTCTAATAGATAGGGCCATGCATCAAGATACACACATACCTTTAATTCCCGAGCTAGGAACAATGTCGGGAGAGATGCTCTACTCCTAAGACTTTGTATAACACGCACATAAAACACATATTAGCCCTAATTTCGGGAGTAATTGCTTTTCTTCTGAGAAACTCAAAGGAGCTGCCTCTCGACTCCCTAATACCAATTCTCATAAGAGGCTGCAAGAACATACATGCTGCATGTATGCAGTCCACAGAGCTCTACTCCTATCATGTGGTACAGTTACGTGTGTGTCCCCCCCCCCACACACTCTCTCTCAGTTGTGCAGTCTTTCACTGAACCCCCAAGTGAGACTTGCCAGCAGTCTTGATGCCTAACAGCAGCTCTTACAGAGTAAGTGCAGTCAGGTGAACTAAGACATTCGGAAGAGACAACGGAAACCTTTTCATCCCAAGCTCACACACCTTAGCCAAAGGTAAGACACGGACTTGCTTTTCAAAAGAAAACTGTGTTGCCAGGTGTTCTGGCTCACGTCTGAAATCCTACCCAGGACTCAAAAAGGCAGCCTAATAGCAGGGTTGCCTCAAGTTCCAGGCCGGTTTGGGCTGCATCCAAAGACTGCCTCAAAAAAACACGAGCCCCAGAGATAGCTCAACAGTTAAAACCATTCATTGCTCTTGGGGAGGAGGCAGGATTCAATTCCTAGCATCCACATGATGGTTTATAATCATCCATAACTCCAGGTCAGGGGGTTGTAAAACCACTGACTTCCACAGGCATGTAATGGTACTGGTGCATATATGCAGACACAGATGCAAACGTGTTATATATATATATTATATATAGTACTTACATGCAGGCAAAGCATTGCTCATACATAGAAAATCATAAAAGAAAATAAAAAACAAAACCAACTAATGCATCCTGTTCCCTAAGGAAATGAAAGCTGGTGTCACGGTTGTGCCAATGGTGTGTGACAATCCCAGAGTACGTGTGGGGCATAGAGTGACAACTGGGGCCTTTGCTCATTCTGATGGACATTCTTGTTATCATCTTGCCTACATCCAAAATTATTTCAACCAAAACTCAAAAACGGTTGGGTTTACTCGAGGGATCCTTGGTTAATTCAATCATTTGAAATGGGAAGATTCACCTTTAATCCAGATCTTCCAGGTTGGAAGATCATCCTCTAATCTGGGCCTCGCCTTCTGCAGGCAGACTACATAAAGGACATGGAAAAGAAGGCTGGCTCCCGTTCCCTGCTTACTCTCATTGGCAAGTCCGTTCCTACTTCTTCACTGCTATACATGCTGAAGGCCACTTCATGGCCTGAACCCCACTGTATTCTGGAATATTCTGTTCATAGGCAGCCATTGGATTAGGTGGACCACAGTCTGCAAATCATTTTAATAAATCTAGCATATATAATAAATCATATATATACACATTCACACACACCCCAACACACATATACATATATGCAGATATAGAGAGGGGAGAAGAAAATGAAAGATTCATCCTATAAATTCTGTTACTCTAGAGAACCCTGACTAATACAATCACCTGTAATAATGGCCCAACTTATGCCTGGTGTGGTTTTCTGGTCCATCTCAGAGGCCTACCCTGGTATTAGGCAAGGATGCCCAGCATAGCCTTTCTCCTGGCTGCCCCCATAACATTTAAGCCTCTCTGGCTTTCTTCATTTAGAACAGAGCAAAAAAAAAAAAAAAAAAAAAAAAGACAACTTTAGATTATCCTTCATATGATTATACATGCAGAGAAAAATCAAACTGCTTGTATCCGCTAGCCTGCCAAAATTATTGTCAACTCGAACCAAGATGAGGCCCGAATGGTACTCCATATTTCAGACCACAGAGTGGAACGCGCTGATGAACAACGCGCCTTCTCTCTTCACGCCTATCAGTGTTCACAGGATTTACCAGTTTTAATTTTCAGAAAGAAGAAAATGCATTGCTCTTGAGAGAAAGACAGACAGAAATGGCTCCACACTCCTGTTTTCAACAACAGAATGAGGACCGGGGCTGCAGTAAGACTTCACCCAGCGTAAGGCCAGCAACATGTGGCCGTGCTGGGCCTTAGCTACCTGCTTCTGACCCCATGCCTACTGCTCACTTCATGCTTCCCTTCCATGGCTGACTCCTGCTGCAATGGAACCATAAAGCCAAAGTAACTCTTCTCAAAGTTGTTTTTGATGGGGGTGCT
This sequence comes from Micromys minutus, assembly GCF_963924665.1. Lineage (NCBI taxonomy): Eukaryota > Metazoa > Chordata > Mammalia > Rodentia > Muridae > Micromys > Micromys minutus. Next base: position 46,156,467 of record NC_137974.1, read on the forward strand.
TTATCACATCAGCAGCAAAGTAACTGGAACAGTGAAAATGAACTCTATCTCATCTGTACGTAATGTCTTGTTCCTTACACATGCACACACACACACACACAGCCTCCACTCTGCCTCCGCCAGACAGACTATCATCATCAGGGTACACAGCACAGTTACCCAACTATAGACCATCTTCTTGGGTCCCATGTCATGTGGCCCGATAAGTTCACTCTAACCACGAACTGTGGGCAGATGTGGCACATGTCCACTCGTAATCTTACCTTGAACAAGACCATGAAAAACCCTAAATGATCATCCATGTGGGAGGAAAATCTGCTTCCATCTTGTGAGGGCTGTTGTTCTGGAGTGACAACAGCAGCTCACCCTAGATATTCCCCCAAATGCCATCCTGATTTTTCTAAATTATGTTGTATGTTCACTTTTAAGTTGGTCGAACATCTCTGCCTGATATAAGTAAGCCATTTTACACGAAGTTCCTTCATAACCAGATCTCAAGGCTGGTGGGCCCTCAGGTTCTCTGGCAGACAACTGCCTGGTATTATAACCAGCTAAAACCTCTTCCTCCTCTCATGGCCCCTCAATGTTCTTCATCCAGCTCGCCACACCCCCACCCCTGCATCCATCTTCACTCCACAACAGCAGGGCACCGTGCCCTGTGAGCTGATTCTACCCTGCAGAGTTAACAAGCCCTGGGCTACAGAGCACAAGCGTGCTCTCCTAATGGTACCCTGGAGGCAACAGTCTGGTCAGAGATGACAGACAGCAGATCTCAGAGTGCAGGTCAAAGCACTTAGGAGTGAGCAAGGGGCCCTACAAATATTTTAATTATTGCTTAAATCTTAAGTAAGCAGATCAACAACAGATCGGGCACATTCAAAAATCAAATATATGCCTGTTCTATACTCATTGCTCTTAATGTCTGAGCTGTCTTGTCCGTCCGTCCTTCATGCTGGATCCAGAACATGGTGGGGGTAGTTTTCTTCTTTTCTTTCTTTAGCATAGCTGGACACGGCAGCTTTAGGACAGTCACCTGTTCCTGTACAGGCCTTCAGAGAGCTCCACATCAATTAGAGTGACAATACATAAAGCCAGTTTAAACTTTTCAAAGAAATAGCCCTCAACTTTATTCATGAAGCATTCATTTAAATGTATAACGAGATCCCATCAGAAATAACCCTGATTCTTTTCAATATTCAAAACATAATTGCCATACCCCATTACTAAAGTTTATCCCCCCTGCTGTGAGGGTTTGGGGGCAAAAAAGGCAGAATGTGATAAAGATGGGGAAAGAGACGATCAAGTGGGAGGCAGAAGAGCAGCTCCCACAGGCCCCAGGACGAGAAGGTCCATAAAACCAGTCCCACTCAGCAGTCGTGCCCTTTCAACACCCAATCTCATGGAAAGACAGACGGATCCCAAAAAGAATGCCATTTCTTTTCATTGAAAATGTTTACGTGGATGGTGGGGTCAAGGGACTCTCAAACCACATACAAAAAAAAAAAAAAACAGCAGCTACCTCTTTCTGCATTTTCTTCCAACTGTGATTTCTAAAACTGTACAGACATCAACTCAAGTAAATTTGATTGTCTGTAGTCCTGTGAGTGAGCACACTTAAGCATTTAGAGACACAGAACTGTTGCTCTGAAGGGCTGTCTGTCAGACGGACAGAGTCCTGGCAAACAACCTAAATTCACGGTGGATAATAGTCAATCTAATTGCACAAAAGGAAGCAATTTTCTACATTCCTGCATTGCCCCCAAGAGTAAAAAAGTGAAGAGTTTCTTTGTGCAGTGTGGTGGATATTTATAGAAAGGACCATAAAATACATTCAGCTTTTTTTCTCATTTAATATCACAGCTTGGCTTTATACCACATTAACTTGTTCTTGAAATTTTCGCTTTGAATAGTATTTTAAAGAATCCTTATGGTTTGTAACACTGCAATTTCCTCAATTAGTGTATTAGCTTTTTGGGGAGACACATCATTTTAAAGTTTATCCTCTAAGGAAACTACATGGTGCTGCTCTCAAAGGGGGTGGGAAAAAAATCTCCTTCCATGGAAAACTTCCAAGAGGCCTCCTGCAGCTCTCATTTATCATCATCTTATCAAGAAAGACACACCTTTAATAGCCAAAATGAAGCGCTCAGCCTATCTGGGGATCACCCCTCACAAAACTACCCAGTATAGAGTTCAGGTGTGCAATTACATTAATGTTAATTAAGATGTGCATGTAGGTGTGTGAGATGCCTGTGTGAGCTTTGTGAGTGCTGGTCTGAGGAATATGCTTGGAGTCTCAAGCCCTTTCTCTAACATATTTTTGGATACCAGGTCTCTCATTGATTTGGCTGACAAGTGAGCCAAGGCTCTTCCTGTCTGTGCCTTTCTGCCCAGGATACACACAGGCATCTCTAGTGCCGGAGTGATCGAGCCTTGAACTAGGAACCTCACACTAGCAACAAGCACTTAATCAATGTCGCATCCCTTCAGGACCCACATTGCTTTTAATGCATAGACACAATGGACACAGAGGATGTGTAACAACAATGTTTCTAATGCATGAATACAATGGCCATAGAAACAAGTTCCTAGGCAACAGTGTTTCTAATGCATGGACACATAAGACAAGTGCAGCAACAATGTTTCAAACACATGGACATAATGAAAACAGAAGATAAGTATAGCAACTGTGTTCCAATGCATGGACATAATGGAAACAGTGTTTCAGGACTACAGAAGACACATTTCTATGAGTACCCCCACAAAGCCCAAAGTGCACATCTTCCTAACTTCTACCTCCAAGTCTGTGAGCTGACCAGCCTACAGGGCAAGTCTAGAGAGGAGGCAACACTGAGTCAGGCCAGCTCTGTTCTGATGCATCACGTACACTGGCAAGAGCACAGATGGCCATGTATGTTACATCTTGACCGATGACCACTTTTCCAACATCTAAAGCCATGCCTTAATAATCGCACAGTATCTGACTCTGGGGATGAAAATGCCATGAGCATATGGGAAGAGCTGTTACAGCCTGAAATGCAAAACCATGGTGACAGGACCAGAGAGATGGTTAAACAATTGAGAGCGCTTGCTGCTCTCCTAGAAGACTCAGGTCCCCTCTCTAGCACCTACAGAGACTCACAACAGCCTGTGACTCCAGTTCCAAGGAACCCAAAGCCCTCTTCTGAACTCTGCAGGCACCTGGCATTAAAGTGGTATACAAACATACATGCAGGTACACAGACACACACACACACACACACACACACAGACACACGACATTAAAGATAAAGGGGAAAAACATGGTTATTACAGAACAAAAGCTACTCTACCAGAAGTTAGTAAATTTGGCCTGAAAAATACACTAGCCAAGTGGTCTTTGATAAAATAATTCCAGGCAAATGCCTTCATAGTTGCCATAGATTGGACCATTGGTTTATAATAAAATGACCCCCTCTTCTGGTGGCCTCAAAAGCAGGCCTTCAACTTTAAGTTCTGTATAAGAAACAAAAATAGGTTAAGGATAGTTTTATGCTTCCTTAAGGAAAAAGTCAAATGGACAGAGCATTCATGTCCAAACCAGCATTAAGAACCAGCTGAGGCATGTCACACAGCCATGGTGGTACTTACCAGATCCAGGGCAGAGCCTCCACCAAGATACTCCATGATTATCCACAATTTAGTATCCTGCAGAAGCAGAAACAAGAGGGAGTTAGTTTTAAAGCAAAACTAAAGACATGATTTGTTAAGTGGAAAGAATATTTTGTTACCATTTTAGACTCACACATTTTATAAACACCAACCAAAGCACATGGTATAAACAACTGCACAAAAACCACCACACACACCACCCTCCTGCAGTATCTTGAAGGTGGGTCTGGAATGGGAGCCCTGTTAGAGAACAAGACTGAAGGTATTTCCATCTTGAAACCCCTTCACTGGGTGTCTTTCACACACAGTCCAAGCTTGAAACCCTGGAGATAAGCCAAGATCTGTGAACAGCACACAGACAAGAACAGGACACTTTCACCCATCATCATCATCACCACCACCACCACCCTCCTTCTCCAACCCTGACAACTCAGAGCAGCCCAGCTTCCCCAGAACCTAAGGCAGCATCCAGGGTTTCTGACAACCACATAAGTCACCAAACGCTCTCTCCAACCTCCCTTTACCAGGTGTTATTACTGTGTCCTCTTCCAGGGCCTCTCTCAAAGCTACTTAGCCCTCACACCTCTAGGAGCTCTCTGCAAGGAACATGTATAGCTGCAGGTTTGAGGGCCAAGTGGGTTCTGGAATCAATGCCCCAAGGGTCCCAAAAGTCCTCATAGCCTATGTCATTAAGGGAGCTTTTGTACTTACTGGGGTTGGGATGAAGATAGACACACAAAAGTTCCCTTTCTGGGTTCCTGCCCCTCTGGGATAGCACTGCACCTTGGTTCTCAGAATACTGCCTACCCGCCATGTGGCTCCTGCCACAGCAATTGAGCCTTTGTTGTTCAAGGTGTAGAGATTCACCAGTACTCTCTCTCTCCTTGATTTGAACCAACCACCTGTCTGGCATTCATTTCAGATCCAGTGATGGCAATCCTCACTAACAACAGAGAGGAAGCATGTCAGCCATACGCTAATGTCAGGGAGGTACTAATGCACAAGCAAGGTCAGCTATTGGTCCTTAATCGAAGGCAAATTCCACCATCAGAGGTTAATCTTAGATAGTCCTAGTGAAGTCGTTCAATGCTCTAAGAATACTTTCTCAAGCTTCTTAAGGGGCAGGCCTATTAAGATATGAAGGCCAAGTCCAAGTTGGGGAGAGGCACAGGGCTTTGGCAAGGCATCTGGATCTACACAAACATGGTGTTTATTCACTGCCAGGGCTACTGGAAAAGGGCAGGCTTGAACTTCCAGAAACTTCACTAGAAGGGAAGGTAAAAAACAAAGTATGATGACATACGTGTGTGAAAATGGCACACTTTAGCATATTTAGTATACTTTGTGTAAACTACAGGAGGAGGGGAAGGAGGACAAGGAGAGAGGAGGAGGCAGCAGTATCCTGAGCACAAAAGCCCTGTGTGAGCCCAACCTTTGGGAGCCGAAGGCAGTAAGTTCAAGGCCAGTCTTGGCTACGTAGTAAATTCCAGTTGGGTGGCGGTTTCCGCAACTGGCCGGTGGTGAAGGCTGCTTCGACTCCTCCTAGGTACCCTAGAGCTGATAGCTAGAAACAGCCTTGCAAGGAAAGTCACTTTCTGGGCAACAGGAGCCACTCGAAACTATTTCCCTAAATGGTACCAGGACTTTAACTTTTGTACTCCCTCACAACCCCTGTTCTGGCTTGTCTGAGATCCCATCTCTTGTATTTTCCAGGTTTTAGGTCTGTCAACAGCAAAATAAGCTCCAGACAGCCTTGTATCCACCCCTACCCCCTGTGCAGTGCCTCTCAGAAGCAGCCTTTCTGCTCAGGTTACCTCACTGCTTCCTGGACAGCAAACCCTAAGTGACCACACCCTGGCCCTCAGACTTCTCCAGGTTTGGCCTCCCACTGTTCACAGAATGAAGTCTTCCTACATCTATATCCAGGGAAGCAAATGCCCCCTGTATGAGCAGGAGGCACTGACCCAGGCTTCTGTCATCAGGTTTCACCCCAACACCACCAGGGTCCAAGCAAAGCTCTACAGCTCTAAGACCAAAGACTCAAACTCCTTCCTGGGGAGAAGGGTGATGTAGAAAAACCAGCCCTGCCCATTTCTGTCCCACTTCCTCCTGAACCAGGCGGGGCACTAGCCAAACTCAGGGCTACCAGAGCAGAGGGCATCTGGAAACACCGCAGTTACCATTTCCTAATGCCCGACCATTTCAGTCCTGTGTCTAAGGCTCCAGCATGTCCCCTGCCCCACTCACAACCTCAACAGCAGGGTGTGGGAACCTTGGTAACAGAATTGCCAGAAAACAAATTCAACAAACTTAGGTTTTTAAAAACCCAACAAGTGACAGGTGTGTCTTAGAACCTGCTGGTGTGCACAGAATCACAGCGCCGCCCTGAAGTCTGCACCCCAAGACTCAACAACACCAACACTGGGAGGGGCACCTGAAGTTAGCCATCTGTTGGGATCCCTATCAGTTTCACCAACAACCCTCAAGCAAGAAGCCATCAAAAGGTATGTACCTGTCCACCAGCGTCTATGGGTTCCAAATGCCAACCAGTATTACACAACCCAAGGGTGCTCAAGTTCCTGTTGCAAATGGGCTGTCACACACACACACACACACACACACACACACACACACACACACACAGAGCTCAGTAACTGAAATCTCACAGCTCACATAGTGCTCAAGAGAGACAGTGAAGTTCCTAAGCAAATGCTGACAACAGTCATGACATCACCCATGCATGCCTGGAAATAATCTGGTGAAACCAAATTGCCCCAATTAAGGAGAATGAACAACAGTTCAGAGCAAAATGAAACCTGGAACTAACTCATCTGCACTGGAAGCCTCAGGGTAAAGGAGTTCTGGGGAGGCTGCAAAGACCTGCTCTGGAGAAGGATCCCACACTGGTACTCAGGAGGAGGAGGGGTGACCGTGCCCTCAGGAAACCTGAGTGCCAGAAGACACACAACAGGCTTCATAGGAGAGCAACAAAATGTACCTGAATTATTTTATTCTTTAAGGTGACCTTCATGTAAATTAATGACTCTTACCATAAGAGATATAAGATAATTACTTTGTAATTCTCATAGTAAGTCAACCTAAGAGTCAAAAAATATTTTTGAATCACTAACGTGTACATACAATAAGAAGCTTCCCTTCCACCCTTGGCTCCTCAAGCTACCAGTCACAAGCTTACATGCTCGCTCACACACACACACACACACACACACACACACACACACACAGAGAGAGAGAGAGAGAGAGAGAGAGAAGGGGGGAAAGAAGGGAGGGGGAAGGAGGGAAGAAAGGAGAGAAAAATCTGTCTCCTTACCAAAATGCTAATACCCTCCTCACGGGCACACCGGCCTTTCAATGGAAACTTCCCTACAGAGCATCCCTAGAGACCCAGAGGGCTTTGTCTCTCTTGCATGACTAGTACAAGTCCTACAGACATCACCAGACTGTTCGGTTCACACCTGCCATTCTCCCATCGGAACTGATCAGAAAACCCAGGGCAGTTCAACGGCTGCACGTGACGATGCTGTCAATGTGGAGCCTCCAGCCATGTCTGAGAATGTGTTTCCCCATCCTGGAGTATACTCCCATTTACGATGCTGTTTGGGGATTATGTTGGCAGGCAGGTTTAGGTTTTAAGGCAATGTCTTCATAATTCATAAGCCTGGAACTCACAATCCTCCTGCCTCAGCCTCTCAGGAACTCAGCTTACAGGTGCTACTTTAGATTCTGTTTTTATTGTTAATGGTTCATTACCGTAATCATGTGCCCCATCCCCCACCTCGTCCTCTGAAGTCCCAATAGGTGACTAGAAATTATTTTTGCTGAGAAGCACTGACCCCTCACTTAGACATACAAGACAATTAAAAGCAGTGTCTGTCAAGGAAGAGAAACCACACTGACAACTCACACACTGACAAACCACACACGCCCCCTTGAAAGACAGACTGCCACTAAGAGAGTGACAGAGTCCATGATGGGAGACACAGTGCCTGACAGGCATTGCTTAGTTCTGTGTGCTTCTGGCCTTCTATTTTAAATCCAAACATGTCAGTGCTGGCTCAAGAGCAGACGAGTAAACTGCCTCTCTCTGCTTCCCACTACTTGTGTCCTTGGTTGCTGTAAAGGGAATGGTTATCAAACCAGGCTCCTGGGACTCACAGAGACAGGCTTTGGCCCCGAAAACCAGACCTACTTTACTCTGTCAGGTTCCTGCCTGATTCGGTGTACACATGGAAATCACTCATCCCAAAGCCTATTCTACCTCATTCTACTTTCAGGCCAGCACAGAGAGCTGCCCTACACCTAAGTACTCATTCACAGAGTGAGTACCTGTGTTGGGAGGCTGCACTCTAGAACAAGAAGCATCCTTCCTCAGGCCTGGGCTGGTCCCCTCAAAGATGACTACACAGCAGCTTCTGGACTATTCTGCAGAACCAGATCTGAGTTAAAGACCAGCCAGACTATTTAATTACATGCCTTCCTTGCGCTTGGCCCCAAGCTTTTCCTATTTTTAAACCTAAAGCCAGAACCCCAAAGACTAACTTGGGGGGTCGCTGAACCTTTTTACTGTCCCTCCTCCCAGGGCAAGCCTGGTCAAATCCCCTCTCTGACATTCCCTGTTACTGTCTCTTTAACTGGTAATATTGGGACTGGCAGCTGAGCCTAGCCCACTGAAAGAGGGAGATGAATGAGACGTTTGCCTTAAAAGTTCATGTACACTAATCCCCCAATACCTTGGAACATGGCTGTATTGGGAGACAGCATTTGGGGGGTGGGGAGACAGTGAAAATCAGAGTTTAAGGCAGCCGTAGTTCAATTTGCATATGTCATTTGAAACACCAACACAAGCAGATCTCATAAGGACACAAGAAGAAGCAGAGAAGAGGCCACAAAACAAACAACCTACCAAATCACGGCTGCAGACCTCCAGCCTCCAGAATTAAAAGTTGACATACCTGCCTGGGCCACCTACTCTACAATGCATGCTGAATACCCATTACTAAAAAAGGCTTGGGGCCAGACAGATGTGCTTGGGATTTGTTTCTTTTTCGGTTTGGCTTTAGAATACTTACACAAGTGTAGTAAGAGATCTTACAGAAGAGATCCAGATCTGAACACAACCTGAACACACTCTTTATACACACAGCAACTTCAGCGCACTGTATTTTAACTGATGGGCTTTGTGTCACCACTCAACGAGTTTCATTCTTTGAAGCCCCTCAGAGTTCCAATATTGGCAGCCAGCGCTGCTCACCGTGCACGTGGACGCAGCATCTAAGGCGGGCAGGAAGCAGCGCTCAGGGAATGTTTTCCTAATGTACAGTTGAACTTCACACAGCAAAGAGTCATGTGCTCTGCCCCAAACAGCTCTGGGAGTGCACCTGACTGGGGCAAGGAAGGAATGAAGAGAAAAAAACAAACAACCAGATACATGGGCAGAGAAAAGCTGGGGTCGGGTGAACTGAGCTCGGATAAAGAAACCACAGCACCCCAAGCTCAACCTAGATATTATATACAGTTGAACAGGGAGGCGGGGTTACTATAGACAGCTGAACAAGAGGAAAGGTAATTACACACTGAAAAACAGGGATGCAGGCTTAGTTAATTTCAGTAGGGGAGCAGTCTTCAGGCCCTAAACATCTGACAGGAGAAAATTATGAGGTATTGTCTGAACGTACTACCAACATTTGCACATGGAGGAAGGGGCAGGAGATGACCCCTAACCCCGCACCATTCTTATAAGATTGGGACTATGGGGTCCTTGACATGGTCATGCCCATGACAACACACAATTACTTCATGCTTTCTCCATGTCCCACGGTCATGCGTATTGTTACATCTTTCTGCAACTGACTCATTTATATGCTTGGTTCACCTTTTTTATCTTCATTGTAGTGCTGTGCATTGAACCCAGAACCTCACTATGACAGGTAGCTACCACTGAGCTGCATCCCCAGTCCTGATTTCTTCTTAAAACACAGAGACTTTACCATATTAGGAGATCAGACACAGCACAGAATGTTCCCATTTCTCTTTATTTTGGTAGCGTTTGCCTGGAGACATGAATTTAGCATCGGCACAAAGCAGTACTGATATCACAAGCAAATGAGCTTGGAGCTATTCCTAAGAACAGGAATGTGGTGACTGAAAGTAGGGGGGGTCCCACACTAATCCTAAGAACGGGGGTGCGGAAAGAGTTCAGGGGTTGGGAACACTTGCTCTACAATCATTAGAATCAGACTGAGCCCAGCAGCTTCGGAGCAAGGTAGACACCAGGCTTTGACTCCAGTCCAGGGGAAAATAGCTGGGACTTGTTGGCTCCCAGCCCCAGATTCAGGAAGGTCCCAGCTTCTAACTAACAGCTGAAGAACAATGAAGGAAACCGTCCCACGTGCACCTCTGGCTGCTGCGCACGAGCAGAGACGCATGGACCCAGAAACCCCTGTGTGCGTGCCTGCGTGTGCGTGCAAAGTTTGTAAATCTTAAATGGAATCCAGATCAGGATTAAACTAGCCAGGGCAGGTTCCCCACAGTGAATAAGGCAAAGGCTTTCCAGCAGGAGTGATGAAGAGTCAGAGGGATCGCACTGTACTCTGAAGGCCTCTCAGTTCATTAATTCATTAATAACAAAATGATAAAATCAAGACATGTGACCAAGGGTTTGGACCCAACTTGGGACTACAGGCTTTAGGATATGGATTTAGCTAAAAACACATAAATGACAGAAAGGTGCCTTTTGCTCCTGTAGCCTGGTTTGAAGATCTCTGCCCTCTGTAGAAGTCCCCACTACCCACTGGCAAGTTCCCACCTCACTCTCTTCCTGTGTACCCCAAGTTCCACAGTATCCACCTTGGTGCAGTGCCAATGGGGAGGCGGTAAGTCAGATGCTGACACATGAGTAATGCCCAAAAACTTAATTCCCATTCCTGCATTAGCTCAAGCGTCCCTTCTGCCCCCTGGGCCCATGGGAGTGGCAGGCTGTGGGACCCTGGGGAAGGCTAGCCTCCCCCACCCCCCCCACCCCTGCACTGTACCACTCAAAGGCTTCCTTCCTCTTGCTCAAGATTCTGGTGCTTCACCTGAGCCAGCAGTTCTGAACTTGTGGGGGCTCAACCCTTGGGGGCGGGATGGTTGCCACATATCAGCAGCAGCAAAGCTGTGACACTCTCACCTGCTGGACAGCAGTAGTATCTGTATGGCCTGTGAAGGGCTGTGACCTGTCACCCTGAGGATGGGGTGGCAGAGAAGCACACTGTTCAGTTCAAGCAGCAGAGAAGCTCTGCCGGCTAATCTAGAATTGCTGACGTGACTGAGCAGGGAAAGTCACAGAGAAAGAGCCTCCAAAACTCCAGAGCCACCAGGAGGCTCAGCTGATGCCACAGAAACACCAAAGCTGAGGGGGTTGGGGGAGGGGAGAGCCACTGCCCTCTAGATATAAACATGAGGTTGGGGGAGGCGGAATTGCAAGACTCTGCGTGCTGCCTGCTGAGGGAGGGTGCACTCTGTCAGTAGAAGACAGCTGGACAGATGGCCAGGTGTGTGCAGGGTTCTGTGCCCCTCGTGGGGATAACACATTCTGGGTGGCCGAGAAGGTGATGTCTCAAGTTTAGGAGATCCTGGGACCAACCCACGGGGGATATTGGTGCAGTGAGCCCTAGAGGTGGCAGGAAACCGCTTTAAGCTGAAGACAGCTTACTGCTGTTCAGCCTCAAAGATTCACTTGCCCCACCAAAAGCAACAGCTTCTGGGACATGGGACATAAACCCTCCAAAGAGGAGGCAGTCTACACACACACACACACCCTGAAACAGGGGGAATGCAGTCGAGACTGCATGAGTAGCTCTCCATACCCAGCAAGACACTCCCCACCCCCTTCATCTCCCACTCTCTCTAAGGCCCAGCTGCCCTAACTAAAGGAGTAACCATGAGAACACATTTGTTGCCTGTAGTGGTTAATCTCCATGTCTGTTTTGGAGTCAGGGATGTCTAGGCCATTACTCAGGACGCATATTTCTGGATCTTTCTGTGTAAGCATTTCTAGATGCTAAATGATGGTAAGAAGGTAAGCAATTCACACGGGAGGGTGGGTACGAAGGGGAGGGGGTATGTCCTGCACGGAGCCAGGGGTGTAACGGATGAGCTAACACACAGCTGCCCCTCATACCACACCCATGCCCGGCCAATCACTCTCCCTGACCTGTGGACTGTGACCTCTGAAACTGGAACCAAACAAATGGGGGGGGGGGGGACATGCGCCTGTGAGAGTATGTATGTGCCTGAGAGAGAAGAGAAATAGCATGGAGGGGTGTGGGGGAGAGAGGGGGGAAGAGGGAGAGGGAGAGGGAGAGGGTGAGGGAGAGAGAGACAGACAGACAGAGAGAGCGCGCGCGCACATGCCTGCACGAATCAAGAAGCCAGGAGTGGATGTCAGATTCCCTGGGGCGGGGAGTTATAGATGGCTGAAGCCTGCCCAGAGTGAGTGCTGGCAACCAAACTAAGACCATCTGGGAGAGAAGCAAACACTTAAAGCCATCTTCCTGGCTCTCAGGTTTGGGGTTGGGATTTTTGTTGATTTGACGTTTTTTGAAACAATGTCTCACATTACCTAGGAAACTTGCTAGGTAGCTAGGGATAACCTTGAACTCCTGACCCTACCCTGACCTCTGAGTGCTGGGATTACAGGCTGGCTAGCTCTGCCTCACTCAGCACCACCAGGGGTAGCTCCTGGCAATCCACTTTGTGTTTCCTCAGCAGATGTCCTTAACCTACAAGCCTGAGCCTGGTGCTGCACCACAGGGGCTCCAGAACCACAGCCCATTTACGGCCCCAGAACGAAGCCCTGTCTTTCATTAACAAGCAGCCGGTTGCACAATATGATTAAGATTCTGACCGCCTGCGTCATACCATGTTTCAGGAACACAGCAGCTTTCGAAGAGAAAGCATCACTGTTCTATGCAGCCACCGCAACGTTCAGACCCCAGGCTGAGGCTTAAATATGCAAAACATGTATGTGTTGGGACAAACTACAAAGTCCACTAATCCTTATTTTAAATTAGAGGTTAACAACAGGCTGAAAACGGTGACAATTTTTTACAAACTATTTAGCCTAATTGGGATTTTTATTTCTATCCAACTTCCTAGAAAAAATAAATAAATAACTAAATAAAGCAAGAGAGAGCAGAGCCACGTATCTCCAGGGACCTTCTTCAATTACACTAGGACAGTGTGTGTGTTCAGGGAGAAAAGAATGCTGGACCCAACCTCAGAAACAGCACAAAGCACAACTTTTATATCTCCTGGGCACTGAGCCTGCCCTATAACTGCTTGTGAAATAAGTATTCCCTTGTGTGCTCAAAGCAAGATTTCCTTGCTGGTGTTTGGTCTACTGGAGCCAAGTGAGGAGTTCCGCTTTGTCCCTGGTCACTGTGATGGTACAGCGGACACAACGAGGCGTTTGCGTTTCTCCAGGACAAGGGCAATTGCTAAAGTTTGGAATTTGCTCCTGCAGAAAACATGTGACTCCCATCCCGGCAGCTGTGCCTGGCAGTCATGAATACAGCTGGTGACGTCCAGATGCTAACACTACGGAGAGGGGCTGCCCCGACTGTAGCACGTGAGGGTGGGGTCCCTTACACCCCCACACAGCACCAATTTTAAGTAATGCACAGAGGCATCAGCTCTGGAGGAGCTATGAGCAAACTCATCTCATCCTCACCAGGTCACACAGCCACATGCAACGAAGAACTGCTCTGGGGCTCACCACAGGCATGGGATGGTCCTTTTGTTCACTGTCACAAGGTCAACTCCAACTGTAGCATCACAACCATGATACAGTTGTGATGGAGGCCCCTGCACATGAAGCAGAGTACCCAGTATGGCTGGCCCTTAAACAAGCTGCCACTGGTCTCCATGTAACCATGACAACCCAGGACCTATTAGACTAAAGCCATCCATTTCCTAAAGTCTGTGTGCTCCCACAAATGGCCAACTTGGCTACTCTCAAGAGTAGCCAAGCCTGACAGTAGGGACGCACACCTTTAATCCCAGCACTCAAGAAGCAGAGGCAGGCAGATCTCTGTAAATTCAAAGTCAGCCTGGTCTACAACTTCAGTTTCAGGACCATCAGGACTATTAGAAAAACCCTGGGAGGGGTGTGAGAGGGGGGTTTGTACCCAAAATGGAAATCCAACTGAACCAACTGACCCTTATCTGTGAACATCACCACTGGAGAGCCCAATGTTCATAGAAACCTGCCTACATGGCCTCCCCTCAGAATTGGTGTATTTGCGGGATTTAAATGAAATATTAAAATCAAAGCCAGAGTTTACCAGATTCTTGAAGCCAGTGAAATAACAAAACATACAGACAAAGCAGCACGGGAACAGGACAGGCATCTGGAAGTAACTATATATAAATAACCAGCCATTCAGGGTTCCAAAGCAGCCGCTGGATCCTACCATTTCCTGGTCCACATCTCTCTCCCTGGTGTAACACATCTGCAGTGTGCTGGGATGAGCCTAGCATATCCAGGAGCACATACCAAACACAAATCTCAGTCCTAGAACACTGTGCCCAGGCGGGCGGGCTCTTCCTGATCACTGGACTGGTTCTTCCTGCAAGCCAATGTGGTACATTTGTGTTCCGCAGCACTCCAGGCTTCATCCATACCCGACACCTCCCAGCTCCTTTCTGCAGGGCTCCGCTCCAAAGCCACCCACTTCCTTCCTAACCTGAAAGCCACAGTCCAGTCTCTGCCTCGACATACCCAATTTCCCCACAGTCCAACCTACTGCCAGCCTTAGACTTCAGTTTATGATACCCCCCCCCCCATAACTTGAGAGCCACGAGTAGATAGAAACCATGGCATAAATTCCCTTCACCACCAACAGATCACAGAGAAACCCCCTGTTCCCTGTATCTGTCTTCCACACCACAAAGGACAAAAGGCTCTGGGCCCCTTCCACAGTGATATGGATCAGATAAAACAGGGGAAGACCACCTGAAGATCATTGCTGGGTCTGCTAAATGGCTCTGGGCCAAAAGGCTGAAGATAGATGCTCCAACATTAAAAGGAATTAGAGGACTGTCCAGGTAGTCAGCTGTCTCTACAGTTGTTTTAGAAGCTGTGTTTGGTATGTCCTGTATACTCAGGTAGTATTTAATTCATTCTCAGATTTCTGACAGGGTTGAAGATGAATTACAGGCCCATAAGCAAACTTAAGTTGTTTAGCATTAAAAGATATAATATAGAATTAAAAATATGTTTTTCAGATGGTGTTTCAGGCTAAAATCAAAACACAATTCAGGTATAGAATCGAAAACTCTTTAAGTTAGGAATGATGGTACTTTATCTAACTGCCAAATATGATGGACTGGGTGTTAATTTATGTCATACTGTGTGATAATTGTTATGTCTATGCTCAATTTATGTCTAAGAGCTTTTTTTTTTTTTTTTTTTTTTTGGACAGAAAAGGTGAGATGCTAGAGATTGGTTCAAATGCTTTGATTCAATCGGGAATTTGTGTGTCCAAACACAACTGGGTTTTGATCAATCAGTAAAGATGCCAACCAAAGGCTGGGGCTGGAGAGATGGCTCAGTGGTTAAGAGCACTGACTGTTCTTCCAGAGGTCCTGAGTTCAAATCCCTGCAACCAGAGGGTGGCTCATAACCATCTGTAATGTGACACAATCCCCTCTTCTGCTGTGTCTGAAGACAGCTACAATGTACTCATATACATAAAATTAATAAAATAAATCTTTTTTTTTTAAAAAGTCTAGAAAGATGCCAACGGCTAATGGCTTCTCATGGGGCGGGACCCTTGGAGTTGCTTGGGCAAGGATGCAGAGAGGAACGGGAGAAATCACCATGACTCATGGAAGACAGTAAGGAGGAGATAAAGCCAACCAGTCAAATGAGATTTCGGGTAAGTGGCAACTGTCCACTTCCTCCTCAATTGGGTCTGGGGTAGCAAAGGAAGGTTTATGAGTGCCCAGCCTTAAGGTAGCCATGGCATTTTAAAAAATAAGCTTGTGTGTGTGTGTGTGTGTGTGTGTGTGTGTGTGTGTGTGTGTGTGTGTGTGTGTTTGTTTCATTCATGGATCCAAAGATAGCTCCTGGGCAGGTGCCCAAAGCAGTGCAGTCAAAACACCCTACTACACCCCAGTGACCAGGAATCTACAACACAGGCCAAGCCTTGTCTCAAACCATGCACTGCTTACCGCAAATTACCTGATAGCTTCCGAACTCCCAAGACACAGCTCAAGAGGCATGCCCTATCAGCCAACATGTCAGGCTCTTGCTCAACCTTATAGTGAATTCTGTGGACAATCAAATCCTAGGTCTTGCCTGACCTGCTGGGTAGTCCCTCACCAGGTTTGTAAAAAGAAAGAATGCACCATCTTCCTGTCCTTAGGAGTATAGGTGTAGGTCCCAAATGTGTGAAGGAGATGGCACAGTAGACACATGACAGGCAATGGGGCCACAGGACAGACACCATGGACTAAAGCAATTTACACCAGCAATGACCAGAAAAGGCTAATCCGGAATAGTGATGGCTACCCACCAACCTCGGCAAACAGTGAAAAGTTCCTATTAAACACAGATTTCTCTTTTTAAATGTTTATATATTTTGTAATCTCACAATTATATTAGTGTAGCCCACACTAGTCCTGAGCGTGCATCCTCTTACCTCCTAGGTGGCAAAACTGCCAAGCTGCATTGGGTATCAGGAGGGTGGTGTGTATGTGTGTGTGTGTGTGTGTGTGTGTGTGTGTGTAATAGAGAGAAATATGTGCATACATGTGCACTGGGTATCAGGAGGGTGGGGTGTGTGTGTGGTGTTTGTGTGTGTGTGTGTGTGTGTAATAGAGAAAAAGAGAGAGATGAGCTCATAAATTATGTGTGAGGGTCAGAGGACAATATGAGAGCTCAAGCCACCAAGCTTTAGCAGCAAGTGCTTTTGCTGTTGCGCTATCTGGCCTCCATCTTACTTTTGAGACAGAGTCTCTCACTGAACCTGGGGCTAGACTGACCGGCCAGCCCAGAGGCCCTCCTCTCTCCGTTTCCACCTCACCTCATTCCAGTACAATTGCAGGTGCACACCCAGCCTCCCAAGTGGTGGCTAGAGGTCCAAACTCTGCTATCAAAGCAGTTCACCAAGCCATCTCCCCAGCCCTGTACATTAGATATTCTCTCAAGCAGCAATCTAAGAGGGGAGGGGCTAAAAGGGGGAGGGACTAAGGGAAAGAAAGGGTGAACTGGCGTATATTCAAATAATCAAGCCCTGCCTATCTCTGAGTCAGTAAAGGCTGCTAGGTGTGCCCTGGGGACAGTCTGACCTGCAGCCTCAGGACATAGTGTCAAACACTAAGACAGGATCAGCCTTGTGATCTGCTGAATTACAAGTCATAAGACAAGCTTTCAACACTGAAGGCTGTGGACTGTTACCGAGAGGTCAGTGTCTGGGAAACAGAAGCATCCCACAAGCTAAAACGGGAACGCTGGAGAAAACTCGAGTAGTTAGGGAAGCCTCCAGGACACTTACCAGTGGAGACTACCAGCATCAAGTGCTCCCTAGGGGACACAACAGTGCTCCCTCAGCCCCCCCCCCCCAATCCCTCAGCACATCTACAAGTCATTACCTGTCAGGTCCTGTGACTACAACCAGAGAGGCTGAAAGGCTGACAGGACAGGCTGTGAGGGGTTTTGTGGTGCCTGTGTCTAGCTTCCCTTCCATCGCCATGAGGAAAAATCTACTTTCCTTTGAAAGCAGCCTCAAAGAGGGACCCCACATCCTTGACCTGTTCACCCACATAAAGCTTTTACTCTTATTTTCCTTGACAAGTGGTAATTGCACACATTTGTGAAACACGGTATAACATTTCAACAAACATCTGGGGCAGACAGGTAGCACTGGAGTGACTGTTCTACACACACACACACACACCTGTATATAACACTCTATCACTCCCTCATGCTGGCAAAAGAAAGTCAAATTTTCTTCTGCTATCAATTTAGAAAAGTCCAGCTAACTGCTGCCAACCTCAGTCCCTCTCCAGATCACTGCCCCACACCTTTCCCAAGCTCAGCAGTCAATACTCTATCACCTAGTCTAGGACCAACTTCTAGGAAGCATTTCCACAGGGACTGATGCATGGGCACAAGTATCTCCTGCCTCTCAAGAATTTACATTAAGGTGTTTGTTAAATCTGGACTTGTGCATTTGCGTGAAGATGTTTCTGAGGTTTCTCCTGCCTTCTGTGGGTCACTTGACTTTCCCTGCAGGTAAGGCTGGCTTTCGGCCCAACCTTGTGAAAAGGGAGTCCTCTGCATTCACGCCTCCGCCTGTTCTGATCCACCCTTGGCCAAGTACTCAGCCAAACAGTATAACGTAAGCCATGAGCTGCACCAGTCCACAAACCCACACAGCAGGACAACAGATCTAAACAACCCGGGAGCTGTCATCTTTTTGATAGTCTCCAGAGTCTTGGGATTACCAACCAGCACCACACCACACACACAGATCACACACCTAGACTTTAAAGTTCATACCCTAGTGTCCCTTCCTCAGCACACACATCAACATCCACACCAAACGAGCCTTCCTAAAGCCAACCTGCTTGTTCGCGCTGTTGCTTCAGCTCTGAAATGAAGACAGAGAGGGGAAGGAAACCACAGCAGTGGGCTCCGATATTTATAACCCATTACTCACACCTCCTATGCTTTCAAACTCAAGTCTCTAATTAACTAAAGTGACTAGAAAGAGTTCCACTTTCAGGAACTGAGATGCAGCTGGCTGGCGACACACTGGGGCAGGAGAGAGCGTCCTGAGCAGCGTCATGCAATTGCTTGTTAGTGCCTGAACACTGCCACGGGAAGACCTCAACCAGCCATGTTCCCTCTCTTCTTCAAGAGTGTGACACCCAAAACACGCAGGGAAGAACCCAGCAGCTGCACCCACCTCTTCCAAAGGCTCGGGGGACAAATCTTTCAAATCACAAATGAAGGTTCAGAAGAGAGAGAAAAACACACTACCTGGAAAACAAAGTATGCACTCAAGGCACAGGCAGCATGAGGCGACACCCACATGCCCCTGACACTCGAGAGGTTCCATTTCTAGGAGAAATTTTCCCAGTGTCTCCCTTGGTCACCCACCCTTCCATTTCCACCACCACCAAGGGTCTTCTTTGTGAGCTGCTAATTCTCAGGAACCTCAGAAATGGACCCAGGAAACTGGCCCTGACCTCTCTCCCTACTGCTCCAGAGGTGACCTGCTGGGTGCACCAAGCGTAACTGACTAACCTTTGCCCCCACCATTCTTCCCGGCCACCTGGCTTTGCTTCACTAAGTGGTTCTGAGGGGCAAGGTGCTTCCTCTGCATGGTAGCCACAGCCGTGGGCAAGACCAGAAAACAGGAATCTACAGGCATCTGAGGATTCAGAGGTCACAGAGGCCCTACAACCTTTGAATCCAAACACATGGGAATCACACATTTGTAACTACCAGGAGGGAGCTTGCCTTGGAGTCCTAGAGCTTTCTTCACACATGAAATTCTCCTGGCAGTTTTCCAAAGGTAAGTGCCTGGAAGGACCTGTGGTGGAGACCACATCTCGAATACACTAGGAGCATCTGCCTGGTGTTTTCGATAAGGTAGAAACAAACCACATCTAAATGTGCGCTAGGAGCTTCGACCATAAGCCAAACAGGTAAATCAGAGACCATCCAACTCATACTACAGCTTCCAAAGTCAGAGTCAAATACTGACACCACTGTGTACATGTACAGAATGTCTGGTGTCAGGTTAAAGGACCAGCAATTGTCTGGTCACAGGAGAGCAAAGGGACTCAAAACGTGTCCCTCTTGTCACCAGCCATGCCGGTGAACCGATTTTTATTTATGACTATAAAACAGAGACACAGACCTGGTATTAACTAAACTGTTATATGCCAAGTAATAGAAAATTTGGTGCAATATTAAATCGTTTTTAATAATGTCATTCTCAACTGGTAGTTCAGTTTGTTCCACCTGTCACTAAAGCCAATCCCATGGCACAGGAAGGAAGGGCAAGACCTGCAGAGGGCTATGGGCAGTTCTAGAAAGCAAGCTTTATCTATGGGCTTGCTAAGATCATGCAAGAGCCAGGTGCATGCTGGGAACATGCAGGAACCAGGTGCATGCTGGGAACATGCAAGTGCCAGGAGCATGCTGGGAACACGCAGGAACCAGGAACATCCTAATTCTCCCATACCAGTCAAGAGCCTCCCAAGGACTGTATCTAAGTGTGGCTGCCAGCTTAAAAAGCAATCCCTAAGATATGCAGAACGCCGGATGCAGAGACCAAGGAAGGCAGATCTTAACTAAGGCCGCCCTGTGCCACAGAGTAAATCCCAGGTCTGTGTAAAAAAGCAAAAACTCCGTTAATTAATGTTGTGTAAGTGAACAAATGACAGGCAATCTGCAAGGGTTAAAATGGAAGTTCTAAAATGAGAGAGAAGGTTCTCCATCTCAGAATGAGCAGACTGAGACAGTAACTACCCAGGGACCTCCTGACTGCCCCCCTTAAGTCTCCTCAGTCCCTACTTCACCCCACCCCAATGGCTCCAGCAGCAGCCACAGACCCAGCAACCACTCTGCACTGGGGACATCCCACACGAATCGAATGTTGCCTGTTCTCCACACACTGTCCAAAGGGGGAGGTGAGGCAAGACATGCCCTCGGTGCCCACATGGCCTTTGATCACTCAACATCTAAGTTTCTCCCTACATTTCTGAGAGCACAGTTATAATTACTCTTCTCTCAGCTTCGTAATCAGGAATCCCTTGCAATTACACACAAAGCCATCTTCTTCCAGCACAGGCTCTCTGGCGATCACTAAACGGCTCACAGGTGTGTCCTTTGCTGAAACGGCAATCACACCTCTGCGAACAGAAACCATCCTGTGGCGAAGTGTACGTCCTTCTGAGAAGTGGGGGTGTCTGGTTCACCGGGTCTTTCTACAACATGATTGACTCTGAAATCACGCGTGGGTTCAGGTGTGAGTGCAACTGCCACAGTGCTTACCAGCAAGCTCCTCTCCTAAGCACTAAGCTACCATAGCCTGCCTTAGCTGGAGGCTACAGAAACAGCTTTAGGTTTTCTAAGGTGTGCACAAAGGATGGACAGACTGGTTTAGAAGGCATGAGGAAGGTGAGGGTCTGTCAGGGACCCTGGTCGCACGCCCACTGTCACATGGGCTTACCATCCCCTGAGGAGAGAGGAAGATAGAATCAAAGAGCTTCCTTCTGGAGTGGGGTTCTTACCACACACTAACCCCATCCACGTTCCCCACAGTCAAGGAAATCGTGCCTTTGCATGGGGTGTTCAATGCCCATTTCCTCAAGAACAAAGCCTGTAAGCTCTGAATAAGAACTCAAGTTTCCAGAGTAACGGATCCAGGACTGAGGGAAAGGAGAGAAAGGCAAGGTGTCTGCATGTCCCACCTCTGCACAGGAAGCAGACGTAGCCACAGGGCGCTGTAACTTACTACTGAACATTTCAACATAAGCTACCTCGCCGCACTGAATGAAAACACGCTCCACAATGACACCTAAATCCATGCACTGCCCTACATTAATTACCTTGGGGGGGGTGGGGAGAGCAGGAGGAAAGCCTGTGTATATGCATGGTGTGGGTAATCCACTTCTGGGATGCATGGTCTATAATCAACCTTGCTACTAACCTATCTCCACTGGTTAATGACAGGAAAAGATGATCAGGAGGCTAGTCTATCCATGTCAGTCCAGAGCCAGCAAGTCTGTCGTCAGGGAAAAAGGAAAAACAAAACACCACAGTGTTCCTAGGGGCCTGCCCTAGGATACAATTCTGAAAGCCTCCATCAACACATCGCAAGACATCAACACATCGAAAGTGGCTGGTAAGCCCAAGAACCATCCATGTGTTGATGAAGGGGGCATCAACAAGACAGAGTGTGGGGCCAGGGGACAGTAAGAGACTAGAGCTGTAGAACTGGACAGAAAAATCAAAGGATGGGGACGGGAGCCATGGGGGAGTCCAGACAGGACCTGGACAAGTGCTACCCTGAGGACCTCGTTTTCCAGATGACACAATTTTGCAGCCACCAGGACATAAAACCACAAGACAAACAGATGAGCACAAACAAGAGCCACAATCCACCACCCTAAGCAGCCACTTGCAAAATGGTCCAGATAATCTCCCTGAAACAAGTTACTCAAGACGCACCTTTTCAATCCCAGCTCTCAGGAGGCAAGGACAGGCTTGATCTCTGGAGTTCAAAGCCAGCTTGGTCTACCTAATGATCACCAGGCTGGCCAGAGCCACAGTGAGAGGCTACCTCAAAAGAAAACAACGACAAACATCTCCTCAGAAGGGCTAAGCACAGTGTTCTCTATGACCCAACCTCTCACCCCTCAGGGTACAATCAAGGGAATGGGAACATGAAGTCTGTCCACAGAATAAATTACATGCACATGTTCACAACAGTACTCACACTCAGAAGATGGGAGCCTCCCAAATATCTCCAAAGCGATGAGAGTCAAAATGAGAAATATATGTACAATGGAGCATCAGTCAGGGTTGTGGCTCAGCCCTACGGTGTCACAACCACCCTACCCCCACACGATTTGTGGCTGATGGTGCTAGGGAGAGAGGAGGGAGGGGAGGAGGGAGGGAGGGAGGGAGGGAGGGAGGGACTTAGATGAAGGCTCACAGCTGGCCGAGGCGCACAAAGCATTCAGGCTCTTCTGAGTATCACCTGGAGCACTTGACTATAATGGTCCCCCATGTCACAGTATGGCATCCAGAGTGCTACATGGAAACAGCACAGCATGTGAACAGTACTCAGAAGCCCATGCCATTGGGGAAACTACCACAGAACCAGCCACCCCTTCCTGCAAAAAAGGAAGGGCAAGAAAAACACCAAGTGTTGATGGGAACACAGTAGGGAAGCAGCCACTCTGGACAACACCAGGACACGGGTCATGTGATTTCACGATCTGACTTGGGGTTGTTTATTATCTGAGGGAGAAGAAAGACTTAGGTTTCTACCAAAAACAGTGTGTGAATGTTTACAGCAACATGAACTCGTGAGCACCAAACATTGGAAGCAACTTCAAAATACCAATATGGCAGATCTATAAAACAGTGCTCTGTGTCACTACAGAGAAACAGCAGATGTGACTAAACCCCTTGTGCGCTATATTAGCTGAAAACCACTAGGCAAGGGGTTGTGTACAATAAGGCCGGTTCTTCAGAGACACTGAAATACCAGAAGGTGCACGGGCAGTGCACAAACACAATGCAAGGGTCTGGTGACAGCTGGCTGAGCAGCGCAGCACTTTGAAACGCTGGTGCTGGCCCGCAGTCCGTTACACGGGAGCTTGTAGGAGTCTGTACGGAACTGCGCACAGGTTCATTGTGCTAATACTGAGACAAATCATGCCACGGGGAAAAAACAAACCAACACGACACACAAGACAATCTCCTGTCTGTTAAAGACGCACAGACGGAAGATCTAACGCGGGTCGACAACGATGACGAGGCCAAGGAGCAACAGATCTGAGAACCTCAGCTCTCTTTCTCTGAGACCCATAAAGCGGAGACAGGAGACGAGGATCCAGGAAAATAACTGATGGCGACCTCACAGAGGACAGCGGGGTCGCTCCACAGCTGGGAGAAAAGAGCCTGCCTCAGCACTGAGTACACCATGTTCAGATAAAACTTTTTACAAATTAGGCTGGGGGCTGGAGAGATAGATGGCTCAGTGGTTAAGAGCACCGACTGCTCTCCCAGAGGTCCTGAGTTCAATTCCCAGCAACCACATGGTGACTCACAACCATCTATAATGAAATCGGATGCCCTCTTCTGGTGTGTCTGAAGACAGCTACCTCATACTCATAAAAAAATTAATAATAAATCTTTAAAAATCAAGTTGGACATGGTAGCACACTTAAGAGGCAGGGCAGCAGGAGATAGGGCTAACCTGAGCTATAGAAGTCTCTATTTCAAAATGAATCCCATCCGAAACCAAATAGACCCTTAAAAAAGCAAAACGAAAAGGTTAACAGCAACAAAAAGATTTTAACACTTTCCCTGTTTCTTATTCAGTAATATTCCTCTAGTGACCAAAATCTGAGGACTTTAGGCTCAGTCACCACTGCAGACACTGAGCAGGCAGCCATCAGAGACGCCAGCCCCAACAAACATCAAATAGCCTTTCACATACCCAAATTAGTCAAACACTGCCTGGTTTCCTTCCTTATTGATAGAAACATGGAGGGATTCTGTCTCTGGGAATAAGGAAGAGTAAAAAAACAATCCACTTGAATGGGACTTTTTTAGGTGTAGACGGCTGCACAGACCAGACACAACTGTACCTAGATGTTCCCCGTAGTGAACAGCCGCCGGCATTCCTAAATGTGCTTGAGATCAGGACAGGCACGGCTTTCTGAAAGGACACCAGGAAGAAAGGTCTGAGTGAAGGAGAGTATATCAGTCCAGCTTTAACAGGATCCCCTTCCTCCTGCAGCAAGACCAACTCTTCCAGACATAAAGGCAAGCAAGGCAGAGAACCACAGGGGGCACACTAGGGGCACTCCCCCATCTAGTTAGGATTTTCACTGCTGTGAGGAACCATCATTAAAAGGTGACTTTGAGGAGGGAAAGAGTTTATTGCAGGGGAAGTCAGGGCAGGAGCTCAAGGCAGGGGCTGAGGCAAAAGCCATTGACTGAGGAATGCTACTTTCCGGCTTACTCCTGGTGGCTTGCTCGGCCTGCTAAAAGCACCCAGGACCATCAGAGGTGGTGCTGCCTACCATGAGCTGGGCCCTCCAACATTAATCAAGAAAATGCTCACAGGCCAATCTGGTAGGGGCTTTTTCTGAACTGAGGTTCCCTCTCCCAACATGATGGCTCTAACTGTTTCAAGCTCATACAGAACTAGCCAGCACAGAGGTTCCATACAGG
Organism: Micromys minutus; assembly: GCF_963924665.1. NCBI lineage: Eukaryota > Metazoa > Chordata > Mammalia > Rodentia > Muridae > Micromys > Micromys minutus. The sequence goes on from NC_137974.1 coordinate 46,181,116, forward strand.
AGCTGAGGGTAGGTAATTTAGAATGTCTGTGGTCAGGGAAGTGGCCATTAACTATTCTGAGGAACTCAATCCTGGCCAGGAACAGACACTGGCTATCTACAGCGTCTCCTGGAGCTAAGATAACTGTCTTTCAGTACATCTGAGGCAACTACCAGTGCCCTCTGGGGTAGGAGGGGAAAAGAAGCCTGAGAGCCCAGAGACAGAGGACTGTCACTCCCGCAAGAGGTGTGGAATGTACCCGCAGGCCCTTCCTAGAACTCAGCAGGGACCTTTTCCACATCAACTTCTGTGGGTAAAATGTCCTAGCAATTTTTAGGAACCGATTTTAAAAAAAAATTTAAAACCTCACTGGTAAACCTAGTATCTGAACCCACAAAGACTGTGACCCCATGAGGCAAGAAAGGGTTTTTAATGACACTATGACAAGAAACTGCAGCAAGTGAGGATGTGAAAAGCGTATCTTTTCCTTCTTCTACCGGGGCCTCACACCCAATTTGCTTTAGAATTGGAATCATGCCAGAGACCAAAGACCAATAAGAACAGGACAAACCCCATTTTAGCACACTACAATGAACCTTAGACATGAATTTTTGGTCATTTGACTGAGATAATACCTAAAACAAAGAAAAAAAAAAGTTTAAGTCACCATTTGCCAAAAGCCCACTATGTGCCAGGCACATCAAACATAACAGGGTCCCAAACTTTGCAGGAAGCCTGAGGGGCTACCTGTTGGTGGAGCCCCTGCTGGAGGATCAGAGAGAAACCTAGCTGTGACCACTAAACTGAATACAGAGGTCTGATTGGCTGGCATCTCCCTCAAAGACAGCAACCAGACTCTACTGCTGAAAGTCAGCACAGAGGGTGCGGGGTGGCCCCTGACTTCTCCAAGGTCTTGCTAACACCACAGGATTTCCTGGTCCTGCCTCTACTCACCCAACTCCAAATGACCTTGTATATGGTATTACGGTAGTAGTAGAAAGCCAGGTGCTGGCCAGGTCTGTGATAGGAGGGGGAGGGGGAGGGGGAGAGGAGGTAGCAGCTTCCAGTTAATATTCTAGCTGGTTTAATTTCTCCCAAATTAAACACTTAACCAACAGTGAATTTCATTTCAATGGTACAGCCTCATCCTTTGGATGTTTCCAGGCTTTCTGTATGAGCCTGAGAGTCTGGATGCAGTGTGCAGCCTCTCCCTACAGTACCACTCTGGACAGGAAGCAACTGGTCACATCCCATCAAGTACAGGGGACACTGGAATATATGTGATCCTCAGAGAGACTCTTCCCAGGTGAGTCTACATGGTGCAAAGTTGATGATTAAAAGTCACCTCCACAATTACCAGTCTTTAACCTTGGAAGAAAAGATAATCTACAAAACAGCTCTATGATTTGATTGTGACTTACCTAGCAAGTGAGAGGCCCTGAGCTCAATCCCCAGAAAAATAAAAAGAAGATTCATTCACTATGAGCAAAAATTCCACCTTTCCCTGACCCTACCTCCAAAACTTCCTAACTTCAGATGGGTATTTGACTAGATTAGAAGTAAAGAACAGCAAAGAGTTTTTACAGCACCCGTAACCATCCAGTTACAAATCACCAAAAGGTAAGGTTCTTGCACGCACCAGCAACCTCCATGAAACCCAGCCAGGACTCTGGGCTAACACCGTTGGCGGTTTCTTCTCACGAGCTTCAGGACCCAAGCTCCATCTCCTTCCCAGCACTGGCTCTGCCTGCCAGCATCTGCCACTGGCCTTTGACTCGCTAAGCACTTTCACCGTAAACTACCTTCTAAACTACCTTCGCAGAAACCTTCCAGTCTTAAGAGATAAGAAACCTAACGAGGAAGGAACCGAGCAACCTTACATTCCTAGACTACGCTTGCATTTAATCTTTACAACCCTGCAGTACATGATTTTTTTTTTCCACTTTACAAATAAGGAAGCAGGGATTTAAGAAAAAAAAATTCATTAGCATTCACACACCAAATGATGGAAGTCTCAGCCCAGTGACCTCTAACCCCACGAGTCACTCTCTTCACTTCAGAAAACGTAGAACCAGCAAACTAAACACCCCTGTAGCCAGAAGCTCTCCTAGGCTCCCACCGCCAGAATGAGAAGTAGCTAACGGCCCAAATGACCTCTACGGTATCTGTATGACCAAGATCAAGACAGACCCTTAGGCCCTTAAGCTAGTACAGGGAGTGTATTTCTAGAACACATCTTCTTGGAAGAAATGACACTACCCTGAGTTGGGTTTCGGTATAATTATGCTTCCATGCACAATGGGAATTGTATTACTCTGGAAAACTTGTTTCCTAAATTGTGCTGAGCTTAAATATACTGGTTATAAGCCACCTATTCCAGACTTCCCCCAACCCCTCAAGTCTGATCTGGGTTCTCATTCTTATCTCTACGTGGGGGCTGCTTCCCCATAAGACAAACACGCGGGGACCCTCTCAAGCTACGTAAGTGTGACAATTATATACTGCTGTCCTTCCTCACCGTTTCAACAAAACAGCACTGGCAGCTCATTTCTATTTCCTAATAATAATTGTGCCGATCGATGGTCCTCAGAAACTCCAGCCTCACACCGACAACCATTACGTTTCCACGAGAACCAAATGTGTCCAGCAGATATGGTCAGAAAAGGAACAGGAGTTCCTTCGCAAATGCTCACTTCTAAACACAGTCTAGGCTTCCACAAACAAATCATTTCAAGGTTTTATTGTACTGGTTATGTTCTAAACTTCCACTTTTACGGGCACTGCTTTTATGAGCTCAGAGAGAAGCCTCCTGTCCAGGGGGGGCTTGAACACACCCTAAGCTTTCTCGAGGATGATGATCCTGTGAACATCTACCATGAGAGAGAGCTTCCAAGCAGGGTCAGAACACACTAATACAGTGGTTCCCAACCTTCCTAATGCTGTGACCCTTTAATACAGTTCCTTGTGCTGTGGTGACCCCCAGCCATAAAATTATTTGTGTTGTTACTTCATGACTGTAATTTTGCTACTGTTTTGAATCATAAAGTAAATGCCTGAGTTTTCCGATGGTCTTAGTGACCCCTATGAAAAGGTCAGCCAACTACCACAGTTAACACAACTTGTTACCATCCACAGGACAGAGAAAGGGCAGGGAGTGTGTAAAGTGTTCTGCCACAGTCAGTGAGCTGTACCTGAACATTCATTCCTAGTGTTCCTATAAGCCGAAGGTAGACACATCGGCTGCCTCAGCAGCATAAAAACAGCACCAACCTAAACCATAGTTGATAACTTAAGCCATCAAGATGCACGGTTTAGGATACCAAGATGTCTTGTTGGCTACCATTATAAATTAATCAACAGCTTCAACAACAAAGTCCAACCCAGTTTCTTCTCTGAAAGAGAATGAGAAGGCCAACTGCTTTTACCCAAGGTAAAACTCTGCATGGCGCTTTCGATGTGCCGGGTTCTCTTGGACACGAAGGTCAGTACATCTCTCCTTGCTCTGAAAGCCTGCTGCGCTGTCAGTCCTTCCAGCCCGCTCTCCCGGCGTTATTTTTAAGCCTTACCTTGAGATAGGATCCGTAATACTTGGTGACGTACGGACTGTCACACTGGCTCAGCACCGTGATCTCTTGTTGAATGTCCTCTATCTCGTCCTCGGCCTCTTCCAGATCAATGATTTTTATGGCAACCACTTTCTGAGTCCGATTGTCAATGCCTTTGAACACCTCACCAAAAGAGCCCTTTCCAATTTTCTCCAGCTTGGTAAAAAGCTCTTCTGGGTCTGCCTTCAGGTTCTGTGGGAAAGAGAGGAGGAAACATCAGTATTCCCAGAGCCCCGGCTGGTCCATCACCTGACCCGTGTGCTCTCCAAGGCCTTGGAGGGACGGATGGACTGCTCTCTGTGACAAGGGCCAGGCTGCTTCTTACGAACGTGTAGGTTAAATAAACAGGGCATGAGGGGGACAAAAGAAATGAAAGCAAAAAGAAAAAAAAAAAAAACGAAAGGCAAAAAAAAAGCTGCGATTTTGTACAATGAAAGCAAAGCTCAAATGTGTACTAGGATGCATCAGTGTAGATATTTGGCTGTTTTAAAACACTGCTCTTGGGTTGGCAGAAGGCCTGCCCTAGGTGTGAGTCCCTAGGTTCAAACAGACAGGACAGGAAGAGGTCAGAGGTTATAGTGTGCCTCTCAAACCATCTCCAACATGTCCTGCCCCCAGATGGGGAAAGAGAATCCATAGCCTAATTGTTACCCAGTAAAGAAAGCCCCACTAGCAGCCATTTTTAGCTATTCTCAGTGCAACAACAGCCAGACCCCAGAGAACAGTTACTGTTCTGCTGCACACAAACACTGTTACCTTGCAAGAACTTTCAGAGCACTGAAGGCTGGCTGGACTATATCTAGTCCCCATGCGCAAGGAAGGTCAGGACAGTCCTGCCCCAGGGTTCAGCAGGGACAGTCACTGTCAGTGCTAGAGTCATCTGGAAATAGTCTGAGGGGCTCTGTGTCCCAATGGGGAACAGAGCAAGCACCTGCCGAGAACAAAATGCTCACGGTACCTTAAAACCTGCAAACCCCAAGGACATTAGGAGACAGAAAGCCAGTCTTAGGGACATGCTTTCCCACAGACCACAGAAAGAAGAGGATGTCCGGCTGATCTTTAAAAGTCTATTATTAGGGGCTGGAGAGATGGCTCGGACAACACCGGCTGTTCCTCTAGAGGACTCCAGGGGCTGTTCCTCTAGAGGACCCCAGGCTCCATTCCCAGGCACCTACACGGTGGCTTATGACTGTCTGTAACTCCTGTTCCAGAGGATCTGTAGCACCAGGCATGGAAGCGGTTGGTGCACATAGATGTATAATCAGGCAAAATACCCATACACATAAAATAAATATATCTTTTTTTAAAAATACCCATGGAGCCATCCTTTTAAAGGAAGGAAAGAAGGGAGGGAGGGAGGGAAGGATGGATGGAAGGAAGGAAGGAAGGAAGGAGAGCCATTTATTAATACTTTCTCTTCAAACAAACTCCATTACTGGCTTGGGGAGCAAGAAAGAGAACAAGGGGGTGGGGGTGGCTGAGAAGAAGGCACAGAAAGAGAAGGGAAGATAGTTATCCGTAAGCAATGACAAGACAGGTCACGAGCACAGGACACTGCCAACACCAGCAGCACAGTGGCAATGACCTTGCTTGTCTGTAGCTAGGTGCCAGCCACTCACATGCTTTCAGAGTTGAAGTCCCAAGCACTTGGCTTATGAGGGTGTAACCTGGGAGCCTTGCTATGCTATGCTGTATGACAAGAACCAGGCACGAACGGTCATGGTAGCCCCTTCTCACAAGGAGGCTACCCACAGTACCCACAGTTTCAGACATCCTTGCAGACCTACTGACCATCTGGAGTGGCATCAAAGCCATGCGTACACAATGTGCCGTGTACCTCAGAGGTACCACCAAGAAGGAACAGAGGGAGAAGAGGTCCTGCTTCCCACTCTGTGTTCGGCCGGATGAAATGCCCTGCCATACACCACTTAAGGAAATTACAAAGACTGCAGTTTTGGCCACGACCTCCCTGGCTCACAGCTAAGCAGACCCCCACCCACATTCATCTGCACTTGAAGCACAGGACTGTGCTGGTGACTGACCTGGACAACAGCTGTCTTCAGTCAGGGTGCCAGGACCAGTGTATTTCAGACACTCCTAAGTTTTTCCAAGACCCTCCATTTTCCAAGACAGAATGAGAACAGCACTCAGAGCTTAGGGTCATCTCCCGAAGTGGGGGCCATTTTGAAAGCTGGTGGGTTACCCTAAAATTTCTCTTATCTCTAGACTCAAGAAGTTTACCAGGTAAACACCCTTCAAAACCATTTTGGGGGATATTCCCCCAGAGCGCCCAAGAATGAGCGTGGGGGCAGCATCTCATTCAACTCAACCTGGGCATCTCTATCTGCTCATCCCACATCACACAAGCAGCTAGGCAGTAAGACCTGAGGTGTCCCTCCTGCAGAATCAAACCCAGACAGGCAGCTGCTATCCACTTCAGAAGCTCAAAGCTGCCTCTTACCTCCTTCCCTCCTGGATGAAGCGGGGTGGCCTTCCTTCTCTTCAAGGCTAATCCTAACCTTGGGACTCTGGACTCCATCCTCCTCTCTCAGCAAGGCTTCTGGGCAGCTCTCCCTCCACCTGGCCCCGTCTACTGGCTCCTCGCCCAGGGCAGCATGCTCAGGTTCCTCCCCCTTCAGACAGACAAGAAGCACCCCATTTGGCCTCAGCAGTCCTCACACCTCACAGGCTCCTCTGCTGAAGGCTCCTGACAGTCCCCTGTGCCTGCCTACCTGCCTGCCCATCCACAGGGGCAACTCTGGTCACCAGTGATGCAGTGTCCTGCCTCTGAGCTTCATCAGCCACACCCTCTGTCCCTTGTAACTTTCCAGTCCCTTGGGCTCCACAAATGGCCCTCAGCTCTTCTTCCATCCCCTGGTGCCAAAGGAATCTTCACACTCAATCCTGGAAACCACTCAGATTGCAGCCCAGGCCTTCAATTCTCTCTATGCCTCCTCCCAGGTTCCCCCCAACACACACACACACACACACAGCTGAACAGAATCACCCAGGACACTAAACATCAGACCTAGTGATGGCTGTGTGTGCTGTGTGTGTGTGGTGTGTGTTTTGTGTGGTGTGTGTGGTATGTGTGTGTGTGCGTGTTTTGGTGTGTGGTGTGCGTGTGCATGTATGTGATACAATCTACACTTTTTAAGCATTCCAGCTGACCTAAAAAATGTTCTCTGTCCCTATGCTTACGCCAACCCCACACTATCAGCTAACCCCACCCCCAAAGTCTGAATTCCAGAACAGTTTGCTTTCTAAGTGTAATCTCTTCCCACAGACAACTGTGTCACTCACCCTACCGAAGTGAGCAGCCCCATCACGAGCCTCTCCTCTTTTACACTTTTACGTTCTAGACTAAGCTGAAGAAGCTGGGGGGGGGGGGGGGACCGCCTCTCTCTCCTCTATATCCATAAGCCTAGATAGCAAGAGTGAAAATGGAAGTCATCAGGTGACGGAGACACCAAGGCCACACTAGATATCACACAAAGTAACTCTCCCTGAGACAGCATCTCTGGACTGCTCCTAGAAAAAGACTCCTGAGGACCGAGGGCAAAATCAGCCTAAGAGCAGCAAGAGATTCACGGAGCAGAGCAACCATCTTTCTGCTCCATCCTCATGAGCAAAGCTAGGGCTTCCTTTTTAGACTTAAAAACAAGTTACCAGCGGCCCCCCAATACTGCAGAGGCCAGTGAAGGGACGCTGTTACTAGGGTATCTGTCTACCAATCCCAGATACCCTTGAACACACCCCCACATGTACCTCAGCTCTGCCCAGCCACAGGTGAGACCCATGTGGCCAGCTCCTGGACCCCAAATGAAGAAGTCCTGACATACACATGAGGTCTGCTCCAGCACCCACAGAATCACTAGAGGTTGCCTGGCCTGCCTTGTCTGTCACGATGAGACAGCTAATATGAAGTGAGGCTAACAACCAGGCACTGCCCAAATGACCACGTCCTGGCCTACTCACAGCCACTAGGAACATCTCCCATACCTACTCAGGAGAAAACGGTCTGCAGCAGACGTCGGGTGCTGTACCATGAGGGAAGGGAGACAGCAGGAGAGGAGCGTGCTGTGCATGTGTATGTGACGCAGCCCTTGATGTCAGAAGGCAAACTTGCTACATAAACAGCCGGGCAGCCCAGCCAAGCCCGCAGCCCCAGGCTCCTGAGTCTTGCTTGCTCTTGCCAACACCAAACTCACTGTGGCCCCAGAACCTGGGCCTGCCTTGGGATTTCTTCAGACCCCGTTCAGCTCACAAGGCCAAGCCTTCAAGGACCACATAGCTCTCAACTAAGGTCTCTAGGGACACCTCCATAGACACGAAAAACCCTGTTCCTGGCCAACTGGAGCAGCAGCATAAGCACAGTCACCTGCTGTCCTCTTAGCCTCTAGAGCCCTACAACTCTCCAGCTCAGCATAGCCACAGCCCTAGAGAGTATACACGCATGGCCATACCCACCACACACACTGGACAGACAGACACACAACCATACACTCTAGACAGATACACACAGAGACACACAGAACTATACACACCACACACACTGGACAGATACACACACAACCATACACTCTAGACAGATACACACAGAGACACACAGAACTATACACACCACACACACTGGACAGATACACACACAACCATACACTCTAGACAGATACACACAGAGACACACAGAACTATACACACCACACACACTGGACAGACAGATACACACACACACAACCATACACACTAGACAGACACACACACACAACCATACACACTGGACAGACAGATACACACACACAACCATACACACTAGACAGACACACACACACAACCATACACACTAGACAGACACACACACACACAACCATACACACTAGACAAACACACACACACACAACTATACACACCACACACACTGGACAGATACACACACAACCATACACACCACACACACACCCCACCACACACATTAAACAGACACACACACAACTATACACACCACACACACTGGACAGATACACACACAACCATACATACCACACACACACCCCACCACACACATTAAACAGACACACACACACAACTATACACACCACACACACTGGACAGATACACACACACACACACGACCATACACACCACACAAACTAGATTCACACACACACACACAGACCCCACCACACACATTAGACACGCACACATAACCAAACACACCACACACACAGACACAACCATACACACCACATACACTAGATAGACACACACAGAGAGACACACACATGACCATACACACCACACACACCAGACAGACAGACAGACAGACACACACACACACACACACACACACACACACACACACAATTGGAAGAGTGATCTGAATAAGAATGGCTTCCATTATGTTTGAATGCTAGGTCTCCGGTTGGTGAAATTGTCTGGGAAGGATATGTGTGGTCTTGATTGGAGGAGGTGTGTCACTAGGGGCGGGCTGGAGGTTTCAAAAGGCTCCTGCCATCCCCCGTGAGCTCTCAGCTGTCCCCGCCACCATGGACCTGCCTCCAACTTCAAGTCTAACTTCTTGACCTTCACTCATATCCAAACTTTATCTTGGCTCTCTTTAATCTGGAGCAAGGTCTGGAAAAGCTCAAGTACTTATTATACTTAATCATATAAAGCTCATAACCCTTAATAACTAATCAAAATAAACAGCAAATACAGTGTTCCAGATCCAACCCAGGCTTGCAAACTGGCCTGAGAACACTGTTAAAACTTTCTGCCGCATGCCCAGAGTACCAGGAGAGCCTAGAGTTAACACCTCACAGAAGTTCTGCACTGGGTTCATGCAGAACAGCTAAAGCCTGCCCCCCCCCCCAAAGCCTGTAATTACAGAAAATCAGCCAAGTCCACAGGATGAGACTTGCCACACCCAGTGCACCAGACTGAAATGCTGGGCTTGTGCCCTCACTCTTGAGAGGGCACAACAGGTCCCAACAAGGAGCTATGCCATTATGGACTTCTACGGGAAAGGTCCGTCTAAATCCAACCTGGATGCTCAGAAATTACTTAGACTTGAGGAAAGCCACAGAAATGTTTACCACCCAGAACTACAACTCTTTTACCCTTAACTCTTGCTTTTTTGCACACACACACACAAAGGAAACTTCTACTTTTCAGTTACTCCGAACGACTGACCATTCATTGTGAAAAGTTACAATCCTCCATCTGGTCAAGACGGTAATAAATGTCTTTAGTCAGTGCTCTCTCGCTGTGAAGAGACAATATGGCCAACAGCTCATAGAGGCATTTACAGTTGGGAGCTTGCTTACAGCTTCATTGGGTTAGTTCATGGTTGTCACGGCAGGGAGCACAAGGTTGGGCGGGCAGGCATGGCACTGAAGCAGAAACTGAGAGCTAAGGTCTCATTGGAAAGCTGAGGTCAGAGAGAGTGAGGTTGGATCTGTCATGGGCTTTTGAAACCTCAAGGCCCAGAGTCCAGTGACCTCCTCCAACAAGGCCACACCTACTAACCTCTCCTCGATAGAAAACCAACTTGAATTCAAATATATGACCCATTCTTACCTAAACCACAACAACCCCTACAGAAATGTTAGTAAAGAATTATAAACGAAGACACATGTTCCTGGCTTTTTCACATTTAAGTGGTCGCCTCTTCTTTGAAAGTCTGAATATAGGCACAGTGACGGCAGAGAGGCTTAGCTCAGATCATTCCTAATATGAGGGTTGGTATCAGACTCACTTCCATTTGCCAATCATGTAACGAAAATGGCCTGTGGGGATGAGCATGTGGGTCTGTGCATGTCTAGCACATGCAGCACACACCATATAGGCCTGGCAGCTCGTGACATGTCACAGCATCCTCTCAGAGCAACAGGCTAGAGTACAGCTGACACTCAAGTCTTTGGTCACAATGGCAAACAGCTGGCATTCCGTGGTAGACCCTGCTGCCCGACTGTATCACCCTGTAGGTCAGAGCGTTATGTTCTAACTATAATCTCAACCTGGGACAATTTCCATTTGTGCAGGTAAGTCCAGGAGCAGCTGAACATGGACCCAGGAATATGACAGGTTTCAATAACATGAGTAAGAGCAGTTGAGAGCATAGCATGTCCCCATTATAGACAGGTCCTCTGCCTCTGGGAAAGCCAACCGTGGATGTTTCAGTTCTCCATCCTTGTGGCTAAAAAGTCTGTCTGCCTCTGCCTGTCTCCCTCCCTGTCTCTGTCTGCCTCTGCCTCTCTATGTCTCTGTGTTTGTCTGTCTGTCTGCCTGCCTGTCTCTCTTCCATCTATGTCTGGACCTCTCTGTTTTCCTCTGCCTCTCCCTGTCTGTCTGTCTCTCCCCCTTTCTTGCTCTCCCTCCCCTCCCCCCACACACAGCTAATATGAAGCAGAACCTGACCTTTCAGTGCAGGCTGCTGGGTGGACAACACCATCAGATAGTTCCTGAGGCTTCTGAGAAGATGAAGGGTGCACACACAGTCCCTACCGAGCTCAAGGAGCATGACTCTGCCCTCTGGGCCCAGCCTACAGTACTTACCATACTTCAGATCCCTTGAGAGAATTCATTAAAATAGTTCCATGATGACTCAAGTACTTTGTATTTTGAGCCTGAGTAAGCTACTCCCATTTTGCTTTGACAGTGAAAGATATGGTCCTCATCAGCTCCGTTACTCAGCTTTAGAGCACCAGGCTGCTCAGTCAAGACAAGCACTACACACACAGACACACACACACACACACACACACACACACACACACACACACACACACAGACACACACACACACACACACACAGACACACACACACAGACACACACACACACACACACACACACACACACGCACATACATGCACACACATACCACAAACATGCACCACACACATACACACATCAGGGAAGCTAAGCTTTCCCCAGCTTGTCCCTGCCTTGGCTGACATTTTGGTGCCTGCTCTATGCCACAGCACCATTCCTGCAGCAACACCAAGGGCATGAGTTGACAGAAGGTATGGCAATCTTCTGCCCTTCTGAACCTGGTGAGCATCTTGCCTCCTGAAGGTGAACTGGATCAGAGAATCCCTGCTTCACCCTCACCAGATGCAATTCATCCAGCCTGGCCCAGTCCTACACCAGCAGACCCCTGGGAGAGCTTGTTCCTCGTTTTAAATTTAGTCCTGTGAACCTGACTCTCCCACCCCAGGCCATCAATACCTCTGACTACCTACCAGTCCCTAAAGCCAGGAACTGTCCCTGGTTCCTTTCTTACCCTTACATGTAAAACTACACCCATCATTCTTGTAAAAACCCTCACTTGCTCACCCTTGCATTGGCCTCCCCAACTAACCTATTCCAGAGGCTGCCCTTGCTCTAACAACAACCTTCCTGAGAGCCCATGGTTTGTTTACTTCATTGATTGATGCCAGTAAAGGTTTGAAGGCTGAAGTCACAGCTTGGGAACCTGAACTTCTGAACTCCTTTCCACCCACCCTCTCACCGCCCAACTGACGCTGTACACAAGTAAGTAACCAGCAGTTACATCTAACTTCCTTTGTAGAAAATCCCCAAGGTGACAAAATTCAAGAGATGGTGATGAGATCCATGTTTGATGGGCATATGGGGTCAGAGAACTGGGTACCAGATAGGCAGCTTCGGTGGTAGTTTCACAAAACACATGTGACCCAAAGTGCATGCAGAGCTTGTGAAATCTGAATCAAGGTCTGCACCTAAGTCTATACAATAAGACCACCGTTCATTTCCTGTTTCCCACAATGAACTGTGGTTAGGTAAGATATTCGCCCTGGAGACAGACTCAACATGCTTCTAACTCCTCAGAACAAGTTTGTTAAGAAAGCAAGCTATGCTTAGAGGCAATGTGACGTTGTGACTTCCATCTCCGAAAAAGGTGTGGATCCAGCAAAGCCCTGGGACAGCAGCAAGCATCTCACTGTAGCAGCACTCAGGCCTCAATAAGAGCAGGACACAGGCAAAGCATGCACGCACACGCACACACGCACGCACACACACACATACACGACTGGACTATTTACTTAGCCTGAACTATTTCCAGTTGAACTAATTATTTTTCTCATGGGTAACAAATCTTTAATTGGCAAGCAAAAAATAAATAAATAAAAATAAAACCCCTGGAACTCCATGTCACAGAATTAAGCTGAGCATTTATCTCTAGAGGCTGCCAATGGGAAAATTAGGCCTAACAGTTCTACAAGGTGGAGTCTGTCAACCTGAAATTCTCTCGCTTGCCCAAGGTGCAAGTTCAATCAGCCTACACATGAACGGTTCTTTTAGAAACTCCTGACACATACAAAAAGCATATAAACCAGAAAAGAACTAACAAATGTTCTTATCAGGGGAGTTTGTTGGACAATGTAACTGCCATGAGCAATCTCTGCAGCATCCCAAACACAGATCAAAGGAAGAAGGCCCCAGTCTCCTAGCTACCGGAGCAAGTGTCACCTCTGCAAAGATTTCAACTGAGGTCACAGTTACACTTTACAGGAGCCCCTCAAGTGAGTTCCTGTGTCCTATGCAGCAGCCTGTCCCAGACATGGCATGACATGACTCAATAGGGGAACTTCCTAACACCCTCCCAGAGCCAGGACACTCTGAACTCCTGCTAGGGAATGGGTTTGTGTGGTGCTTTCTCCTCCTTGGAACCTCATCCTCACAGGTTCTAATGCAAGGGTGGGCTCGGGGTGGACATCACCACCACCCCACAGTGCCTGTCACCTACACACCTCTCTACCCTTTCTGAAGAGAACAGAACCAACAAAACACTCAGACCTCAGGAACACTGACTGGCTAACCTCACCAGGAAGCCCTCCCTGCCAGGAAAAGGTTCTCCACCTGTGTTTCCAAAAGGAGTCTTTCAGTGCCTCCCTGTTCCAGCCTGGACCAACCAAACAGAAACCATAGGGGAGGTGAACACAGCATCACCATGAGCTTACACTCTTTGGAAGGCTTCAACGCCCACAAAACTCTCAGCCCAGCTCCTGGAACATCTGAAGAGAGACCACCAGACTACAGGAGCCAGCCTGGCAGCCCAATTACCATTGCACCCTGAGCTCACCCGCAGCTGCGGCTTAGCCCATACCCAGTGTTACGATTTAAGTTAAGAGCCTCCCAAAGGGGTTCATGTATTGGAAGGCTTGCCGAAAACTGGTGGCCCTACCCAGAGTAGCTGAATCTTGACAGCTGACTTCTTCAGTGGATCAATGCACTGATGACATCATTCCACAGTGACACAGGAGGTAGTGAGAATGGCTGGAGGGAGCAGGGATGTGGACCAAAACACATTTTTCTTCTTAAACTCCTTTAAAACTGCTTCTCTCCAGCACTTACCAAAGCAGTCAAGAATTAGCGGACCTTGTGTTACCTAAGCCCAGAAGATGGTCCATTATAAACCTTCATTGACCAACTGAATTACTGCCCTGGCTCACTCTCCCACTGGTGTAATAGAACACTGGCTTGGGTGATTCAGAGAGGAAAGTGTTAAGTGACATCCATGTCCTGATAGCTGACTGTGTGAGAAAGCAGAGGCAGAGGCTATAGAGGAGAGCGCCCTACAGGCTAGCTCAGCCTGCTCTCTTACACCAGGACTGGATGATGATATCATCTGAGTGGTCGAGAAAATGCCACACCTATAGGCCAATTTAATGGAGGCATTTTCTCAATTGATGTCCCCTCTTGCAGACAACCATGGTTTGTATCAGGTTGGCAAAACAACAACAAGAACCCCCATGAACCAGCACAATCTTATCTTTAGCAAAACGGCTCAAAGACACTCACAGAACTGGCACTCTTCTTCAGTATCAAATGCTCTCTCAGAGGCAGTGCCGTTGTTAAAGAACCGCCATTTAAATGAGACCCAAACTGCGGGTTCATACAGAAATGTGCTCCCCGTCACAGAGACCTCTCTCAAACTCTACAAGGTCAACTGTGAAGTGGGAACTTCTAGTTTCTTTGGGAAGTTAGTTGTGTCAAATGGTGTGTGCCGTCTGCCCGTCTAGAGGAGTCTGCAGCTGCTGCCGGACTGAACTGAGCTCACCCCCAAAGAACTATCACTGAGCAGGTCCACTTCCCCCATGTCCTAATAACTTTTCTCTCCCACCACCTCTGCAGGGTGGTGGGCTGGAGAAGTTGAACCCTTATTAAAAGAAGACTGCACAAAAAAAAAAAAAAAAAAAAAAAAAAGTAAAGCCTACATAACCGCCATCTTGTTCACAAACTGATGGGGTATCTGGCCGGTGGCGGCTCTTCATCCTGAGCCCCTTCCGACACGAAAGTCATCTCACCTTCTGCTTTGATAAACTCAGCCCCTACCCCAGAACCAAGGAATCTGGAAGAAAACCTGAACAATTATCCGACAGAATTGACAGGCAGAAACGTTGGGACGGAGAGACTTGTTTCCAGACAACTAAAAGACTCCTGCTACTCAGGGGTCTTCCTGCCAGCACCAGCCACCCGATGTTCAACGCCCACTGACCATGAAACCATGCTGCGAGAGTGGATGTCCTGCAAGTCCAGCACTCAGGAGACTGAAGAAGAGCTCACCCACATTCTAGACCACCCTCATTTATGCAACAAGACTGTCCCCAGACAGCACGGAACTGTGGAGATAGCTCAGCAGTTACAAGCACCAGGGCACTGAGTTCAGTTTCCAGCACCAACATCACAGTTTGAAAGAACAAAGTAAATTCTGGTTTAAAAAACATTATAAATAGTGGGGAGGAAGCTGAGTACTGGGGTGTATGCCTTAAATCCTAGCACTCCAATAGATCTGCAATGGAGTTCCAAGTTCAAGACTAGCCTGGTCTTCATGACAGTTCCAAACTAATCGGGGCCAACGACGGTGTGGAGGATCAGGGGCAGGGGTGGCAGGCATGGCATAGGGAAACAGATACAACATAGAAAGCAGGCCTTCTTCCTAGCCTGTGTTCCTGTGTCTGTCCCCAACCCCTCAACCCCATTACTCTAGGGAGGAGATTGTTCTGGGAGGTCATGAGAAAGTAAACAAGGCTAGGAACATCAGGGCAAACGGGGGTCCAGCCACTAGATCTTGTACTTCTTGCTTCTTGGCAGAAGTCAATCAAAGACTTCTAGGCTGGCCCAGGGCATTCTCTACCTCCCATAACCCCTCCAGCCATGTGACACCTGAGGACTGAAGCTCTGGGCTTCAGTTAGCCTGTGGTCACAATTCTCCAACCAAATCCCCACCCAGGGGACACTGCTACCCAAGTCCCAAGGATGGAAACTTCTGTAGCTCCCCTAGTGGTTATTTATGCAATTTCCAACAAAGCCTATCTGAATGGAGGAGAGAGGTAGCCCAAGGGCTAGGAGCTAACAGATGGCTCGGATGTGGCCACCCACATAAAAGCTGAGTGCAGCGATACAAGAACCTGTAACCCCAGCTCTGTGGAGGACAGATACTGGGGGCTTCCTGGGACTTCATGGCTACTAGCCATCCTGCAAGTTCACAGCGAGACCCCATCATAAGGGAGTAAGGCAGGGTAATAGAACAGGACACAAGGTCCTCCTCCGACCTTCGCACGCATACTGCAAGCATGCATACATACACGCACACCCCGGCACACACAACAATCATTCAGAGGCAGAGAGAGAAAAATAGAGGTCAGGGTTTTCCTGGAGACACCAAGCAAGACCAGAGATGAAGCCAGGGTTACTGTGTTGGGCAAGTGTTTGGAGGGGGAAAAAAAATCACAAATAAATTATATAGTTAGCTGGTAAATGAATATTAGCACTTTTTATTAACACAAAAATGCAAAACAACAAGAGCCATGAGAAATACTGCGTGTATATGCAGCCAGAGCACATAAGGCTCACCATGCAGACCCCCTCCAGAAGGCAACATGCTGGGCTGACTTAAAAGCACTCCAGAACAGTCCCAAGAGAAGGGAACAGGAACTTCACAGCAGGGTGCAGAAAATCCGAGGCCAAAGCTTGCACAATCCCATCCTGCACAGCCCAGAGTGGGGTGAAAGCTGGGTCTTCTGTGGGCGGTGAGCACCGTTTAGCAAAGTACTGTAGAAACCACATACCCCACAGCTCACCGGATTCCAGGGATGCCTACCTGGCAAAGCAAACCCTATTCACACTAACACCACCGGGGAGTGAAACCTGATGCCACCTTGCAGGTGAACTCACCTTCCCATGAATGTTTTATGAAAGCAGGAACAGTGAGTGTCAAGAAACCAAGCATTCTAGAAACCAAGCCAAGCCAGGGATAGGCAGACTTCAATCAATGAGTCTCCTTTACCCGGGGAACTTGGCTTTCAGAGGCTACACTACAAAGGCTCACACACTGGTACACACCTGTTGAGCATGAGGACCTTCTGCTCTAGCTTAGGTGGGGCATCAGGGACAAGGCAAGAATGCCATGCACAGTGTTAGCCAAGTCCTGCTTCTCACTGAAACCCTGAGGCACCCAGTCAGCTGTCCCATGCAACTGCTTAGAGAAATGAGAACTCTGTGGTGACATGCAAGACTGGGTCTTCACTTCTATAAGAGGCACAGAATTCAGGGCACAGGGAAACAGACGCATGCACGCGCACACACACACACACCGACAGATACACACACACCTCTTTTTGCTCACAAGCCAATGAGCTGACAGATGCTGGCTAAAAGCAGCAGCAAACCCTGCACCAGACCACCAGATGGCTGATACGGAACAACCGGTACATTGCCTGACCAGGCCCATGATTGGTTATACAGGGGATTATGGCCAAGAACACCAGAAAATGCCAGTTTCCAGAAGCGTTCTTGGTGCGCCATCTACCAGCACCAAAACCCACGTTGTCTATTGTATTATTAGCAGCATTCCAGAAGTGTAGAGCAAGTCCATTACCCAGAATACTGACTGGCATAGTTCTGTTAACCCTAAAAAGCATTCTTCCTGCTCTGCTTCGCCATGACTCCCTCAGACCCAGCTCTGTGGGACAGGCTGTTTATCAAGGACACTGGTTTTCATAGTAGAGTGACAGGAATCCGCAAAAGGTCAGCTGGTCCTCTCAGGAGACTTTAGATAGGGAAGGACCGCTCAC
Source organism: Micromys minutus (assembly GCF_963924665.1). Lineage (NCBI taxonomy): Eukaryota > Metazoa > Chordata > Mammalia > Rodentia > Muridae > Micromys > Micromys minutus. Next base: position 46,198,801 of record NC_137974.1, read on the forward strand.
CCTCACGCCTCTGTCAGAGTCCACCTGAGGCAGGAAGACCTCCCTAGAATGGACTCTTAACCTCTGTACCACTGTATTATTTGCTCTGAATTGTCCCCTAACTGAGCTAGTTAACACAGAACAGAACCTGCCAGACAGTAGACAGGTATGGTCAGCTGGGTGTATCAGTAAGAGTTCCAGAGTTAGGTACTGCTCCTGTTGTTTGTAGAACAAAGACCCAGCAAGGGGCCAGTAAGCAAGAAGAGACACTGCATCCTAGGAGGATGCTCAAAGGCAAGTAGCTGCTAGCACTCTTCTCTCCTAACCTAGAACATCCTACTGCCTCATTACATACACACTAAGGAACCAACCCAAACTCCCTGTACTGGCTGGTTGTGTGTCAACTTGACACGGCTGGAGTTATCACAGACAAAAGAGCCTCAGTTGGGGAAATATCTCCATGATATCCAGCTGTAAGGCTTTTTCTCAACTAGTGATCAAGGGGGAAGGGCCCAGCCCATTGTGGGTGGTGCCATCCCTGGGCTGGTAGACCTGGGTTCTATAAGAAAGCAAGCTGAGCAAGCCAGGGGAAGCAAGCCAGTAAGTAACATCCCTCCGTGGTCTCTGCATCAGCTCCTGCTTCCTGACCTGCTTGAGTTCCAGTCCTGACTTCCTTTGGTGATGAACAGAGAATAAACCCTTTCCTCCCCAACTTGTTTCTTGGACATGATGTTTGTGCAGGAATAGAAACCCTGACTAAGACACTCCCCCATCAGATTCTCAGCTCTGAGGAGGAAGAGGCCAGGCCAGGCCAAGGGAGGATGCTCACAGGTGACAGGCGTGCAGCTGCTAGAGTTAGCAGCATTCCACTCAGCTCCAGCCACTCCCAGGCCTGAGGCCTCACCGGAAGCCCCCAGCACTTAGGAAATCAGACTACAAGGTCCGGAAGGGCCCAAGGTCTCGGTCCAATTAAGCCAGGCTCTACAGGAAGTCATTTCTGCAAAGCTCCCATTTTTTACGATGCTGCCCACCAGGTGGTCGGAAGGCCCAGAGAAACAGAACCACTCCAAAAGAAAGCTGCATGACAATTTCAAGATCTAAGTGGAGGTAGGCCATGGTGGGGCAAGACAGAGACAGACAGATCCTTGTAAGCTTGAGGCCTGGTCTTCAGGCCACCTAATGACACTGTCCCAAAAGAAGGGAGGAGACAGACAGTGCTAAACTGAGCCCAGGCCTGTAGGCCTGCAAACCCCAGCTATCAGGAAGACTAATACAGACAAACTTGTCTGGGCTGCAGACTACTTAGAACCTTTGTAGCCATGAAAAGGGGGGAGAGGGCTAGGGACGTAGCTATGTGGAGCAGTTACCCAGCAAGCCCAGGGCTCCAGGTCCTGTTCCCAGGACCATGGACACAGAAACAACTGAGATGAGCTCAGGGCCACCATCTTCATACTGTATGGGAAGAGCCAGTGGCATGTCTCTCTATTCATACAAAAAAACCAGAGGATGGCAAAGTTACTGCGCCACAACACACAAAGCAGACTCGCTGTGCTCTTGGGCTGGGGTGTGAAACAACCTGCACGGAACAGGTCCATCATTTGGTGACGTCCTCAGAACAGTCACTGAATTGCACACCCAAAGAGAGCATCCTGGTACTCAAATGCATCTCAGCAAAGCTATTTAAAAGGAAGCCACACTTGATCCATCTTTATACAAAAAGACTACAGGATTCCTAAGGGCAAAGTGCCTTTTCCTGTGCCTCTTCAACTTGTGCTTCTGGGAAAATACCTGCTACAGGGTGACAGCCTACGTGTTCAGTGAACCTTGCAAGAACTGCTTCGCTGTGATTCGAAACGTGACTTGAACACACTTTACATCTGGTCTTCCTCTAGACAACCTGAAACACGGCCAGTATTCATGATGTACCCTGAGATAGGCGATGGCCACCGCTGTCGTGCCTGAACTTCCCAGGAGGATTGAGTTCAAGGCCAGCCTACACACAGATCCTGCCTCCAAAGGAACGAGAAGCCCCTGGCTGCCGAGAAGTCCGGTGGTTGCTTCTGTTCGTGCAGCGTCCTTCCTCCCCCACAGTGCCCACCTGAGCAATAAGGATGCCTGCGTGATCAGGACAAAGCCCTCAAGGTCGCATCAGACCGGTTGCTTCACACTTGTAATTAATGTTTATCTGTCTAGGGACGAATCATAGGTCAAGAAGCAAATAGCCTAACGCTTACCACTTCCTGAAGCAAACACTGGCAGAGACAAGCTCTGAGACCTCAACAACATGAGGTGCCTTATTTACTTAGTGTACTGTAGGCAGCATTCCTGAAGCCCAGGGTTAATGCATCCACCACTGAATCCCCAAGAGTGTGGAAAACGGTGAGCAACATACTCCCACGAGCGCACGCGCGCACACACACACACACACACACACACACAGCTGCTGCTGCCTTGATGCTCGGCGGTGCGGCCAATGATATGCCATCACTACTGAAAGGCCATCACAGCGGAAAAGTAAAATCTTACATTTGAAAACAAGATTGTGCTGGCCGGCCCCCCTAAGCATGGCCTTTTGAAGCAGACTTTCCCTGAGACCATCCAGAGCCATGGCTTCTCGTCTCCAGCGCCCTCATGGATTTTGACCACGGGCCTATTTCTGCCCAGCCGCAAGACAGAAGGCAACATTTGACTGCACTACGCTTTGGTCACGGCAACCAGCACTTAGGAGCTGGTGTTTGCCAGGCACTGCCTTCCTCCAGCCCCAGTGCTAAACAGTACGCCAGCCACTTTAAAGTATTTTAAGGACAGACTTAAATAAGCAACCCTTTGGGAGGTTTGCAATCCTAAATAAATACCGCTGAATAAGCAGAGTTCCCAACCTACTTTCCCATTAGGTAAAGGACAAAAAAAAAAAAAAAGTCTAAAACAATACATACAGTCATTCAGACAACCACCACCAGAAAAGCATCTCTGCTAGAACTCCCGTCCCCAGCCTCCAGACCTCCACTTTACAGGCGGCAAGTGAAATACAAGCAAACCTCGTGGATTTCCGTGAGTCTGTTTTCTGCAGCTATACCGAAATGCCTGAGGCTAAGTCTCAGAGATGTTTACTTAGCTCAGTTTTGATGGTCAAAAGCATAAGCACTGGGCTCCGTTGACCGTGTCACGTGACATGTAGCATCATACAGAAAGCACATGCATAAATGAGTGGAAAACATGGCAAGAAGGAGCCCAGAAGACAGGCAGAAGCCAGAATTCCTTGCTGATGGTTCCTCACTGTTCTTTAGCCTCCTTCTCTCTCTAGGACCAACCAGTGTCCCACATTCCTACCTCCATCTCTTTTCAGGGTAAGCAATTCCCAGTAGGCCTCCCCCCATCTCACAAAGGTCCTACCTCTTTTTAACACAGTCATGCGGGGAAGCAAGCTTCCAAGAAGCCTTGGAGCACACACTCAAACCTTATCTGAACCATAGCACAGATTCTGGGTTCAAGTCCACTGTGCCTTTCAGAACCTAGAAATGGTCTTCAGAGCAATTCGCTGCTATCGGATTAAGAAATCAAACATTAAACCATGGCAGAGGCTGGCACAGATGAGTTTCCCCGGTCCTCACCTCCACACATCTGTGTTAAACCTTTGCCCTGTATGTCAAGTGCAAAAATTAAAGGCACGAGGTCCAAAAATAACGGTCCGTGAGGTCCGACAGTGGCGCCTACTCCACACTTTAGCATACTTCCTGCCTCTGCATCCGACTGTGAGCACTTACCGTGTATAACCACCACAACGCAACCAAAACCCATGCCCTGTAATCTCTCAACCCAAACTCCAAACCACAGCCCCATAAGAACAGCTGTATTTGTGGGGAAAACAGGACAGAAAGCTAATCTAAGAAGCACCCAGTATGCACTGGAGGAAAGAACCTGCCTTCAGCAACTCCAGGCCTAAAAAGGACAGCAGAAATGGGAAGAGGGGAGGGCATGACCCGCTCTCCAGCCAGGAAAAAATAGCTACAAACACCACCCTCCAATAAAAATCCCTCTCTACCCAAGTATCTGAGAGCTCTTTCTTTCCCAAAAAAAAGACCTAAGCACTTCAAGGACAAACCAAATAAATAACACAACAAATCTGTTCCCCACGGCTGGACCGCCTGTGAGGCACGCACACACGCACTGAACTGTGGCTCTCAGTTACTTGGGTGAAGTAACTCAACCTCAACCCTACAGAACGACAAAGCTTTAAAAAATGGCCCCCAAACACAAAAATCCCTGAGCTCTCATGCGATACACGGGGGGACCCAGTATCTAAAAATATCTCTGAGTCACAATATTCACTGGAAAAGAGCAAGAGAAGGCCAGCCATTCCTTGCCAGGTGAAGCGGGAAGGCATTGTGCTGGAGTGCTTAACACAGACACACACACACACACACACACACACACACACACACATACACACACACACACACACAGAGGCAAGTGAGAAAGGACTGAGGGCCAACCTCATACCCACACCAGCATGCACCTGCCCCAGCACCCACTGAGCCATGTTCTATGTATACTTTGAACATCCCCAGGCGGCCCAAGTCTCAAGGTTCTATCAGCGCTGCGGTGAAGACTCACAATGGTTGACTCCAGAGGGCTAAGAAACTAGACACTGGTGACACACATGTGCCATGCGTGCCCTCTGTATCCAGTGACATCAAAGAGGGGTTGCCATGGCCGTCCCCAATGGAGTTTCCAGCACCAAAGAAGGTAAGTGTACCTTCAACTCTGCCATTGCCACATCTGTCACAGAGCTGAGTATAACATGTCTGAAAACATTAAGACGTTTTCCTCTGTGGAAATACACTCCATGGTAGTCTAATGCCCTGTGTAATGCATCTAATGCACCTGCCTCACGGCCTTTGTTCAGCCTTCTCAATCAGTGAAGTAAGGAACAAAGGACTCCATCCTTACTGATAAAACACAAGGGCTCTGAGCTCACCACACAGCCTCCCCTGGTTTACCGTCTCCTTCAGTGTTTCTTCAGTTCTACACATGGTTATCAAGGAAGCAGGCAGTGCTGTGGACAGGGACAGGCTGGGCCAGTCAGACCAAATGTAAATGAAGTATTGGGTCAAGAGCCCAGCAGCACAGCAATTCTCTGCCACAGATGTGAAACCAGAGAACACGGCTGAAGGGAACTGTGAGCTGACAGCCCATCATTCAAAATCACAGCTTCCTGAACAGGCGTGCTAGAGTCGTCCCGTGCAGACTGTCCCCAGCCACCCAGGAGACAGCGCGCGCACACACACACAGACACAGGTACACGTGCATCCGTGCACACACACACCTCAGTGTGGCCCCAGAGGCAGTTCCATGACACAGTCACCCAGGACTACTGGATGACAAGGGCATCACAAGCCTCCTTTTTCTAGGACAGTCAAAAAGAAAAGTGATCACAGGAACTGCTAGATGTGGGAGCTCTTGTGAATGCATGCACGCACAAACAGACAGACAGACATCCCCTTATCACACTTGTAAATGAATGGAAAGAATAGCAAAAATCCCCACCCAGAAGGCAAGACCAAGGTGAGAGGAAGATTAATGGGCGTTGGCAGCTCCCACCTGTGACCTCAGCACTCGGGCATGGGGAGGCGGAGAGGCAGGAGGACCTCTGCACCAAGGTCAGCCTTTCGACAAGACCTAGACTGAGAGCCCGTCTCAGAACACAGGATGGCCAAGGGGAAGAGGAAACAAGTGGGAAGATTCACAGTTGCTGAAGCCTTTCACCCTTTTTTTTTAAAAGCTTTCGTCTATTTATATTAGTTACACTCGTGTGGAAATTATCCAAGAACAACAGAAAGGGCAAATCTGTCTGGCTCACTCACAGGTTTTACCCAGGTCCTCTTAGACCCATGAACTCCCATGGGCACAAATTCAATTTGAGTTTGATCTCAGCACCCACATCTGACAACTCAGAAGTGCAAATGACTCCAGAGGATCCAACACCTGTGGCCTCCAATGTGTCCCTGCATGCACAGGAGCACACCCACACACACCCACACACACACAGGCTAGCAGACACAAATTCTCTATCCTAAACCAAGGTGGATGGTGAACCTAAAGCACTGCATGTCCCTACACCATATTAAACGTTTTTAATTGTATGACTCCAAACACTGTCTGTGTCGTTTTTAAACAATTCTTTCCAAAAGAAAAAAATCAACAAACAAGATAAAACGCTAAAAGAATTATTTACTAAACCTACTTAAAACCTTTTTTTTTATTATGGTTTTGTTTTGTTGTCATTTTGCTGAAGTTAATAAACTAAATGTAAAGGAACTTGAAGTCTGTTGTTATTGTTGTTTTGAGACAAGGTCTCACTCTGTAGACCAGCTAGGCGTCCATCTGACTCCACCTCCTAAATGCCAAGATGAAAGGCTGGCACCACCATACCCAGCAATTTAATTTGACAAATCTGAGTGACTGCCCGCATGCCATTTATGCAGCTGCCATGGAGCTCAGAACAGAGCATCAGACCCACAAACCGGCTCTAATATGTCGGGCTGCAGTGTGGGTGCTAGGAACCAAACCTAGGTCCTCTACAAGAGCAGCAAGTGCTCTTAACCACTGAGCCCTGCCTCTGGCACTCTGGCAAAATTTTCTAAAGAAACCATAACCCTCCCCCCTCCTGAAGCCTTTGTCTCTTAACAAAAGGGGTAGGGGTTCAGAAGTGGGTGATGGCAGTACATCTAGAACCACACCAAGACATTTACTGTGGCGAATGAAGAAGGCAGGCATGCACCACAGGTCCCAGCATCCACCCAGCACAGGGCCACCACAGAGCTCAAGTACAGAATGATTTCTGACTTTCAAAGGCCTGCTTCCCCAGTGCCAGGAGAGCTACAAAAACCAAGTAAACATCCCTGTGGTGACTCATTTTAAAGAGCGCCTCATAATTTTGTTTTTTCTTCTTTTCTTAAATGATGACTGAATGATTTGGTAGGGGGGAAGAAAAGATGCGTATGGCCGTTTGCTGTTCTAAACTTTCAGGATTCATGCAGCGGCATGGCACGGGGTGAAGACACTCAGCCCATGCTGGGAGGTAAAAGCCAAGACTGTAAAACCCAGTTTTAACTGCAAGACTCATTGACCAAGCAGCTGGTAGCCTGGCCTTGTTCCAGGTCTTTCCTGGTAACTGAACCAAACAAACGAAAAGTACAGCACACACCTTTCCCGAACCCTGGTACCACAGCTCCACCACACACACTGCACGCTCCAGAAGTCCAGCCTGTGATGTAAGCTATGGCTCTGAAGTACGGCCAACGCAATCACAGTGGAAGAGGCTCACCAATCCCTGTCCCCTGCCTCTTCCTTAGCCAATGGAAAGAGAGCCTGGCTCTCTGCTCCAGTGAACAAGGCCCCTGGAGAACCTGACGCATGTAGGACAAGAACATGTGGGCACACGTGGACTCAAGTCCACGGTCACTTCCTCCTCGCCATCTGCCTCTCAGCTTTAGTCTTCTCACATGACAGGGTTTCTCTGTGTAGTCCTGGCTGTCCTAGAGCTCATTCTATAGGCCAGACTGGCCTCAAACTCAGAGATTTTTATTTTTGTTGTTGCTTACTCTCTCTCTCTCTCTCTCTCTCTCTCTCTCTCTCTCTCTCTCTCTCTCTCTCTCACACACACACACACACACACACACAGTCTCATTATGTAGCCTTGCTGCCTGGAACTCACTACATAGACCAAGCTGGCCTCAAACTCAGAGAGATCCTCCTGCCTCTGCCCCTCAAGTGACAGAATTAAAGCTGTGTGTCACCACACCCAGCCTAAGATCTTATTTTTTACTGCATTTATTGTGTGCGTGTATGCACATATGCACTTAGGGGCACACATGCACACACACGGATGTAGAGAGGTCGGAGGACAACTTTTGTGAGCCGTTTCTCTCGTTCTACCATGGGGATTCTGGAGACTAATCTCAATTGTCAGGTTCAACAGCCAGCACCTTATCCTGGCCCATCTTGCTGGCCCCAGAAAGGTTCTGTCTTTGTTTTTGCTTTTTTCCACTGGATGCCATTAGACTTTACCCCAGAACGTTAAATATAATTAATTCCCCCCTGAGCACATTATACAACAGCACAGAATCAGACAACTGTAGCACACAGGACATTTTTATCGGTGGCTGAATATGGGGCAATAAATTACACAGGAGATGACAGGAACCAAAGTTTACCCTCAAACACATATGTGACTGTACACACTTCACTATTCTTCATATAACATGAGAGCTATATAAAGTAAATACGTTACTCCATGTATTTGACCCCTACCAGGCATACATGAGCTCTCTCAGGTCAGCTCCAGTTACAGAGCTGCCTCCTGTCATGAGTTCTGTACAGGTGACACTCACAGCAGACCACCAACTAGACTCAGAACCCTTCACTTTATATACTTTAGTCTATTCCAGCTATCTTACACTAACTAGGTAACTCACAGACAACAAAAACACACTGCTTACAGTTCTGGAGCATGAAAACCCTTCATCCCAAGGCCTTCACAGATCTGCAAAGCAGTGGTCTGTTTCTCAGAGTTAGGACATAGCAGGTATAAATCACCTTACAGGTTGATTTATAATCTGGGGACAAACAGACCGCAGCCCTGTCCCCCCCTATTCCTTTCCTGCCTGGATCCATGGTCTAAGCTCACAGAGAAAGGGGTCACTGCCCACACCTGCTCAGCTGAATGTTCTCCCTTCCATAGGCAAGCTGCTAACAGTCATAGTTTATAGTAGCTAGAAGCAAGACACTGTAGGTTCCCCTTGACAGGGAGATTACACAACCCATGCACTCTAGGTTCTAGACCACCAATCCAGCTGCTAGTCACCCAAATCTGACAACATTCTTGACATGAAGTGAAGGAGTCTGTGGCTCCTGCCCCTGGTTTAAGCAGAAACAGCTGTCCTACAGCAGGTCTGTCTTCACAGCAGCCTCGACTCCCAACGCTGGTCTCCCATGAACCACGAACTCATGGAGAACACTCCTGACTCCAAGGTGAAAGTGCTCATTCTAACACTATTTTTTTGCATGAAATATTTAGTTCAGAGGCCAGACTCTCGCAAAGTAAAATTAAGCCATTTAACAGTCTACTGCTTCAAGCACCTCCAGCTCGACACTTCAACAGTCATAGGACAGCCTTCAGACCTCAGCTATTCTATTTCTAACTCACACTAAAGATTAAGTTCAATTTAAACTGTATCTGCAGGGCTGGGAAAATGGCTCAGAGTTTAAAGCAGCACTGACCGCTCTTGCAAAGGGCCCGAGTGAAATCATGGAGTGCTACAGTTTCCTTTTTCTATTAATCACACATTACGTGGGGATGGAGGGAGCTGGAGAGTGGTCATGGGCCGGATCCACTTCCCATCCCTTAGTGTCTTCAAACATGATCCTCCAGCCAAGCCTCTTTTAACAGTTCAAAGAGCATGCACTCTTTGGGGAGGAAATGGCCATACAGTATTTCCCCTTGTCACCATACCAAACAGCCACCCATAGGAACCAGGACAGTGGGCAGGTACCTGGGACCTGGACACCAAATTCAGAGCCTCAAGAAGTCCCTCAAAGACTTCACGGTGACAGAGGTATGAGGGAGACCATCTTAACAGTTCCCTCCCTAACTCTGGTGAGAGCTTATCCAGAGTGAATAAGAGGTCTATGAGAAAACTCGGAGGGGCAGACCAAGCATAGAGGCTTAACAACCCCATTAAGATTCTCCAGGTCGAGCTGGAGAGATGGCTCAGCGGTTAAGAGCACTGACTGATCTTCCAGAGGTCCTGAGTTCAATTCCCAGCAACCACATGTTCATACCACCATCTGTAATGGGATCTGATGCCCTCTTCTGGTGTGCCTGAAGACAGTGACAGTGTGCCCACATACATTATATATATTTCTTATGTATCTTTAAAAAAATTCTCCTGGTCAAAGCTGAGTGTAGTAAAACACACCTTTAATCCCAGCACTCTGGAGGCAGAGGGAAAGGCAGAAAGGCAGATGGGTCTCTGTGAGTTCAAGGCCAGCCTGGTCTAAGAATGAATCCCAGGCGAGCCAGGGCTAGAGAAACCTGTCCTGAAAAGAAGAGAACAAAAAAGAGGTTTAGACGGCACTCCGCACCTCCAGGTTAGAATTCCTTCTCTAGGGAGAAGTAAACCTCCTCATCCACTCTCACATTCTGAGGCTCAACAACAAACCCAAGTTCACCCTGGGGAACCAATGTGTTCGCTGAGCTTACCTTTGTAGACACCTAGCAGCGGCAGTCAAGTCTCCACCCAGCATAATGGCGTCGCCACAGCCACACAGATGGAGCCCCTGTCAGTCTTCCTCTGCCTCTATATTCTTGCCCCTCCAGAGACCATGTGCAAGCGCAAACAGGGCAAAACTGCACGCTAGTGGCTTTGAGGAGTGGCTGAAACCCTTTCCCAAGCCCTGCTTCTGATTCCACCTGGGGCAGGCACTACTACACGGTCTTGTGGGTCTCGGGGTTCAGCCTAGAATTCTCAGTGGAGCACACATCAGGACCTGCAAGATAGAGCTTGGTGGGACAATCCCAAGGGCTCCTCCCTCATGGTCGCTCAGTCATACCTGCTTCTAGGATGCGTATGCCCACTGGTGACCTACTTAGCATACGGTCTGGACTCTTAGCTCAAGACCCATTTATGAATGTGGCTGTTCACACCCTCTGCCCTCCAGTTCACTTACAGAAGTCACCACAGGGCTTCACCAGCCACTTTCTCTGTCAGCTGGCAGCCCCATGTCTGTCAACCCACAGCCACAGCCTTCCGAGGACTCTGCAGACACCATCACCAAGCCTGCCCCTTCTGCCACAAAACTGTAGTTAAAATCCACAGCTGGTCATCAATTCAGACACTACAAAATTCAAGGGGTGACACTCCCAAGAATTCACACCATGAGTAGGCTCCAGGCCAACCCACAAGGTGGAACGATCCCTCTGACATCACATTTGCCGTTTTCTTTTCACTAAGTAAGAAAAATTCAGTTCCTTGCTTGAGTCTGGGCACTCAGGGACACTTCAAGTCTCGACACTTCCGTACGACCTGCTCGGATTCCCCACCTTGTAAAGAAAGCCTCATTATAGCTATTTAATGGGGAAGAGGTGTCCCAGCATGTGTGTGGGAATCAGAGAACAGCCCACGGGAATTGATCCCAGAGATGGAACTTGGGCCATCAGGGTTGGTGGTAAAGAACCTTTACCCTCTGAGCCACCTCATCGGTTGGAAAAGAAGTCCTTTTAGTCCTTAGCAGGCATTTTGGTTCACCCCTAAAATCTCAGCAATCCAGAGGCTAAGACAGGTAAAGTGCTGAGTGGAGGGCTAGCCTGTGCCACGGTAAGTTCTGAGCCATCCTAGAACACAGAGTGAGATCAGATAAAGCAACAAAAAGATGAAATCCTTTGAGAACAGTTCAGGAGCCGTCACATGGCAAAGGCTGACATTCTGCACTGTATCCCTGCCTCCTACTTACAGACACTACTCCATCTGGATGTGCTACATGCAGACCTGTGGTTCAAACCCCAATGCCCATGGTCAGAATAGGACACGTGGCAGCCTCCCCTCCAAAACCCAGAGCTCTGTCTCCCTCATGGTGCTGCAAACCTAGTAATTACATCAAAGCATATCCTCCCCTCTGATTATCAAGCTGCCACCTACTTGAACTATCAGTTTCAAAAGGAGAAATCAAGTTCTTCTTGGAAGGTCCTGGAAGGTCCAGTAAGGCCAACTGTTGCTCAACAAAAAAATCCTACAGGTCAAGCTCACCTCTCCTGACCAATCAGAACTAACTTGTACCCACAGCACAGGACCACCCAGCTCAAAAAGTGTTATTAAATAAATAAATAAAATAAAATAAAATAAAAAACAAACAAAAAGCCACAGTCAAAATAAGAATATACCTCACAGAGATGACTCAGTGGTTAAGAGCACTGGCTCTTCTTCCAGAGGTCCTGAGTTCAAATCCCAGCAACCACATGGTGGCTCACAACCATCTGTAATTAAATCTGATGCCTTCTTCTGATATGTATGAAGGCAGTGACAGTGTACTTATATTGTTAGGTAAACGAATGGCCACTGGACTACTCTTGGCTGCTCAGCTCAAAACAGGATGATTACAAAGCCTGACTTTCCTTGAACTGTACGTAACTCAAGTTTAAGGACTACTCAACAAGATCACTTCAGAAAGGAGGGAGGAGAGAAAGAGGGAAGTGGGTTAGGAGAAAGAAAATAAATAGAAGGAAAACCTGAAAAACAAAAGAGGGGCTCTAAGTCAGTAGTTAAGGATACTTTCTGTTCTTGTGGAAGGTCCAGGTTTAGTTCCTAGCACCACGTGGCAGCTAACAGCCATCTGTTAACTGTAGCTCCAGGGAACCTAATGCTGCCTTCTGGCCTCTACAGACCCCAGTCATGTACACATTGCGCACTCGCACTCACGCACGCGCGCACACACACACACACACACACACACACAACACCCATACAAACAAAGTCGGCTTTTTTTAAGGCTATTTTAAAGCAATAAAGCAAGAGTCATCAAATGGTTGTGACGATTTCCAACATGATTCTAAAATACGGCTGTGAGCCTAGCGTTCAGAAGGTGGAAGCAGGACACTTGCTGGATTTCCCTTTTCCAGCTACAAGGTGTAGATATTGGTGATATATCATTGGACAGTGGAGAGGTAGGCAGGGAAAAGGCTAGAAAACTAGAAGAGGAGGAGAAAAAGTGATGGGGAGAGAAATGAAGATGGAACTTGAGAAGGTGGGTTTAGTTGGCACTAGGTAGATATGAATATTGTAAGGGATTCTATAGTTCTTTTATCTCATATAGAAGAGCAGTTTGTGTCTTTGTCCATTGGATGTAAGCTTATTGTGCAGAGGGTTTGTGGATTGAGAACTTAATAGATAAACCTACCATGAAAAGTAATTGGGCTTTGGAGTCGTGTTTGTGCCGGGAGGTGGAGAAAAGAAACACAACGGGGTGGTTGTATCCACCTGGGACAGAAGCAGCAGGTTGGGCTGGGAGAACCCCCTGGGAAAGGAATCCCCAGGAGAGGATAGCTGTGAGAGTCTGTGCACTCGGCTCCATATTAGATCGCCATCCGGAGTGAGACCCTGTGGGCCAATAAAGAGATAAGCTTTCCAATTTAATATTACAGCAACAAGTTCAAGGCCTGCCTGGACTGGCATAATGAAGCCCTGTCTCAAAGAGGGAGGGTGGGGCTAGGGAGATGGCTCCATCCATAAAAGTGATGTGCAAACGGGCAGGACCAAGTCTGATGTCCAACATCCACTGTCTTAGTTAGGGTTTTATTGCTGTTAACAAACTCCAAGACCAAGGCAAGTCTTATAAATAACAACATTTAATTGGGGCTGGCTTACAGGTTCAGTCTATTATCATCCAGGCGGAAGCATGGCAGCGCCCAGGCAGGCATGGAGCAGAAGGAGCTGAGAGTTCTACATCTTCATCCAAAGGAAGCCAGGAACAGACTGAGCATCTTCAGGCAGCTAGGAGGAGGGTCTCCAAGCGCACCCCCAGAGTGACACATTTCCTCCTACAAGGCCACACCTTCTAATAGTGCCACTCCCTGAGCCAAGCATATGCAAACCATCCCATTCCACTCCCCGTTCAAACAGATGAGTCTGAGGGGGCCATACCTAAACATAGCATAAGAAAAGAACACTTAGTCCAACTTCCAGAGTTGCCACAGTCTATAGCAGTATCAACAATGTTAAAAGTCCAAAGTTCAAAGTCTCTTCTGAGTTTCATCCAATCACTTAACTGTAATCCTTGAATTAAGCCAGGCAACCAGCAGGGCAAACTCCAAACTCTGCCATCTCCATGTCTGATGTCAAAGCGGTCTTCAGATCTTCAACTACTTTTTCATCTTTGTTGACTACAAGAAACTTCTTTCTCCTGAGCTGGTTCCACTCCCTGTTGGCAGCTTTCCTTGGCAGGTATCCCAAGGTTCTGGCATCTTTAACATCTTTGGGTCTCCAAGGCAGCTTCAATGTTACAGCTTCTTGTTTCAATGTCTGAGATCTACACATGGTCTTCTGGGCTCCTCCAAGGGGTTAACTTCACTTCTCCAGCTCTGCCCTCTGTAGTACTTTAAGCTCAGGTTGATCCACTCCACTGCTGCTGCTGTTCTTAGTGATCATCCCATGATACTGGCATCTTTAATATACTGGGGTCTTCTGTTCCAACTAGGCTTCACCAATAGCCTCTCATAGGCTCCCTTCACGGTGCCAAGCCTCAAATCCATTGCATGACCCCTTCAGTCCTGGATTGTCAACTACAACTGAGGCTGCACTTTCACCAATGGCCTTCCATGGCCTCTCACAGTCCCAAGCCTCAGCTGTTCTTCATGACCCCTTCATGCCTTCAAAACCAGTACCACCTGGATGACTCTTACACATTTCAAGTACAGCTGCAGCATGAGGTACAACCTTGGCCATCTCTGGAACACAGCTTTTTTTGTGCTCTCAGAAAACACATCCCAGATTTCGCCTGAGTGATGCTGGTCTCTTCTTAATCACCACTAATTTCTTAGCTCCAGCTAACTAGCATCAACTGTCCCCGTAGTCTCCTTCTTTTGAATATAAAGCCAGAGACACATGGCAGAAGCTGCTGAATCGTTGCTTGCAGGAGCTGGAACATGTCCCCCTTGTTCTATTACATTATCACTTCCTCTTTTCTAACTCATTCACTGCCTAAGCCTAGCTGTCCAGGATCTTGCTCCGTAGATTGACCTTGAATTTAGAGATCTGTATGCCAGTCTCCTGAGCTTAAAGGTGTGTACCACCACACCTGAATTCAACCTTTCCTTTACCTAGAACTTGCTTTTCTAGGCTGGCCATAACTCAGAGATCTGCTAATCTTTGCCTCCTAATATTAAAGGTTTGTACTAAGTTGCCTGAAGCTAACTTAGCTGGGTGGGATCTTGCCCTGAGGTCATTACTGCTTTAATTCAATTTAATATCTTTGAACACAGGATTCAGCTCCATTTCACTTCCTGGTGTCCCTTTAATACTCGAACCATATATTTTGTATCTTTCCTTTCTCAACTTGCTCCTTTTCATTAAAATGCTCTTCATAAAAGTGAACTTTAGTTAGCACACAACAGAATTTACATCAGGCTGTTTTGAGACTTCCTTTTTCAAAACAATCTAAATCTCTTCACCTTAACCTCAGGCAGACTCTTTGGACAAAGACATAAAGCAGTCATGTTCTTCATCAAAATACTACAAAAACAGTCTCTAGGCCACATACTGAAATTCTCCATTGAAACCTTGTAGTACAACTTGGCACAATTCAAATCACTCTCAGTAACAAAGTCTTTCATATTCCTACTAGGGTGGCCCATTAAGTCCCATTTAAAGACTTCCATGGCTTTCCAAATCCAAAGTCCCAAAATCCACATTCTTCCAAACAAAAACATGGTCAGGCCTGTCACAGCAATACCCCAAAGTACCTGGTATCAACTCCTGCCTTAGGGTTTTATTGATGTGAACAGACACCATGACCAAGGCAAGCTTTATAAATGACAACATTTAAATGAGGTTGGCTCACAGGTTCAGAGGTTCAGTCTATTATCATCCAGGCGGAAGCATGGCAGCATCCAGGCAGGCATGGAGCAGGAGGAGCTGAGAGTTCTACATCTTCAGCCAAAGGATGCCAGGAACAGACTGAGCATCTTCAGGCATCTAGGAGGAGGGTCTCCAAGCACACCCCCCAGAGTGACACACTTCCTCCAACAAGATCACACCTTCTAATAGTGCCAATCCCTAGGCCAAGCATATGCAAACCATCACAGCCAAGCTCCCAGTAGGGTAGAGGTGGTAAGATGAAACTCCCTGCAACAGGCTGGCTATATATACCTCCGAGCTCTGTGCAGTGAGAAACCTTGTCTCAAAGAGTAAGATAAGACATGACTGAGGAAAGCACCTAATATTATGTCTGGTCTCCAGGCTCACACTCCAGAACATACCCTGTGTGCATGCAGACACACTCATGTAGAACATACACACACACACTCCAGAACATACCCGTGTGTGTGCAGACACACTCATGTGGAACATACACTGCAGAACATACCCTAGTTCATGCAAACCCAAGCAGGTGGAACACACACACACAACTCTAAAACCTCCACCCTACAATTCTAGCTGCTAGCCTTTATCTGGCCACGGCATGTGCTGCAAAGTCTCCCAAAACCCAGAAGCACTTCCATCCAGCTCACTGTTTAAAAATTACAGCGGGGCAAGAAGTAAGGAGCCCAGCCTTACCAATGCCACAGTTCAATGTGTGCACTGCAGGGATGTGGGGTAACTGTCCTTTCCGAAAAAGGACAGGCACGCTAATGTTTCTAGCTAGAATTCTGACCTGAAGGCCCAGCAAGGCGGCTCCAGCAGCAAAGGCAGCAAAGGCAAGGGCCATTATGCCTGATGGCCTGCTGTATCCTTGGGACCCACACGGTCAAGAGAAAGAGAATGTCTACAAGCGTTCTGTGGTATGAACAACCACCCACTCACCGACAGACAGACAGACAGACGAGAGAGAGACAGAATTCTGCCCTGGAAAATGAGGCACGTTATGAGCACCACATAAAGCTAGTGCACAAAGATGACGGGGAAATGGGCAAAGGAGATAACAGCTATATTCCGGTTACAGGAGCATACAGGCTGAGGTGTGGGTGTTTCCTGGGGGGAGGGAGTGCCCACTGCTCTCCCCGTCCTCACACCCAGTTCACACCATTTTCAGACTATGCCCATACAGCGTGGCCAGTGCAGGAGAGCTGACAGAGCCAGCAGATAAGCAACAGCAGGCCCTTCCGCCAAGTCTCAGAGGCCCCCATATCACAGGCTGCCAGCAGGACAGGCTGCGCACTCTGCTGTAGAAAGACTGCGGACCGGAACTGCTCCCACTGCTGAACGTCTCGTGCAACAGGCCACACATTAAAAGGAGGAAAGGTGTCGTCTGTGCTTGGTACCTCCTGCCTTAAATCCCAGCACTTGGTCTAACAGCGGTCCCAGGACAGCCAGAGCTACAGAACAGGGTAACCCAGCCTAAAAACACAACAAAACAACAAGAAGTCTACCACTCTTCAATGATTTGAGATGCGTTATCATCTTAACTCTTCCCAGCAGTTGTGTTCCCACACCTCGGTGGACGGATGGCGTTTTCTGAGCAGGCACTTCAGGGAAGCAGAGCTGCCATGTTCTATAAGCACCTACGGGGAAAACCAGAGCGGACTCGGGTAGGAGGGGCTCCTCACTCCTGTGCTCTGAGGAAACCTTGTGCTTTGTAACACACACTGAGACAGTGAAGAAAAGCTACTTCAAACGGCGTGAGCACAAACAGGCCGCTGCTCCAGGCCTCTGAGGAAACGCCATCCAGCACACCTGCTACAGCCCTTACAGCCCAGGTCAACACGGGGACTGTTTACCACGCTCACCTCCCCACCCGTTAGATGTGAGTGCTTCTCCCCTGCTAACACACTGCCAGGAAAGGAAATGTGTGTGGTTTCACTTCACTCTAAGTTCACCTTTTCCCACAAACACAGTAGGTGAAGGCGTTCCGAAAGACTTCACTCTTTTCTAATGAGGGAGCTAGGCTCTGCACCCACCTTTCTTAGAACAATTCACTTAGTGCTGTCTGCCTGCCCTAGAGTTTGAAAGCAAACACACACACATAATGAGGAACTCAAATTTCACAAATGTCACTATGGTACAATTAAATTTTTTTTAAAAAACCAAGAGAAAGTACCAAAACCTCAAATTTTGGAAGTATAATCTAATTCAGGAGAGCTCATGTAAGCATAGCTGTCCCTTCTAAGCACGACCCTCCAACAGCCCAAACCAGGAAAAACCCACTGGGCTACAGAGCCAAACTCTGAACCCGTGTGTGTTGTTCTTGCTGTGGAGGCGGAGGCAGGGGCTGCTGTGGTTGGTTGTTTGTTTGAGGGTGAAAGGTCAAATTTTTATTGTCTTCATTACAAGATCAGCTCGGAACTGGATCACTTGGCCCTTTCTCTTCTAGTCAACTCCCAGTTCAGAATGCTTGCATCTCTTAATCCAGCATCCTCTGAGATCTGGAGTTGGGCTCAACGCACTCCAGTCTCAGCACAGTCATTCTTTGTAGTCTGAGCCTTTTTGCCGAAAATGGGCTTAGTCTGCCCACCACAGCCACTCTGTTTCCTGTCATAACGCCGCTTTCCCTGGGCAGACAGAGAATCCTTGCCCTTCTTGTACTGTGTCCCCTTGTGGTACCAGGGAGGGTCTGGTGCTCACCTCACCTTCAGCTAGCCTACTTATCGGGCTCCAGGCCAGGGAGAAACTTGGTTCAAAAAACAAAGTGCAGAGCACCTGAGGAACATCTGAGGTTGGTGTGTGTGTGTGTGTGTGTGTGTGTCTCCCCTACCCCACCCCACCCCATCCCCCACACACAGAAAGCAAATATACGCACCGTTCCTTGTTAAACTTTCGACTGGAAGAGTGGGTGCTGATGACAGAGAGCCCATCATCCCACACAAGGAAAGGAGTCTCCACTCTCCACGAATCCTGGGTCCCAGCATCACCAAAAGGCACATGTAGATCACAAAGCCAAAGATCTAACCCAGAGCTGCCTGTCAAGAGGGATAGCCATGGACTGCAGGCTCAGAAAAGGGCCAGCTAGGTGCAAACCCAGGACAGCAAAGGCTGATGTATGGGAAACTGAGTTGACTCAACACAGAAGCAGCTGAGAAACACCCCGGGAGAAGCTGGGGGTTACCACACACCTTGGCTTTCTGCTGTCATTTACCTCATATAGAGAAGAACCAGAAAACAGCTACAGTGAGAAACACAAGAAACAAGTCTCCACACAGGTGCCAGGGTAACCTAGGAGGCCAGGCAATTTCCAAAAGATGTGTTCCTTTAAAAAGAAGTTTCCAGGGTCAAAAAGGCACGGAACACACACTCACATTGCCGCCGCCCCCTGGGTTTAGAAACACACAGTACAAAAACAAAAGCCCAAGTCTAACCACTTAAAGGCCTCTGCCTCAAATCCACACCAGAGGTTCCAGAGTCAAGTCTCCCCAAATAAAATGCAAGCCAGGACTTGCAGTGGCCTGGATCTGGCTGAGACCCGGTCTCCCTACGCTGCGAAGCACACACAGGCTGGCCTGGACCTGCAGAGATTACTAACAGGAGCCTCATAAGCTGCTTTCCCAGTGAGAGACTGAGCATCCACAGCAATTCCCCAACAACAGTGGTTCTCCAAGTGTGGTCCTAGAGGCAGCAACTCACCTGGGAACTTCACGGAACTGCAGCCCTACCTCCCACCTCTGAAATCAGAGGAAGAGATGGTGGAGCCCAGCAGCAATTCAGTCACTGTCCAAACAACACATTCTGAACAATCCTGATGGTTCTCAACCTTCCTACAGCTACGACCCTTCAATGCTCTTCCTCATCCTTCGGTGACCCCAAACATAAAACTATTTTCACTGCTACCTCGTAACTATAATTTTGCTGCTGCTGTGAATTGTAAGGAAAATATCTGTATTTTCCAATGGTGTTAGGGGATCCCCATGGAACTCAGCAGACAGAAAGGAAATAAAGAGAGATCCACACCACAATCCCTAATTCTGAGGAGCCAGCTGACTGGCACTACCAAGTCTGAAGACCTGAAGACACACAAGCCAGGCTTGAGACCAGCAGCAAAAGCCAAGCTACCTGATCCCCCTTGCATGGTTAACAAGGCTGGACACCTTTGCAAGCTTCCCTCAGCTGTAGTTAGGTGCACAGTTCACCAGAACAAGTACTATTACCCAAACTGTACATCCTGCCCAGCCAGAAGGCCAGTCCTCCAGCCCAGAGAAGACTTTTTCTCAAAAATAACAAATGCTCACTTGGCATTCCCAAGGCCCTGGGTTCCATTCCCAAAACTAAAAAAACAAAAATGTACACATACAAAGAAAAGCCCTGCATGCTAATAGCTACCAGCCCAGCCCTGCCCTGGGCAGGCACCAGAAAACAGTGTCCAAAATCAAAATACCTGGAACAGTCTGAACCAAGAAAAAGGAAAACACAGTTGCGGTACCCAAAGCCAGTGCTGTTCTCGAAGCTAAGGCTTCCATCCCCAGTCTCCCATCCTGGTCCTTGTAAACCTGGCAACATCAGCCCTTCCCCACTGCCCTACAGATCACCCGTTCACCACCATAACGAGTACAACGCCCAATAAAATCAGGCCCCTCCTGAAAGGCTTCCCACCAAGGGTAGCAAATTTTAAAGGTTAGTATTTTCCAGATTGATATAAATACAGCAAGGTTAATGTTAGGCCATAAAGAACCCCAGGGGAAGAAGTCTCACTCAGTGCCGGTGGCTTCTCCCAGCACTTCTCACCCCGCCTCCTACCCCAAGCCTCCTACCCCAAGGCTGGGGGAAGGGAAGACTTCCCTTCCCCCAGCCTCTGATCCTTTATAAGCTGGCTGTGCTTCTTCCTGGTTCCACAAGCTCTCTTGGTCCTCTTGGCCTTCTCCCTTTCTTCTTTTCCTCCGTCATCCCCCTCTCCTCCTGCCATGGACCCATCCAAATACCTCTAGCCACATGTCCCTCCTTGACCCATATCCAGGAGCATCATGCCCTCCTTTCATCCAGACAAAGGTAAGACTTAGACACTTCATCTGCCAGCCAGGAGAAAGCAGATAAGAGGATGGGGCAGAGAGAGAGAACTCAAGCATGGTACTGTGACAGTCCACTGCAGACCACGTAATTTATGAAACAAGCTCATTTCTCATAGCCTCAAATACCAGAAATCCCACAGGCAGCATGTAGCAGTAAGGGCAACATGTCGGCTCAGGGGTCCCCTCTCCCTAAAGGTCTGCCACATCAGAGCTGCGCTCTTGGTCCAGCCCTACTTCCCAAAACCACACGCCCAACAAGGTGGAATCATAATTTGAACGCTACGTTTCCAGCACATGATTTTGGAGTCTCAAACCACAGAAGAAGACAGCGCAATCTACATGTGAAGAAACAGGAAAATCAATTCCTAACATTCAACCCCAACATCCCAGAAACTGGCAACACTGGGTACCAAGGCACAGAGGCAGAGCACTTGGGTGGACTTCCGGTAAGCAGGCTGTAAATGACCTAGAGGCATAATAAACCTAGGAGGCACATCTCTGGATGCATCTGTGAGGGAGATTCCAAAGAGGCTTAACTCACCGAAGCCCCTCCCTGAAGGCAGCATAGTGGCCCCCTAAGGGTCTAGTATTGATTAAAAAGGGGAGGGGAAACCAGCTGAACACCAACATCCATTTGCTCCCGGTCTGGAGACAGTGTGGCCAGCTGCCTCCCAAGCCCCCCACCAGTTTCCATTCCACGATGCACTTTCTCCTCAAAAGTTAAACCCTTACAGTGCTTTTGCAGGATAATTTGTAACTAATCTCCCCACAGAGATATCTCCACAGAGGCACCTGAGTTCAGAGACTCTGATAAAGGAGCCAGGCAGTAGAAAGAGCTCCCTCCTCCCCTGAGCCCAGCCCTAATCCCTCACCTCAAAGAACAAGCGCAGGCGTTTTCCAGGGCAGGGATGGAAGCACAGGACCCCTAACCAGGCAGTGCACCACACCAGTACTGCACCTACACCTACCCAGTCCACCGCCAGAAACACTAGGAAGCGAAGGGCTTCCAGGGATGAAAGTATTGGAATTTCATAAACCTCACCCCTCAGTTTATGCTCCGCCCCAGTGACCTGACACTATAAAAAAGGGGCTGCTTGCTCCCTTCTCTCTCTCTTGTTCTCTTGCACTCTTGCAGCCTTGCTCTCCCCCCTTTACCCCTCCTCTTCCCCTTCCCTTCCCCCCCTCTCCCTCCATGTGCTCATGGCCGGCCTCTACTCCTCTACTCCTCTATTC
The DNA here is from genome assembly GCF_963924665.1 of Micromys minutus. Classification (NCBI taxonomy): domain Eukaryota; kingdom Metazoa; phylum Chordata; class Mammalia; order Rodentia; family Muridae; genus Micromys; species Micromys minutus. The sequence continues at coordinate 46,220,717 of NC_137974.1, forward strand.
CCCTCTTCTCTCTCTCTCTCTCTCTCTCTCTCTCTCTCTCTCTCTCTCTCTCTCTCTCTCTGCCTCTACTACCCTCTTAACTCTCCCATGACTTGAATAAACTCTATTCTGTACTATACCATCGTGTGGCTGGTCCCTCAGGGGGAAGAGATTCCCAACACCGCGCCCCAGAGGCATCTCTCTTGCCCCCAGGCCCCACCACACCTCCATGGGCCATATCTCCCCCACTGTCTTCATCCTTTTCCTAACATTAGTGCTGAAACCCGGAATGTCATCTTTTAACAACACTGGTGCCCCGTGTGAGATTAGATTTCTTCACCACTGGACATCTCTTTTTCCTTTCAGAAAGAGATGTAAATGAGCACAAAGATCGGACTCCAGAGAGGTCTGCAAAAAGGCAAGCATCTAACAAGGCCATTGCTAACTGTCTTGCCCATAAGGATGACAGGCAGAAAGCACTGCTGTTAACTCCCCACAGACAGTGTGGTGGCACATACATACCAGCACTCTCGGGGCTCATTCCCTAATTCAGAGCTGTGTGTGTGTGTGTGTGTGTGTGTGTGTGTGTGTGTGTGTGTGTGTGTGTGTGTACTGAGACCCTGGGGCGGGGGAGGGGCAGGGGTGAAGGGGGACAGACAGACTGGAAGGAGAAAAGAAGAGAAGATTACTTGAGGTTCTAGTAATTTCATAAACAAGAGTGGATATTAGAGGATGGCCTCTAACACAAACACACAAACAAAAACAAACAAACAAAACAGCCACTAAACCCAATAAAGGAAAAACTAGAAAAAATTATGCCTTGGGAATAAAACAGACACTTCAGGCAAAAAGGGAAGCGCACTGTAATGAGGAACACTGAGAATCGCAAAAGCTCTTGGTGCCTAAGAATACAGGAGCAGAAATGCTGGGGTTGGGGGTGTGAAAAGTTGAGACAATGGCCCAGAAAACCAGTGGGAAAGACAGGGGACAGAAAACAGTTTTAAAGGACAGGACTGTTCAAGGATCAGATGAAAAGGTACAGCATCCAAAATGAAATTATTAAAAAAAAAAAAAAACTCATCACAAGACACCAGCTGCCAGACTGTAAAGACCTCCTGACTGCCTGCAAAAAATATGACAACACTCACGCCAAGACACCGCTGTGGAACATCACAACACAAAGGGACCTTTTCCAGGCTCAGGGGCAAGACAGCTTTGTGTGGGTGGAATCTAGCCCTGGTGCACACTGCGTTCCAGCAGAGCACAGCTAGAATACAGCAGAGAAGTGTCTCCTCACTGGAGGAGGCTCACAGGGGCACAGAGGACATACCTGTACCCCCAGACTTGAGGTGGTAAACTGAGGGTCAGCCTAGGCTACACAACGTAATCCTGTCTCAAAGCAAGCAAAAAAGAAGAAGAAGAAGCAGAAGAAAAAGAAGAAGAAGAAGAAGACGACGACGACGATGATGATGATGATGTAGCTACGTGGTTCAGTGTTTGTCTAAAACGCATGGGGCCTTGTCTCAGCCCCTAGGACTGAAAACACAATTCTGAAAGGAAACCAGCAATTTTATGCAATATGAGGTAAGTAAAAAAAGCCTGGAATAACCTGTACCCTAATTCACTGGAGGGGAGTCCAGGTTACCCATCAATCCAACGGCATGAAGCCAGGAAAGACTGGAATACAGAATACAGGCGTCCAACAGCAAAGGAACCAAGGCAACAAAAGGCCAAGAGACCCAGAGAGGAGTGAACCACGCTAAAGGGCACCAGCCCAGCAGAGGAGGTTCTCTCTGGAGAAACCTGAGGTTGGCTCCAGCCGAGTCTCTAGGAAGAGGTTCTGACAGCTGGTGAAGAGTCTCTGGGAAGACCGGAGACATCTGAAAAAGGCTGTACTTCACTACCACTGCCCAGGCTGTGTAGACAGTGCTGTCGGAAAAATGTGAATTTAAGTCAACAGAACCAAACTGAAATCCTCATCTGCAGAGCCCTGGGTCCACAGAGCATGGGGTTTCTAAACCCACCCACATAAGCCAAGAAGTGATGGTTAAGTGAGCACAGAGATACCACAGGGGCTGCCTTCAGAAAGTAAGAAATGGAGGCAGGAGACAGGTGATCTCATGCATCTAATCTGTGCATCAGTTCCTAATATTTGAAAAAAAAAAAAAAAAAAAAACTAAATGAAACCTAAGTAACTGAAAATCAAACCAAGGATGGGGAATTTATCAGACCTTCTGAACCTTAGAGTTAAAAACAGGAAGAGATTTAAATAGGCTACTCCTAGCTACGCATTTGGTAAGCATTCACATAAAATTCACCAGGTCCCCATCACTGACTCACAACTCTCCAGCACGCAACAGTTTCTCTTGCTAACCACAAACTCTTACAAAACAGGAGCAAGGTCTCTGAAAGTCTCACTGTGTCAAGCTGAGCAGGCCACTGCGTACTTTGTAGCAAGTTAATCTACATCTTCTTTTACCCAAGAGTAACTAACAGTTCTCCTACTATAATCCAGGTCAGCCTGGAACTGACCTTGTAGCCCAGGATTTAAACCCACAGCACACCTCTTGCCTAGCTTTCCAGATGCTAAAACTGTAAGCATAAGCCACCACCCTTCAGGGTTCCAAGAACTTAGGAATGGGCACAGACCTCGCCCAGTCAGATGTTCTAAGAACAATGTATCCTTTTCCCAAGCCATTTGACACCAAGGCATTTAGTAGACCCACTGTGAAAATGAGTTATGAGAAATGACTACTACCAACAGATTCAAGGCTAGCCCAGGTTCTCCATTGCAGCAGCAAACTAACAGAATGCAGGTCTATTTCCTGCAAGCACTCCAGCCACAAGATTCCATTAGTGATAATCACCCCAGCTAAGGCACACAGAAAGCATTAGCAGGGAGGGTCGGGTGGAGCCCGCTTCCTGTAGGTACCAGTTTCCAAGCAGGCAAGTCTGAATCACGGGAAAAATCACCCAAATAAAACTGTGTGGCAAGAGACCATCTGACTCCTCCTGGACCATGGTCTGGAGGGTGTGCCCCATAAAACCACACTAGGACAGAAAACAGGCTCACCCATCACTTAGCTGCGCACACTGCAGCCTGCCAAGAACCAAGAGAACCCCATCAACGTTGTGATAGTTTAAATAGGAATGGCCCCCATAGACTCACTCGTTCATGTGTTTGAATGCTTGGCCATAGAGTGTGGCCTCGTTGGGGTGGGTGTGGCTTTGTTGGGGTGGGTGTGACCTGCTGGAGTGGGTGTGGCCTCGTTGGAGGAACCTCACTGGGAGGTTGTCTTTGAGGTCTCCTATGCTCAAGCTACACCCAGTCTCCTGCTGCCTTCAAATTCTCAGCTCCTTCTCCAGCACCATTATATGTCTGCACATCACCATGCTTACCGCCGTGATTACCGCCGTGACAATAATAAAGGTTTTCTTGTACAAGAGCTGCTACTGCAGTGGTCATGGTCTCTCTTCACTGCAACAGAAACAGTAACTGAGACAAATGTGCACCAGACCAGAGAGAGGCAGCTCAACTCCACTGGGAGCACAGCAGCTCCAAAAGGAACAAACACGCACAGATCTATCTGCACGCCAGGAGACCACCACCTTGTCTCCCACCGCTGCTGAGAGACACCACTTTCAGTGACATTATGCCTGCATTCTTGAAGGTAACCGGGTGCCTGTATTACCAATAACCTTCCCTGAGCCAGGCACAGTGGCACATACCTTTAACCTAGCAATCAAAAGGAGGAACTGAGTTGGGAGGCTCCCCTGGTTCCAGGACGACCAGGAATACACAGAGGAAACCACAGCTCAAAAGAAACAACAAAGTACATTCCCTAATCTGGGACTAGAACAAAACCTTCCAAAAGCTATTTAATGTTTAAAAATAAAAAGAAAGACCTACCACCCCGATATCCTGAGTTTAATCCCCGTATCTCACCAACCACATGGTAGGAGAGAGCTTACTCCGGAAAAGCAGTCCTCTGACCCCAACATGAATATAAGGAAATACACATCTGCATGCATATGTACACACTGAGAGAACTCCTTTTAATCTGGGAGCTGGAGAGATGATGGCTCAACAGTAAAGAGCACTTGCTGCTCTTGCAGAGGACCAAGGTTTAGTCCCTAACACCCACAAGGAAAAGCTCACAACTACCTAAAACTCCAACTTCAGAAGATCTGAGGAGTGTATAATTATGTCCTTCTGGTGCACACACACACACACAAACAACACACATATGTAAGTCTTTACAAGATAATTTATAATCTTGACCTTCCCCCACCCTATCAAAAAGAAAAAGAAAAAAGAAAAGAAAGGAGAAAAACCTTTCAGGGATAAGAATGGTGTGTGGCTCAGTGGAGCAGCGCTAAGAGGCAACAGGGTCAGGGAAACAACACATATTTTCAAGTAAACACCCCAAATGGACATAGGTACAAAATGATTTAGGTAAGGTTGTGCCGCAGTTGAGTTGGTCCAGTGCGAGCCAACCAACCATTCATGAAGCCGAGAATTAAGATTCCCCAGCACTGTATCAACCAACCGGGTATGTGATCCAAGCACAGCACAAGACAACAGAATAAAGCAAAGTGCAAGACAAGCTTGCAGTAGTCACAGAATTCAAGCCACCGAGGTCTATGAAAATCCTACATGGCTGTCTTAGCTGTCCAGGAACACATGAGTCCCCACCATCCCTTACCCTGGCATCTTCTGCTCAAATACCTTCTAGGTAGACACCCTGAACCCACATTCCCCATCACCTGTGCCTGAGAACACAGACAACAGAAAACATCCACCTCTCCACTCTACAGAAACCTAGGGCTTTCCAAACATGCATCTGGTCTCCTGGGCCCCAGTTACTGGAACCTTCTCAGGGCATCCCCTGCAAGAGCTGCTGACAGTTTGAGGCCAGGGACCTTCATCTTGACATCATCCTCTGAGACTCCCTATCCACATCAGTATCAGAAGGTGCTAAACCTCCATCTGTGTTCAGCCTCACCCAGATGTTCTTGGAACCTAAGCCTCAGGACTTTACTGAGAGGTCACTCAGACACAGAACCACCACCACCACCCCAGGGTATAGTTCCAAACAGGGCGACCAGAGCAAATATCTCCCTAGGAAGCAGGGAAGGAAGAGGGACACTAGACAGTACACAACAGCCTATGGACAGATGCTACACAGAGGGGTGGGCAGACAGAGCCAGAATAACTACAATGGTCTTGATGTCTCATCAAGCAGGGTGTGCAGCCTAAGAGCTGGAGAAAGGGAGAGAAACCAGGATATAAAAACATTGGCAAGTAAAATCTAAGTTTCTTAGCTACACCTTTAAATTACCTATACTTGCAAACGCAAGGGTCTCTTAAATCCAAAGCCTCAAGACATGGGGAATTAACTCCAGCCCCCTTACACATGTGACTTACCTAACTTAGCATATTTTAAGCTTGGAGCCATGAACTAGCAACTCAAAGTTGCAGAGGCAGGTGGCTTTTCTTTTTTAAACACCCAATATTAGCAGTAATGACCTGCAAGGACTGAGAACAGTGCCACGGTCTGAAGCTTTGATTTCCAGTCCTGATGCAAAGTCTTACAAGGGTCACACAGAACAGCTATAAAAGTGGCTAGCAGGATTCCTTTAACAGGAATATACAGCCTGCAAGAAGACTGGAGTTGGGTTCCTGTGGCTCCTCTTCTAACCTCCCAGAACACACTCTCTCTCTCTCTCTCTCTCTCTCTCTCTCTCTCTCTCTCTCTCTCTCACACACACACACACACACACACACACACACTGGAGTTGGGTTCCTGTGGCTCCTCTTCTAACCTCCCAGAACACACTCTCTCTCTCTCTCTCTCTCTCTCTCTCTCTCTCACACACACACACACACACACACACACACACACACACACACACACTGGAGTTGGGTTCCTGTGGCTCCTCTTCTAACCTCCCAGGACACACACTCACTCTCTCTCTCTCTCTCTCTCTCTCTCTCTCTCTCTCTCTCACACACACACACACACACACACACAGAGAGAGAGAGAGAGAGAGAGAAAGGATACTTTTTTACCTAAGAATTTTATAAGCAAAAGCTAATTCTTTCTTTAGATCCTCCACCCCACCCAGGGTTTCTTTGTATAGCCATAACCATCCTAGAACTCTAGCTATGTAGACCAGGCTAGCCTCACTCTAGAGATCCACCTGCCTCTGCCTCCCTAGTGGTGGAATTAAGGTCTGAGCCACCACCGCAGCCAGGCTTGCATAAGGCTCATTCATTTGCACCACAATTTGATGCAAACTCAGACACTGAACAGGTGCCTCCCACCTCCAACTCAACTTTTCATTTTCCCTGGAACATGAAGAAGGCAGGAAGTACGTAACAGCCGTGTCAGCCACCACATTCAGGTCATAATGTCTTTCTCTTTTTTTCTTTTATAGTTTTTCAAGACAGGGTTTCTCTGTGTAGCCCTAGCTGTCCTGGAACTCACTCCGTAGACCAGGCTCTGAGATCTGCCTGCCTGTCTCCTGGGACTAAAGGCACCCGGCCAGGTCTTACTTTCTAATTCTCCCAAACTACAAAACCCAAAGAAGAAAGAAAATCCCCAGAAAACTTTATCAAAACAGTCAGGTGTACAGTCCTCAACTCCTCACCGAAGATCACTAGAGCAGTCAATAAACCACAGCCACTGAGTGGGAAAAACAAAAACAGAAAACAAACAAACAAAAAACATTCATCTTGTACTTCTTTCTTTGGCAAATACGGTCTAAAACAAAATGATGTTTAATATTTGCAGAGGCAGGATGAAGATCTGGGTTCCAATCACTGCATTCTATTCAACACACTACCTTGGTCCATTCAAACCCTTTCTCATTCACAAAGTTATAAAGCAGTATAAATAGTCTCTTCCTCTATCAGTACCAGTAATAAACAGCAGATACAAAGTGATTATTCACAAAGTTATATAGTCTCTCCCTCCAACAGTACCAGTAATAGTCAGCAGATACAAAGTGATTAGCAGGCCATTAAGTCTTTATATGAAAGCATTCCTGAACTCAGCTTATTTCCCTCCGGCTGTCTGAACCTGCTCTGCTGCCTTGCCAAACTCTGTTCAGTTCTTCTGAGACAGGGTCTCAATATTAACCGTGGCTAGCCTAGAATTCTCTAAGGTGACCCAGACTGGCTTTGAACTAACAGAATTCCACCTGCCTCCACCTACTGAGTGTTGGGATTAAAGGAGGCCACAACCACACCCCACTTGCCAAAAAACTTAACCCAGTTCCTCCTAAGCCCTAGCCAGGAGAAGGCAGGGAGTTCACAAGAGCAGTAGCAATAAAGGATACCTCTTCCTCTCCAGTTTATCCTGGAGTCAAGGCCAGGTGCACCTTTTATGTAATGCTCAAAACAGCTCCTATGGAGGCAGGCTGCAGCTCTGGACTCCAAGTTGAAAATAAATGTGCTGGTTTTTCTTTTCTGAAGGGAAGGGAAGGAACAGTCTCCAATAATACACCAAAAATGTATCCTGTGGTTTGAAGTCACACAGAGGGGCAGAGACACAGAGACAACCACTGAGGGAAGCTATTTTTCCTCCTTTTTGGAACCAGGACCAATAATAATGATGATGAAAAAGGGGCTACCATCTTCATACTGAAAAGCAAAATCAAAACAGCTTCCTTTCAAGAACACTGAAGAAATACACTTTTTAGGTAAAGTTATTGAGCTTTTTTCTTTTCCCCAAAGTCTAGAATTTTTGGCCCATTCTTTAAAACAAGCAAACAGAGCAGACAGGAACTGGGAACCACCTGGTACTGACCCCCACCCTTTTCAAACACTTTCTTTTACAAAGCCGGGTAAGTTACCACAGCAGCAAGAATTAAAAAAAGAAAGAAAAAAGTGAAGAAACGTGCTTTTGACGCGCCAAGAGGTTCTTCCCGCTGTACAGGTGAGAAACTGTCACCCAGTTGGCCCTGATGCCATCTCTAAAATCAAACCAAGCCAAGAGTTGTAGGAGGCCGCGGCAGACTTTCAGCTAGCAGCCAGCAGCATCAGGTTTTACAACACACGCGAGGTGAGACTCACGAATACTTTGAGGGCACCTTTCCAGTGACACTCAATTCCAACTTTACTACTCCTTAAAAGTAAAAATGACTCAAGTCCTAATGGCCACTAAAGTGGTTAACCTTGAATTCCTACTTTTCCAGAGTTCAAACCTGGACAAAGAAATCCATTTTCCTTCTCATGGTATGAAGAAATAAAACAAAAACAAACAAACAGAAAAAGCAGGGATGGGAAATGTTTTCGGAAGGGACAGAAGCAGTAAGAGGCAAGGCCCGTGCGGGTCAACCCTGGACAGAAAGCGTCCGCTACAACTATAATCTTTGATATTGGGTTTGTTTTTTTTTTAAAGCAAAACTCTTTCGTTCACTCGCTTGGGAATGCAAAACTTTGACTGGTCTTGCGGTCTTAATCGCAATCACTCTGTCTGCATTATACACTCACAAAGCTTACAAGTCAAGAACAGACAAGTGATTGTTTTTCAAAGTGCGGAAACCCATCCTCAGTAGCAAAAAAGAAAAAAAAAGAAAAAAAAAAAAGTTCGTGCATCCATGTAAACTTGAAATTCAACTCCCTCCCCTCACCGCCCCTGTCCCCTCCAAAGAAAAAAGTCACTGGCTTGTTAAGAAGACTCAAAGTGTGCACGGAGAAGCAGCCTAGCACCAGGCTCCTCTGGATGCCATCGGGTCTCAACGTGAAAGTCCAGCAGCAGTGACCTGGCACCCGAGGGATGAGCCTGGGCTCTGCACGCCAGGGCGCTCGCGGAGGTGTGGGTTCCGCCTCCCCGGTTTGCAACCTCGCACTTTCTGCACCAGAACTACAGGCTCCGACGCGGTTACACCTTCCTGCACCCCGCCCTGCGGCCCGCCCGAGCTGGGACCAGCCGGGGCGCTCCCCGCCCTGCGTTCCCGTCTCCCGCTTGGGGGGTCTGGGGAGGAACTCTTGGGGACTGAGGACCCCGGAGTCCCGCTATCCCGTCCCAGGCCCACACAGGGCCCAGGCACCCAAACCGGGCCTCCAAGGACACTAGTTCAGACTCCTGCCCCGGATGGGCGCTTGGCCTGCGCGTCGGAGTTGGGGAGCGCAAAGCTCCTGCATCCCCCCTCGACCCCACGCCGCAGACCCCACGGCCCATCCACGTGCACACACCCGAGATCCCTGCCGCCCCAGCGGGCGAAGATCCCGGGGAAACGGGCCCGGCGCGTTGGGGGGAGGGGGGGCGTGTTGACACCGCCAAGTTGCCCGCTTCCGCCCCGGCCGCAGCCCGATCCGGACGCCCCAGCCTACCTGCATGCCCGGCAGGCCCGACTGCACCGGGGAGTGGGCCATGGCCTCGGCGCCGCCACTTCCTGGCCCGGGACGCGCGGAGACGCGCGGCGAGCAGGCCCGGGGCCGCGCGCAGCCCTCGGGTGGCGGGGCGGGCTCTGGAGCCCGAGGCCACCGCACCCCGGGGACGGTCTCAACGAAGGTTGGCGGGCCGCGGCCCCATACACTGAGCCCAGAGCGGGCAGCGGGGGCCGCGAGAATGTCTCCCGACTGCGGCTGCTTCTCCTGGGCTCCCGCCGCTGCAACGCCGCGGTGCTCGAGTCGAGCCGAGCGGCCTGGGCCCGGGAGCGCTGGCCGCCTGGAGCCGAGTGGGCGCGCACAGCCCGCCGCGCCCCGCCCCGGCCCGGCCCCCGCGCCCGCCCCCGCGGCCCGGCCGGGGACCCCGCCCCGCGCTTCCGGGAGGGGGAGGGGGAGGGGAGGAGCCACCCGGCGCCTTAGGCCGCAATCGCTCCTCCCTGCGGGCGCGCGGTTGGGGTCCTGGGGCTTGGCTGGTCCGCTGGCTGGCGCTCTCAGGACGCTGCGTGTCCAGGTCCTTCGGAACCACCGGTGGGCCTCGCGCACGGAGGAGAGCTGAGCCTGGGGGAACGAAGAGCGCCGCCCACTCCTACCCTTCCCTCTGCACCGGCCCCTGGCCCTCCAGAGGCCAGAGTCTCTGCACTCGGGGTGTCCCCAGAGGGGCCTAGCCTGGGGCCTGTTCCAAAAGATCCGGGCGGAGCGTCCTAGCTGTCTGAACGAAGTTTCCAACCAGATCAAGGAGGAAACCCCAAGGGTAGAGAGGGCAGGTTGTGTGCAGTGCTTTGGATACTGAACTCAGCCTCGCTTCAGCCGCCGGGTGTGGAAACTTAGCTGGACGGAGGAAGGGGCTGGGCCCCCTGCCATCTCTGTGCTGCGCACAAGAAGGGGAAAGTGAGGTGCGGAGGGGTGACAGAGGAAGGGAAGACAATAGAAGGAAACCAAGGTCTGGACTCTTACCCAGCCCTCCCCTCGCTTCACTGCTCCTAAGGCCGCAGGCGCACTCTGGGCACCAGCTCTAACCTCCTAAGCGGTTTCTTCTGCAGCAAACAAGGAAGGATGGAGTGAATCCGTGCGCCTCCAGAAGTACTTTATTTACAAGTGACAAATAGGAAGTGGTCGAAGAAGAGTCAGAATCACTGAGGCTCACCTCTAGGGACCCTGAGGCCTCTTTCCTGAATGCCCAATTTGCCCTGTGGCTGTGCAAGGTTAAGCATACAAAATGAGTTCCCAGGAGTTCAGAAATCGAAGGTAGGGAAAAGACTATTTTCTGAGGTGTCCTTGTATTCCAAGAACACAGACTCCCTCTGGGTCTTGAATCAGAAGTTAAAATAAGCTTTAAGATACCCTTTGGAAACCTAGCCTAAGTGTCTTCCAGGATGCATTAAAAGGCATTCACGATTACTCCTGGTCTCCTGACTGAGCTGCGTTGCCACTTCTCAAGAGTAAACTGAGAACATTAAAAGTATGAACCCAGATACCCAAAAGTTTGTGTTCCCTAAACATAAGAAACTTAAAAAAAAAGTGCATAAAGAATAGGAAAAGATCAAGACCATGAATCTTGATTAGGCCTAAGTTATTCAACCTCAAATTCTACCTAGAATATGAAAGAATGACCAGAAATACATGACAGCCTCTAGTAAGAGGCAGCGACTTTCTGCCTTGGAAATGTCTGTTTACAGAAAAGAGTACTTTCTTAGTACTTTGTGATGTGTTTCAGTGGGTGTAGTAGCACACTCCTTCAACCCCAAAAGGCAGGTAGATCTCTGTGAGTTCAAGGCCAGCCAAGTCTACATAGTTCCAGGACAACCAGAACTATATAGGGAGACCCTTTCTCAAAACCAAAAACCACTAAATATATATATATATATATTTCAGTAGGTTACATGTTTAGTAATTGTGATGACCTTAATGACAATGTCCCTCATAGGCTCATGTATTTGAACACTTGCTCCCCAGTAGGTAGTTGCTGTTTGGGGAGGTATAACCAGGCCAGCCTTGCCGGAAGAAGAGTCACTTTGATGTTTCAAAGGCTGGTTCCTTGCCCAATGCTCTTCTCTATGTTTGATGCTTATGGTTCAAGATCTGAACAATCAGCTTCCTATGCTGCTGCCATGCCACCTGCCATGCCACCTGCCATGCCACCTGCCACACCACCTGCCATGCCACCTGCCACTCCACCTATGAGCATTGACACTAGACCCTCTGGAGAAATTCACCCAAATTGATACTTTGTTATAAAAGTCACCTCAGTACTGGTGCTTTGTCACAGCAACAGAGATGTAACTAATGCAGTAATGGAGAAAGATAGTTTTATTACATAGTGTCAGGAAAATACAGGGTGCAAAACAATAACATGTAATCTGAAGTCCCAACACTAGGAGGTAGAAACAGGAAAATCAGGAGTTCAAGGCCAGTTTCTCCTACAGATTGAGTTACAAACCAGCCTGGGGTAGGTGAGACCAAAAATAATGAATAGGTAGATAAAAAATAAAAAGGGTTGTGTAATCTGGATCCACTGAAATTCATATATAGGTATATAAATTATATATCTATGCCAGAAAAAAGCCCTGCCATATACCAACATTTGGCAGTGATTATTATTCTTGGACTTAAAGATGCTTTCTTCAGTCACTGCCAACCTCCTCCTATGAAGACACCATGCTAAAATGTGTACTTATGGTTCAGCACAGTCAAACCTATAGCATGGCGGAATGAAGAGAAAGGGGCAACCGGAAGTGTTGGAGAACTGTTCTTGGACCAATAAACTACAGACAACTTGTAACTGACTTTGCTGAGCTGGTTAGAGAAGCCAAAGACTGCAGCGCAATGTAACATAATTAACAAAGCTAGTCAGTGTCTCCTTTTGTACCCCAACACAGATGACGATAAGAACTTGTCCCTTACAATGGGATCTGACTTATCTGAACAACATGACTGGCTTTCAATAACTGGCTTTCTCCTCCCTGGTACCCTTCTTGTTCCCTCACTGGCTGAACTTCACTTCTTAGCCCATGCTGAGCACCATGTTTGTGGAAGGAGAGGAAGTCACACAGGAGATACTGGTTCGGCTGCATCCTTTAAAGGTATTACCCAATATTCCTCCCTTCCCTTGTTTTTCCAGAGCAGAGGTGGTTGTCAGGACCTAAGTGCAGAATCAGATACTGCTCAGTGGCTAACTGCATGCTAGAACTCATTCATTCATTCGTTCGTTCACACACTCACACCTGTTTGAATGACAACTATATGTCTAGCCTACACTGGACGTACAGACGGCATCCCCAGATCCTAACTTTGGAAGCATACAACACAAAACTTGGAGTTATAATAGTTGCCTTTGCAGCTGAGAGAGGAAAAACATTATCTCTGCCTCCTGTCACCATTTTTTTCTGCACCTCCAATACATAATTATGACAGATTGTATACTCTCCTCATTCCAAAAGGAGAGACTGAGGGGCTCCGTAGAGATTATACATATTTCTGGTTTCCATGGAGACACTAATAACATCAAATTATTTTCATCCCCTTCTTTGCCTTTTGTGTTCACTTAAAGGCGTGAATTGAGCTCTTGAGACATATATTCTGGGCCACAAAGGACATTTCTATATTCCTACACAGAGCCTCGTCCACACAAGGAGCACCCCGTTTATCAGTCACCCCTAAACCAATTCTAAACACTGCCAGGCTTCTGGAGTACAGCAGAAGTCAGGAGTTCAGAGATCAATCCTGCCCTTGTCTTTCTGAGTCAAAAAGACCAACATCCCTAAACACCAGTTTATAAAGAACTGCTGTGTCTAGGGCACTAGTAATTTAAATGCACAGATTAAAGACAGGAACTTTAAGGGGAAAAATATGAATAGACTGGTAACTAACAGCTACTTGATTAAATCTCTACACACGTCTAGTAAGTAGCTGCCCCCAAATTATCAGCATCTGTAGAAAGATACAGCAGATGTCTGTAAGAGAGATTGTTTCATCCTTCCTGGGGTTTTGTAGTTTTATTGTATAGAGAAAGCAAAGTGCTAACCCCTCAGTCCTGGAACCGCAGAGAGTTTCATCTGGTGAGGACTCCAGAGGCAAAGACATCACTTGGGATACCTGGCAGGATCTTCCAGAGAACATGATACCAGAACCAGGGGCCTGTAAGCACCGGTTTCTGGCAAACTTGTCCAAATGATCTTTCCCACCAGCACTCTCTTTGTCTCTAGGTGTGGCTACATTTTGGAAATGCACTGTCTCAGGAGAGCAGGGTCTCAAGACCTCATCCAGCCAGTGGAAGACTTTGGTTGTACTAAGAAACTGCTGGCTGTTCAGAAGCACCTGCTAGGGCAGGCTCCCTAGAAAAATTCTCATGTGAGATTTTCCTCAGCAAAGAACCAATTAACAAAGCTTGTCACACTCTGAACAGTGGCCTCTTGACCCTGCCAATCAACTTCTTAAGGCTTCAGTACACAAAGACTGGTTGAGTGCTATGTGTGTGGGTTTCCCTCCCTCCCAAGGCTGGATTTGCTCTCCAATAGATCCAGAAAGGACACAAATGAAATCATCGGCCCAAAGAATGATGTCATCTATCCTACAGGAACATACTGCCACTGCTAAAAAGCCCTTGGCCCCGATTCCTGACAAGAAAGATAAATGGTAGATAATGACTTTAATTTTTCCTTCAAGCAGATCCACAGAATTATGGGCCCAAAGAACACTGGGTAGTAACACAAAAGCAAAGCGTGCCAATGAGTTACAGACTCTGGTTCCAGAATACAAATGCCTTCGGTAAGCATGGAGTGGCTGCAGGATGACCCTGCCTTCGGGGTTTCTCCTACAAAAGACAGGTACGTATCTTGCCTTTCCAGCCCACTTTTGTGTGGTTTCCTAAAGGTTGGAGGCACTGCCAAGGCCCTTTGTGTAAGAGAAAGTTGCCTCTGACCTCACCAAGTGCAAGAGGGAATGTTTTCCTGAATAATGGAAAGCCAAACTTGAATAATCAGACCTGGATAAATAAAAGAAGCAGAATTATGGATCCAACCTGAAATGTTCCCAACAGCCTCATTTGCTATTGTTTTATGGTGTGTGTGTGTGTGTGTGTGTGTGTGTGTGTGTGTTTGTGTGTATGTCTGTATGTGTATGTGTCTGTGTGTGTCTGTGTGTATGTCTATATACGTCTCTGTGTGTATGTATATCTGTATGTGTATGTGTCTGTGTGTGTGCATGTCTATGTGTATTTCTGTCTGTGTGTCTGTGTGTGTGTGTGTTGTACCTGCCCAAAGTTGACATTGGGCACATTTTTCCATCATCACTGACACGGGGCATATTTTAAGAATGGTCTTCACCATATTTATTGAAGCAGGGTCTCCCTGGAGCTTACTGATTCCAATGGGTTTAGCTTGTCCATTTGCTCCAGGGATTCTTCTCTGCCTCTGGAATTCTGAGAATATACATGTCCACTATGCCTGCCTGGCTTTTACATAAGTTCTGGGGATCTGAACTCTGGTCCTTTATATTCACTTAGGAGGGATGTCTGTTTGTTTGGTTTGGTTTGTTCAGACAATGCCTTATTTTGTAGACTTGGCTGGCCTGGAGTTTAATATATGGGTCAGGCTGACCTTGAACTCACAGAGATTTGCCTATGTCTGCCTCCTAAGTGCTGGGTTTACCAGTATGCACCAGCATGACCAGCCAGCCCATATTCTTGTGGGGCAAACACTTTATCCAAAGACTTACCACCCTTCCCTGCCCCATTTTTATACTGTATTTAAACACACACACAATTAAAGGAATCAGCAATGTATCACCTTCAAAGCCACCCAGGATCTCAGTGTCAAATACCCATGGAATATCTCGTTGCTTAGGGTGCACGTTGTGTAAGGATCGCTGGGGGTGATGCTAGCCCTTGAAATCAGATTGCTGTGATAGGTCCAAGACCCTGAATTTCACCAAGCCACAGAAACCTGCTCTTACTACATGTCTACCAAAATAACTCCCATTCAGATCTACGATAATGGCTCTAACTACTGATTCAGCGCTTTCAAATTCTAAAAGAATTCATTCTGACTCACTGGGAGCACCAGAAACCCTTCCAGTCTTGCTGGGTTTTTCATGCTCCTCTTCCAAGTCTTCATCAGCTCTCCTGAACCTACCGACGTCCTCCTCAGCGGGCCACGGCAGTCACTTAAGTGCTTCAGTTCCTGATTTGAACCTTGACCTCTTGGATGCCTTCTGAGACTCCTCTTCTGTCTGGGCACCCACAATGATCTTGCTGTTCTCTTGCTGGTCTCCTCTGAAAGTGTAGTGCCCAGTCCCCCACCTTGCTGGAAGCTGTACTTCTGACTTCACCCATGTTAGCAAAGAAGTTGCCCCGCCTACCTTTACCTTTTTTTGTTTTGTTTCCATTTGAATATGTCTAAAATAAGATCTCACATGGTCTGGGCTGGCCTAGAACTCCTTGCCCCCCTGTTTCTGCCTCCCAAGTGCTGGTATTACAGGCAAGGACCAGTGCAGTAAGCAGCCTCCAGGTTGGAATACTTGTTCCCAAGCTGGTGACTATTGTGAGGTCTGTACCGCCTTTAGGAAGAGGCTAGTGCAAAGTCACTGGGGTCATCCCCACCCCTTAGCCCCCCCACCCCCCACCCCCACATCCTCCCCAACCCCACATCCCCAACCTCCACATCTCCACCCCCCAAAACCCCCACATCCCACACTCCGATCCTCCACACCCCATTCCACACACCCCCACATCCCATACCCCTAAATTCCCACCCCTACACCCCCACACCCCACATCTCTACTCAGGTAGATCTCTGCCCCCTGGATGAATTGTGTGAACAGCCATATTTACGCCTGCTGCCACACACTGACCTTTACCGGCTTTCATCCTTCTGTCCATATGGACTGAAATCCATTGAGAAAAATAAATAAATAAATACATTTTTCTTCAATCGTTCCTTCCGGGTGTTTCTTTGGTTATAGTGACCCAGAAGGAAACAGTGCAGAAGGACTGTTTTCTACTCTGCTAGGTACAACCCTCATCTCTGTTCTCCTGGTGTGATCTCAAGAGCTACTCGGTGGGATCCTTGTAATTCCGGAGAGATGAGAATTTTTCACTTTTGGGGGAATCCATGCATAAGATCTCACTGGATAAACCTAAATCTGTAGGTATGTATTCTTATGACCTGTGGACAAGAAAGCTCACTGACAGGAGAGACCAGTGTGGCTGGCCTTCGAATCCGAAACATGGGAAGGACATTCTGTGGTCAGATTAAAAACTCAGCATGATACAGTTTACAGAGACTGCTCGGCACATGTGTGTGGACACAGAGCACACACATGCCCACTCATGTCTGCACATACAATCTGCTTTTACACACACGCACACACGACTCCTGTTTTTTCTGGATGGGTGTAGAGAAATATCTATTCCCCTCAATAGAGAGAACACAGGCAGACCACCGTAAAGGGATTCGGCTTGGTGAATCAGTAAGTTTACGGGGTTTTCTCACAGGAGCACAGGTGATTCTGAGGTAGCTATACCATGAAGAAGTCTCCTCGATTCCAAGTTAGAATTCCCAGTCTGATGTTTATAGCCTCAGGGATGGGCAGGCCTCCTGAGCATCTTTGGGAGGATGATGGACCAAGGGCATAAAGGAATGTCAATGGGTTGGAACTCTTGAGAGTCACATGCTATGTCACAGGGGCTCTGAAGCAAAGATGGCAATGGTCTACAGCCTGCAAGGTAGGTAGAAGAACTTGCCTCTGAACCCAACTTGAGTTCATTCCCAGGGTGGGAAAAGAGGTCAGATTCCAGCAGGTTGTTCTCTGGTCTCCACACACTGGAGCATACATATACAGATGATGAATGAATGAATGAATGAATGAATGAATGAGTGCAAAAATAAAGGTGAAGATAACAGTGGTCAGGCTGGAAAGGTGGCTCAGAGGTTAAGAGCACTGACTGCTCTTCCAGAGGTCCTGAGTTCAAATCCCAGCAACCACATGGTGGCTCACAACCATCTGAAATGGGATCAGATGCCCTCTTCTGGTGTGTCTGAAGATGGCTACAGTGTACTCACAATAAATAAAAAATCTTTAAAAAAAAAAAAAAAGATAACAGTGGTCGTGTCCGACCCAGAAGAAACACACATACATTACAGTAACTCTGTATGCACGCCTCCATCCCCAGAACAAGGGAGACAACTCATGCCAAGCTGAGCATCAGTGCCTTCTACAGAAATCACCCGTCTCCAAGGGTCTTGGAATAAAAAAAAAAAAACACAAACCTCTCTTACTCAAGCATAGGTGGGCCCTTCACAGCACAGCAGTTCAAAGGAGCACTTTCCCTTCTTGTATGGAAAAAAAATGTTTAATAACATGTATTAAAAAGAGAGAAAAACCTCTTTCGAAAGGGAAACTGAGAACGAGCCAGTGTCGCCAGCAGAACCCGTGTGTCTGACACCTTCCTGAAAAGTAAAGTCAGGGCAGCTGTGCCAGCCTCAGGGCTGAGCTGGCTCTGTGCCTCGAGAGATGCCCTGTTTTCTGTAGCCTCCACAGCTGCCTGGGAGGGACTCAGGGAGCACAAGACCCTTTCTAGCAAACCTCTCGTCGGGAGGGTGTGGGGTCACTCGTCACTATTTTAGTGCAGAGGTCTCGGATTTCTCTTACATAGCCCTCTTATAATACCTTGACTTTTCATAGCGTGTCTTGGCCCAAAGACATACCTAACAGATCAATTAAGAAGCTATGTATTGCTGGCAGTGACAGCGCACAACTTTAGTCCCAGCATATGGGAGGCAGAGGGAGGCAGATCTCTGAGTTTGAGGCCAGCCTGATCTACATTCCAAAACAGCCAGGGCTACACACAAAAAAAACTTGTTTTGGAAAACAAACAAACAAACAAAACCAGGAAAACAAAAAGAAGAGAAAGAAGCCACTATGTATAAGTAGGTTAGCACACACTTGTTCACGAAGTGCTTGCTGCCCAAGCACAAAGACCTGAGTTCAAGCCCCAAGACTCAAATAAAAAAAATCAGGGAATGGAGGAAAGCATCTGTAATCCCAAGCAGATTTCATGTAAGACCAGTGAACAGCCAGCCCGGCATGATGAATGTGCCGGTCCCAGTAAGACAACCTGCCTCAAAAAAAAAATTTATATATATATATATATATATATATATATATATATGTGTGTGTGTGTGTGTGTGTGTGTGTGTGTGTGTGTGTGTGTGTGTGTGTATGTGTGTGTGTGTGTGTTTGTGTGTGTGTGTGTGTGTGTGTGCATATGTGTGTGTGTATGTGTGTGTAAAATCGATGAGAGTGAGTGAGATGGCTTGCTATGCAGACTTAGCAACTCGAGTTTGATCCTCAATGGAAGGACAAAACCAATGCCACAAGACTGTCCTCTGACATCACACACACCAA
This sequence comes from Micromys minutus, assembly GCF_963924665.1. Lineage (NCBI taxonomy): Eukaryota > Metazoa > Chordata > Mammalia > Rodentia > Muridae > Micromys > Micromys minutus. The sequence continues at coordinate 46,239,498 of NC_137974.1, forward strand.
GCACATATCTCCCAATAATAATAAAAAGCCAAGGTGGATGCTTCTCTAAGACAACACCCAAGGTTGACCTCTAGCCTCCACACACAGCCACACGCATACATGTACCTACACATGAAAATATACATATGTGCATATATATAGCCACACACATACATGTATCTACACATGAAGATATACATACATGCATATATAGAGAGAACAGGTGAAAAGAAAGAAAGTACTGTAATGTTAATGTATTTTATAACTTTATTATTTTTATTTTACATGAATGGGTGTTTTCCCTGTCTGTATATCTGAGCACTATATATATAAATACACATACACACACACACAATGCTCGTGGAGACCAGAAGAAGGCATCAGATCCCCTGGAACTAGGTGATTGTGACGCACCATGTGGATGCCAGGAACTGAACCCCAGTCCTCTGGAAGAGCACCCAGAGCAGGTAAGCACTGACCACCTCTCCAGTCCCTCAAAGTCATATTTTAATTGCATTTCTGGACTAGTGACTAATTGGATGCATTCCTGTTGGATGCTGTAAAACTTCCCAACCTTAGAGTCATAATGGACACCACCACACACTGATTTTGTGTTTAAAAAAAATCACAGTAACTGCCAAAAATTATATAGCATTCACTTTGCACAGGACATAACATCGTTGCAAAGAACATAGTATGACTGAATGTTGGGACAAGTGTTAATGCCTGTCAGTGTGAGGTCTGATAAATGTATAGTCTTGCTATGCTTTCTAAAGAATGTAAAGTGGTACTTCTGAATTCTCAACAATACCCAAGAGCCCCTTGGGCCAGAGTTTGGGAACCATGAGTTTTAAGAATTAGACAATCAGAGCTGGAGAGATGGCTCAGTGGTTTAGAGCACTGACTGTGCTTCCAGAGGTCCTGAGTTCAATTCCCAGCAGCCACATGGTGGCTCCCAACCATCTGTAATGGGATCTGATGCCCTCTTCTGGTGTGTCTGAAGATAGCAACAGTGTACTCACATACATGAAATAAGTAAAAATCTTTATAAAAAAAAATTAGACAATCACAAGAGTGGCTTCCCTGGTGACCTCACTCCCTGGGAAATAGGGTAGAGGTCAAGCCTGGAATGTTTACAGGGACAGAGGATCAGGGTCCCGTGCTTCTCTGGCTTCTCCAGAGTACCAAGCAAGATGCATGTGGAAAATAATGCACATCCTTTGTCAAAATGTATTAACAACTCCAGACTGTGGTGTGGAGGCTGCAACCTGAAGTTCCAGTGGTCGGGAGGTTGTCTTGCAAGACTCAAGTTCCAGCTACACGGTGAATTTGAAGATAGTCAGGGTTACGGGGAACCCTGTCTCAAAATAATAATAAAACAAGCAAAATGCCAAGCAGGTGAGAAGAGATGCATTTGCTGTTCAAGCATGAGGACCTGAGTTCAATACCCAGTACCCATCTTTAAAAAAAAAAAAAAATGTCTGTAATCCTGGTACTGGGGAGGCAGAGATGGGCAGACTCGCATAGCTCGCTGGCCAGCTAACAAAACTGAATGGTGAGGTCCAGGTTCAGTGAGAGGCCCTATCTCAAGTAATGGATTGACTACGGTACAGAGTGGTAAGTGAGAAAGACATTCAATGCTGACTTCTGTCCTATAAGCCTGTGTACACCACATGACCACACGTGTACACAAAGCAATTTCAAAGCTCAGTGTGGTGGCTCAGACCTGTAATTCCGGTGCTTAGAAACAGGAGAATTGGCACTAGTTGGAGATCAGCCTGGGTTGATCTGGTTCAAAAGAGCCATTTCAAGACAGCAAGTGCAGAACAGTTAGCCAAACCCTGTTTGGAGAGCAGGCCCACGAGAGACTACGTGTGTTACAGCTGGACCCAGGTTAACTTCCAGGTGTTTACCTGCCTTTCTGGCTCACTCTCACCCACTATAACATAATCATCCCTTTGGCATGAAGCCCACCTCCAACTTGGGATGGCTGGAATAGCCTGAAGATCCTCTAGGGCACTGCCACATGGCTGTCATCCAAGACTGCATAGCTTGCCGATGACCAACTTGGCTGAGGCTTGCTTGTCCCTTTTTGTAATGGACCCAAGCCCACAAAAGAGGTCGGCACACTTGACCTGACGTTTGTAGACTAAGAGTGTCCTGGGTGCCAGGCTGTGGCACACCAGGAAGTAGCATTCCATGCCCACAGTCCCAGGGAACAGGACAACACCTAAGGTTGCAGAGCTCCTTCCTGGTCAATTGTCTCTGGCAGGGAGCACTTCCATTTGTATCAGACAAGGGAGTATCCTTGTCTGTTTGGATCAGCAAGGATTAGCTTAAAGGCTGTGCTGTTTTGTGTGGGTGTGAAAACACTGTGAGGAAACCCCATCTTTTGAAATTACAAAGTCCAAGTTTTACAAGTGCTCCACTTCCTAAGGCAAGCCAGCCAGCTTCAAGCCCATCAAGGAACACCAGCCTCCCAATCATAGGGCTTCCTGCTGCTTTTCACATAGCACAGGCCCAGTTTGGTCTTCCAGATACCTTCCGGTCCTGATCCAAGTCTCCCTCCTCTTCTCTCTCTCATTCAGTGCATGGAATATGGTGGTACACATTAAAAAAAAAAAAAAGATTTATTTGTTTCATGTGAGCCACCATGTGGTTGCTGGGAATTGAACTTGGGGCCTCTGAGCCATCTCTCCAGCAGCCTCTGATCCAAGTCTCTTATTTCTCCAAACAGTTAATCTTAGGTGATGGAAGAGTATCCAAAACTATCTTAAATAGGAAGAAAAAGTTATTGTCTTATGTGACTGAAAGGAAAAGAGAAGCCAACTCTCCTGTGCGCTTTGTTTGTGAGGCTCAAACCCAGGCTCTTCCACAGGCTGGGCAGGTTACTTGTGATCTTGTGACTTTTGAAGTAGAGGCTCTATGTAGCTCAGACTGCCAATGAACTTGGAGTCCCCCCTCAGTCTGTTTCCCAAGTTCTGGGGTTACTGAAGCATACCCCTACCCCTAGTTGAGAGCCAGTGTTTTTAAGTCAGCTACAGTCAAATATTAGGATTAAAATTGTCAGAGGCTGGGTTGGCAATATAGCTTGATTGATAGCTTGTCTAGCAAGCAAGAGACCCTGAGTTTAATTACAGCACAGCATAAACCAAGTGCGGTCTACATGCCTGCAATCTCAGAAAGACTGATGCAGATGCAGGGAGATCGAGAGTCCAAGGCCATGCATAGCCACACAGTGAGTTTGAGACCAGCCTGGGCTCTGCAAGACTGTCTCTAAATAAGCAGATTCAAAGATTTATTCTATTTCTCTCTCTCTGTGTGTGTGTGTGTGTGTTTGTGTGTGTGTGTGTGTGTGTGTGTGTGTGTGTCTACACCTACCATGTATGAGATGGTGCCCAAGGAGACCAGAAGAGGGTGTTAGATCTTGGATCTTCTGAATCTGGAGTTAACAGGCAGTTGTGAACTTCCAACAGAATGCTGAGAACCAGCCTTTAATCCCAGCATTTAGAAGGCAGGAGGAGGCAGATATCTGTGAGTTCAAGGCCAGCCTGGTCTACAGAGCAAGTTCTGAGAAATCCAGGGCTACACAGAGCAACCCTGTTCCCCCCCCCCAAAAAAAAAAAAAACCAAAAACAACAAACAAAAAGCTGAGAACTGAACTCAGGTCCCTGGAAGAACAGCAGGTGCTTTCAATTGCTAATCCATCTCTACAGCCACGTAAATAGAAAAAGTAAAGCTGAAGAACAGGATGGCTGTGTTAGCCCTGGACTCTGAGCAGCCAGGTACGTTGAGAGTGATTGATCAAAAGTCTCAGAGACCCAGGCACGGTGGTCTACATCTGTCATCCTCCGCCCTTGGAAGGCTGAAGGCAGGACTTTTGAGTTTGAAGCCAGACTGGGCCTTGGTTTGATTCCTAGCACTACAAAAGGAATAAAATAGAAAAGAATGAAAGCCCAGGAAGAGCTGTGATAGGGCAAGGGCACTGGAAGGTGGGGTGGTCGGAGAATGGCTCCCATAGGGTCATATATTTGAACACATGCTCCCCAGTTAGTGACACTGTTTAGGAAGGATTAGGAGGTGTAACCTTGTTGGAAGAGGTGTGTCATACCAGGCCAGTCTTGCTTTCTTTCTGCCACATGCTTGTATATCAGATGTAAGTTCTTAGCTCCAGCTCCAGCACCATGCCAGTCTGCCTGCCAGCCAGCCACAATGTTCCACGCCATGATGATCTGAAACTATAAGCAAAGCCTTAGTTAAATGGTCCCTTTAAAAGTTGCCTTGGCCATGGTGTTTCGTCATAGCCATAGAACAGTAACTGAGACAGACGGGCAAGACTAAATAAAGATGTAGTCATAAAGTCCTATGACCTCTGAAGTGAGGAAGTGAGGGCTAAGGGCAGCTGCTTAATCTGGGAAATCCAGGATCATCTTTCAAAATTACAAGGTTATCCAGCCTTAGATCATAGACATCAAAGGCACAGATAGTAAATATTTTGGGTTTCAACCCCACTGTTGTAGGCAATACATTCACAAAGAAGCAAATAAAACCATGGCCCTGGGGGACCTTGTGTGCTGACAAAAGATCCAAGTCGCATCTTAGGGTTCTTACATCTTAAGTTGGGTAAGTGGTTTGGACTCCTGAAAGCTCACAAAGGGGACAACAGAAACTACGTATCCACAGCCAAGCTATGCAGTATCAGAAAGCTCAAAGTGCCATCCTTGATAATAAGTCCACAGTAACAGTGTATAAGTAAGTCCATAATACATAAGTAGTTAAAGGTAAAGTCACGTCCAAAATACATGACTGACAAGAACAGTACGCAAACCTCAACAGAGAAGACTCAGGCTTCTGGGAATATGACCTTTGTCACAGATGTGGCACACATCTATAATCCTACTATGTGGAAGGTGGAGGTGGAGAATCAGGAGTTCAAAGTCAGTTTCAGAAAAGCAAAAACTATAGTCCATCCCCACAGGAAAGTATTGGTGAGGGATCAAGGTTGAAGCTTCAGTGCTATGATGCCTGCCTACCCCAAGACCACACACATCCATGAAGAACCGTGCACACATCCATGAAGAACCGTGCAGCCGGAAGGCAGGAATCTGGGTTTAGTTTGTGTCCATGTGATTCAAAAATGTCCTAGCAAGAGGCAGCAAAAGAATCATTTAGCAAATGCTTATTTATTTCATAGGTAGACATGTGCAAGTTTAAAAGTTAAAATTCTATTATGTAGAAAATGCCTGTGTTGTGAAATCTGTGGTTATAGACCACCGATGGAAATGTAATCAGATGCAATTTTCTGGAGGGACCTTCAGTAAAAGGACAAAACCCCCTAAAGTATTGGTACTGAAGTATTATACTTTTAATTTTCAGAATTATGCTTAGGAAATAAAAATAACAATTTAATAACATATATGTGAAAATGAGGTCATATTACTGCTTGTTATAAGAGAAAAAACAGAAACAGTTAAAAGGTTGAAATATCCAGTTAACAAATGTTTGATTAAAAATTGTGACATAGTCCTAGAATGTAAATGCTATGAAGCAGTTTAAAATTACTGTGTACATTAATACTGGCAATTAGCATTAACATGTTTATTGGGGGGCTTCTGCTTTGTTTTGTACCCTCCACTAGAAGTTCCTGTCACTGATGGTGCCCGGGATGCAGCCCTAAGGCTCAGAGTCTCAGTGTTACTGTTCACAGGGCTGGACCTCCTCCACTGGCCGGCAGTCCTCATGTCTTAGTTTCCCAAGTGTTAGAATTAGAGGCGTGATTTAAGCTTTTTAAAGTTGATTTAAGCTTTTAAAAAAATTATATGTGTGTGTGTGTGAGAGAGAGAGAGAGACAGATAGACAGACAGACAGGAGAGAGACAGAGGAGAGAGAGACTGTCACAACTCTCTGGGTACCTACAGAAGCCAAAAGAGGGTATCAGAGTTACAGGAGGTTGTGAGGTGCCTGATATGAGCAATGGGGACAGACCTGGATCATAAGGTATGACTGGAGAACAGCACCTCCTGGAATAACATGAAGTATTCCTAACAGCTAAACCATCTCTCCGTCACCCTTAACCTTTACTGTTATTTTAAATTTTTATGTGCATTGGTGTTTTACCTGCATGTATGTCTATGTGAGTGTGTCAGATCCCCTGGAATTAGAGCCACAGACAGTTTTGAGATGCCATATGGATGCTGGGAATCGAACCAGAGTCCTTTGGAAGAGCAGCCTGTGTTATTATTGACTAGTGAGCCAACTCTCTAGACCCTAGCCTCAATTTTTAAACAGTACCTACATTGTTATTGTAGGGGAGACAGAGCAGGTTCCATTAGGGAGCTGATAGGAGGCAGAGAACAGGGTTGAGAGGGGACTATAACCTTCAAAGGTCCACCCTCACATCCTCCCTATGCCAGCTGAGCCCCACCTCCCGACACAGCCACTACCAGCTGGGGACCAGCAGCTGTTCAGCACATGGTCCTGGGAGTAGGGGATGGTTGCTGGTTTAAGCCATGACTACTTTAGATTAAAAGACATGTAGCTGATTGTATTTGGGGGGATGGGTGGCAAAGGGTAAATATTAATAGTCACTCTTGGAAAGAACTATTTCTCAGGTGACGCAATTTCTTTATGTAACAAACACAGGTGAAATCCCTTCGGCAAACTTGAAAAATCCTCCCTTTGAGTAGATAAGACTGAGATCTGAAAACTGCAAGCAGTGGAAAGGAAAAACTCATTCTAATTTTTTTCTTTTCTTTTTTTAATGAGGAAGACTCTGTCCTAGACATGACAGCCACTTCTGTGAAAGGCTGGCATAACAAATATGACCAGCATTCTATTTCAGTCCCCATATCCAGTGCCAGCATGGAGGGGAAAAGCCGTGTCACAGGAACTTCTGAACCCCCCTGAAAACAAAAACAGAGGAGCAAACCTGTACAAGGCAATGCTGTTATTTTGTTTTGTGAAATATGTGACCCAGGCTGGCCTCAAATTCACTATGCAGCCAAGGATGCCCTTGAATGACGGATCCGTCTCCACATTGAGAGCTGGGATTGTGAGTGAGAACCATTGGTCCTAATTCATTCAGTTCTGGGGATCAAAGTCAAGCCTTCTCTCTTTCTCTCTCTCTCTCTCTCTCTCTCTCTCTCTCTCTCTCTCTCTCTCTCTCTCTCTCTCTCTCTCTCTCTCTCTCTCTCTCTATGTTTTGAAACAAAGTATCATTCTGATCCCAAGCTGGCCAGCGCTTTGGTCAGTCTTCCTGTTCTTCTGGACTGGAGTTACCAGTGAGCCACCATTCCCAGCAAATGTTTTAAGTCGTGTTTTCACTTTAATTTTTATTTTACATATGTAAATGTTTTGTCTACAACTGTGTCTGTGCACCATACGCATGCCTGGTGCCCATGGAGGCCAGAAGAGGGCATCAGCCTCGGACTGCCTGGAACTGGAGTTACAGCCAGTTGTGAGCCACCAGGTCGGTGCTAAGGACTGGAACCTGGGTCCTCTGCAAGATCACGTGTTCTTAACCACTGAGCCATCTCTCCACCCTGCAGACTTAATTTGAAAATATCATGTTCACTTGTTCAAATGAAAAACAGCAGTTTAGGAATAGAAATCTTACACAAGGCTATGGAATACAATCTAAACTACATGATTTAAAAGAGGCTCCTGAAGAAACCCTGCATCCTGTACTATACACTGAGTTCACAGGAAATGATGACACTCCTTATGTTATTATTGTATTTTATTGAGACAGGGTCTTATGGTACCTATGTCTGGCCTGGAACTCATAGAGTTCCAGCCTGTCTCTCTGGCTGGAATGAAGAGCACACACCACCACACCTCACACACCACCACACCTCACACACCACCACACCTCACACACCACCACACCTCACACACCACCACACCTCACACACCACCACACCTCACACACCACCACACCTCACACACCACCACACCTCACACACCACCACACCTCACACACCACCACACCTCACACACCACCACACCTCACACACCACCACACCTCACACACCACCACACCTCACCCTATATGTTTTATTTCAGAGACAGGATCTGACAGAACCTAGGCTGGCTTCAAACTCTGCATGTAGCCAATAGTAACATTGACCTTAATTTAAACACAAATGTAATTAGCCAGGCAGTAGTGCACACACCTTTAGTCCAAGCACTAGGGAGGCAGAGACAGGTGGATCCCTAAGTTTGAGGTCAGCCTTGTCCACAGACTGAGTTTCAGGACAGCCGGGAGCTGCACAGAGAAAACCTACTTTGAAAAGAACAAAACCAAACATAAAACACAAAAACTAACAATAACAACAACAAAGCCAACGAACCAAAAACAAACAGACAAAAACAAAACACAACAAAACCAAACCCAGAAAACCTTTTAATGATGTGTTTGTGTAGGTGTAGGTACGGGCACATGAGTGCAGGTGCATACGGAGGCCAGAAGAGGGCGTCAGATCACCACCTGGCACGGACTCAAATCCAAACAGCCAGTTGGTAATCTTTTTTCGACTGTTGAGCCATCTCTGGAGCTCCGACCTTGAACTTTTTATTTTTCTGCATCCCCCCCCCCCCCGGCTGTGCTGTAATCTGGGTAAGATCAATATGCAGTGTTGATGAAGCACAGGTTTATGACTAGAGCAAAGTGTCCATGTGCCTCGCGCATGTTACATGCCTTACTAACGCAAACCCAAAACTCTGTTCTCAGAGCAACGCCTCTCACTTACTTTCCCTGTCCCAGTAATTTCTCCAGGGAGCTCAGGTCAAAAGCCCCAGAGGCATGTAAGCTCTCCTTATTCCTTCCACTACACTTGAGACAGTCTGCAGCCTTTAGACCCCCGGCTTCAAAACACACCAGAGGCTGGGCTGTCTGTCACGTGGCTTGCCGCTGAGACCGAGGGTCTGACTTCCATCCCCAGGATCCACAGCATGGAATGAGAAAATTGACTCTCCAATGTTGTCTGCTGACTTACACGTGTGTGCTATTACACGCACACATGCACACACACACACACACACACACACACACACGCACGCACGCACGCTTGCTCGCTCGCTTGCAGTTTTTTAAGTCCAGAGCTGACTTCCCCGCATCTCCATGATATACATATCCACTTGGTCTAAGACATCATCATCTTGTTCTTGAATCATTCCTGTGGTTCCTGGGTAGTCTTCCCTGAAGTCTGTTTCCAGACTGAGCCAGTTGCAAGACAGTTCAGATGGCGCAGTTTCTCTACTCTGCCACCCCAGGAGTGCCCTACGGCATCCGGGCTAAATCCCATAGCTCAGGCAAGGCCTACTTAGCCCTGCAAACTCCCGTGATCTCTCCCTGGCCTCTTTTTCTCCGGCTCTATCTGCTCTAGCATCCCACTGCAGTATCTGAAGGTAATTTTAATTTTAATATAAATAGTAATTTTAACTGGGCTGGAGAGAAAATTCAGAGGTCGAGGGCGCTGGCTGCTCTTCTATGGCACCCTGGTTCAATTCCCGGCACCCACGTGGTGGTTCACAACTACCTATAGCTCCACTGGATCTGACATACTCTTCTGGTCTCCATGGGCACTGCATGTACGTACACACACATGCATGTAAGTAAAACATTCATACACATACAATAAAATTAAGGAACGTAAAACAGGCATGGTGGCATACATCTTTCATTTCAGCATTCAAAGGCTGAGGCAGGCAGAGAGAGGTCGGAGTTCGAGGCCAGCCTGGTCTATATGGCGAGTTCCAGGACAGCCAGAGCTACACAGAGAAACCCTGTCAAGAGAGAGGGGGGAAGAGGGGGGAGTGAGAGAGAAGAGAGAGAGAGAGAGAGAGAGAGAGAGAGAGAGAGAGAGAGAGAGAGAGAGAAGAAGAAGAAGAAGGAGGAGGAGGAGGAGGAAAGAAAGAAGGAACGAACGAAAAGAAAGAGAAAATAGAAATTTCAAAGAACAATTAAAACAGCCTCTTGAGCTGCTAGTAGTCACACAGCTTAATTTCCAGCCCTTCAGTGGCTGAGTCAGGAGGACCTTGAGCTTAAGTTAGCGTTGGCTACACACTGAGAGACTTTCTCAAACTAAACACAGAAGAGTAACTGATATGGGACATACTCGATTTTGTGTGTGTGTGTGTGTGCTTGCATGGAAATGTTCTTAAATAACCAAAAACCAGCATCTTAAACAAATGTTACTTCCTGCTCCAAATACTCTTGACCTTCCTTGCTTTACCCTTTCTTTCAAAAATATTTCTTTTATGTATGTTCTCTCTACATGTGTATCTCTGCACCGTGTGTGTGCCTGGTGCCGGTGGAAGCCAGAAGGAGGCATCAGATATCATAGGAATGGAGTTACAGACTGTTGTGAGCTGCCATGTGGGTACTGGGAATTCAACCTGGGTCCTCTGGAAGAGCAATCAATGCTCTTAACCACAGGTTTATTTCTCCAGCCCATCTTTCTTTTAAGAATTCACTGTTATATCACACATTATGGTGTGTGTGTGTATGTGTGTGTGTGTGTGTGTGTGAGATTATCTTCTTTTCTTTTCCACTCAGTAAAATAAAAAGATATACTGGAAAATATGGACAATTTTATCCACCACAATCTCCCTGGCATCGGGTGCATAGTAAAAAGTATAAAAATATATTTTACATTTCTCTCCTTCCTCCTTTATGTGGACTGTGGGAATTGAACTCAGGTCACCAGACTTACTCCATGAGCCATCTTGCAGGCCCCTGAATTGCTTTAAATAGATTGTCTGGTATGGGAATTATATTTCCATGAGTCTGTGAAAAATTATGTTCCAGAATAGGCAAGCATGGTCTTAATATATCTATCAAGCTAAGTTGTATTTGTGGTACATATTCAATTATTGCTTGAGTATTTTTTAAGTTGCCTATAAAACTGTTGACTTTCTATAGCAGAAAGCTATGTAATAAGGTCTTGCTTCTTTACAAATAACACCCCATACACACCAATACTTTCTCCACCTAGCATCCCCCCATCACAGCTGTGTTGTAATCGGGGTAAGATCAATATGCAGTGTGGGTGTGTCTGCAGTGTGGGTAGGTCTGCAGTGTGGGTAGGTCTGCAGTGTAGGTGTGTCTGCAGTGTGGGTGTGTCTGCAGTGTGGGTGTGTCTGCAGTGTGGGTGGGTCTGCAGTATGATGGCTCTGCAGTGTGGGTGTGTCTGCAGTGTGGGTGTGTCTGCAGTGTGGGTAGGTCTGCAGTGTGGGTGTGTCTGCAGTGTGGGTGTGTCTGCAGTGTGGGTGTGTCTGCAGTGTGGGTGTGTCTGCAGTGTGGGTGTGTCTGCAGTGTGGGTAGGTCTGCAGTGTGGGTGTGTCTGCAGTGTGGGTGTGTCTGCAGTGTGGTTGGGTCTGCAGTATGATGGCTCTGCAGTGTGGGTGTGTCTACAGTGTGGATGGATCCGCAGTGTGATGGGTCTGCAGTATGGGTGGGACTGCGGTGTGGGTAGGTCTGCAGTGTGTGTGGATGGCTCTGTGGTGTGCATGGTTCTTCAGTGTGGGTGGGTCTGCAGTGTGGGTGGGTCTGCAGTGTGGGTGGGTCTCAGGTTCATGGCACAGCACAGTTCCCTCCAGAACTTTCTTTGTTTTCTCTTAAAGAATATAAAAAGTATAAAAATACTTAATAATTGAGTGTTTCCAGTAATATGGTTCCTTAATAGAGAGGCCGCGTGTTGCCCTGCTAATTAAGGTTGAAGTCTACATTGATGGGACAGCCTTCTGAGCTCAGAGCCTTAGCAGACTCCCTTCATTGGCAGGGTTTCCCTCCTCTGACCTTGCCTGGGGAGCTCACACCCCTCTGCCTCCAGAATGTCTCGAAACCTTGGTAAGATTACAGTCCAACCTTCTCTCTCCCTGTAAGAAGCCATTCAGCTGACACCCGAGATCCCTGAAGTGCTTTCCCCATGTTAATGATGAGTTTCAGTCCCTAAGCCTTTGGCCAATGACCTTTGCCCATCCTGGATGTTTTTATCCTCCTCCCCCCACCCTCCAAAACCATATAAGCCTTGAATCACCCCAAGTGAAACTGAGGGATCTGCCTCCCTCCAACTGGTCCTGCTGTGATTTCTCCACCGTGTGCACTCACAGGGCTTCTGAACCACCTCTCCCCCATCCTGTAGGCAGCAGAGCTGGAGGGGTAGTGCTATCACGCAGGACTTGGGGTTTGCCCGGCTGGGTTTGGGTCTTATTTTTGTCTGATCTTTCCTTGTTGAGCTCTCACACCCCCTTTCAGGATGAGAATATTTACTTGGTGCCTACATACATGCATACATACATACATACATACATACACACACACACAGAGAGAAGACATTTGATGTTTCTGACCTGCTACCTTCAAAAGCTTATTCATGGATGCTTCCTGTTTTCTGGTCATCTGCTGCGTTCTCTGCCTCGGCTCTGGACTCAGCCTTCCTCTAAATCGCTGTGGCTCCTTTGACAGAGGAGAGGTGCTGACACGGGAATGTCTCCACCGGCAGATAATCCCACATTCTTTTTTCCAACAACAAGCCTGGGGACCGGTGGGGGTGGGGTGGGTGGACACGGGCGTCCATCAGCACCTCTACCTGCTTATTCTTCTCCCTGGTAGCACCGTTATCACAACGGTGACATGGCTACTATGGTGACAAGTGCTGGGGACTAAGCCCAGGTAACAACCAGGAACCATTTGTCAACACCAGAGTCTCCAGTTCCAAACCAGTGCAAGTCCTTTGTCAAGTACGGGCTCGTATCACTGTCCTTCTGTGAAAGCAAACTCGCATTTCTCCAGGTCGTCATGTGCTTCATAGAGTTCCTTGTGTGTGACTCTCAGGCACATGCTTACTTAGTTTCGTCAACTTCACTAATTCGCTGGCTTTAGAAAAATGCTTATTTCCGAGGTAACTACTGTCATAGGGCCACTGTTCCTCTTATTCCTATCTTTGATTATGTGTATAGGTATAAATCTGTGCATCTAGTACCCTTGGTGGTCAACAAGGGTGTTGGATCCCACTGAGCTGGAGCTACAGGGGTTCAGAGTGGTCATGTGTGTGTGTATGTGTGTGTGTTTGCATATTACAGTGCATGTGTGGAGGTCAGAGGGACAACCTCTGGGAATTTGACCTCTCTTCTACAGCATGGGTGCGGAGAATTAGACTCAAGTTGTTAGGCTTCTAGTGACAAGCGTATTTGTCCACTGAGCTGTATCTCTAGTACCTCCCTCTAAAGAAATACAATTAGGAATTTCACACACAGAACATAAATCTGACAGGTTTAGACATGTGTCTACACCTGTGAAGTGACCACAATCAAGATAATGAATGCGTCTTCCACCCTCCACAGTCCCCTCAAGTCCCTTCTCAACCCTGCTCCTGGCAGCCGCTGGTCTGAATCTGTCATCCTGGAATTATGCTGTAGATTTATAACTAATTCAGCGTCCAGCCCTTGGGAGGGTGCTGTCAACCAACTCAGAGAGCTTGGCGCTGACGTCACAGACAGCAGCTAAAAACACACAGCACAAGTGGGGACCCCTGACCTGCTGTTCTGTGCTTCTGTTTTCTCATTTTCTTCTTGGCATATGTCGGTGTTACAGAACAGCAGGTTTCCCTGGGACGTTTTCATGTTTTATCACAGGCTCATGTCACCGCTCTCTCTCATTCTCATCCATGTCCTCTGAATTCTTTTCACTTAGCCTTTCTTCCGCCTTCCTGTCTTTATTTAATGGTCTTTTTCCTTTTGACCCAGTGAGTTTCTTGGCCGTTGCTTACAGCATCCTTGGTGAGGACTTGTTTATAGGAGCATGACATCCTTACCAGTGTCCCCTCCCCTGAAGAAAGGACAGACCCTCCTGACCTTCCTACACTGGGGCAAACTATGCAGACAAGCCGACTTCGGTGAGAGATGCAGGTGCTCATGGGCTGCCGTGTGGGTTTTAGAAACCAAACCCAGCACCTCTGCAAGAGCAGCAAATGATTCATCGCTGCCCCTTTCTTCCTTTGTGACAGTCTCATGGAGCCCAGAGGGCCTTGAGTGTGCTAGATGGCTTCTTCCCACTGAGTACTGGTGTTGCAGGTCTGAGCTGCCTGTACCTAGTTTATGTGCTCAGTCACACCCAAGGCCGCACCTTCAATCTCCCCTGCTCCCTTTTCATTTCTAAGCACAGTGTCTTTTTGGGTCTGCACCGGTCGGCTTCTTGAGGCTGAGAGTGCTCTAGGTTGGGCCAAGCCTCCCACGGCTCACTGACAGGCCCTCTGCAATCTTTATTTACAGTGATCAAAGCTGAGTCAAGGCTCAGCCTGAAGAATCCCTCCTCTGGCTGTTCATTTAGGTTTAGCTGTTAGGAATACTTCATGTTATTCCAGGAGGTGCTGGCACCTGCAAGAGGAAGCTCTCTCTGCCTCCTCTTCCTAGGTGTTTCCTGAACTTGGAGGTTACAGGGTAAGAGGCGTTAGCTGTCCTGTCTAGGGCTGAGCATGCAATATCTTAGTCTTAGCATGAGACGGAGTTAGCCAAAACCCCTATGCAGATGGTCTCCAGGCTTTGCCCCATGGAGAGGAGCCATGGGCAGTTGGTAGCTCCTGGAGGAGAGAGCATCATCCTTTACTGGAGAAGCAGTTCCTGATAGGTTTCTGGTGTTCCAGTGTTCTGGTGTTCCAGTGCACAGCTCCACACTCATGCATATACCAACAAAAACTAAGTGGACTTGGTGGGCTATCACACACCAAAAAGACACAGAGTACAGAAAGAGATGTTCTGAGAGTATAATATGGGGGAAGTTGGGGAACACTTACTTCATCATACAAATGTCTGATGAAATTTACAAAAGTGAGAACATTTCAAAAGAAGAAAAACTATTTATCGTGTCAGTTGAAGACAAAACCCAACAGCAGAAAGGTAGCTTTCTGCGATTCCATCTTAGGTGATAGCCTGAGGCCCTGCTGAGGATGTAGGAGTAGGTGGGGTGGGCTGGCAAAGGCCTTGCCTCCTTGGTAGACCAGGGAAGAGGAGGGTCACTAGGAAAATGTCCAAACACTTTGTCCTATCTCTTGGATTCTTTGTTGTCTATAAACTGGAGTCTGTCAGTTGTGCATGAGTCGCTATGGTAGGGACAACGAGAGGTTTGCTTTGTGGCAATGCTGAAGGTGGAACCCAAGGCTTCATATTCACTAGACAAACACAAAACTACCAAGCCACAACCCAGGCCAAGGACCTGAGTGCTTACATCAGTTTCAGGTTCACTGAGGGAACTTTGTGGTCCATGGATCGGCCCTGACCTTTCTCTGAGAAATCTGGCCTGGCCTTACTTCCCACCCATGGAGGACATCATTACCACATCCTTATTCACGCCTCTCACCTCCTGTTCATATAAGTCTAGGCCACAGCCTAGAGCTGTTTCTCAGTGTCAAGGACTGCTTCTGTGAACAGCTCTAAGCAAGGGGACTTCTGGGCTGGAGCAATGGCTCAGTGGTTAAGAGCACTGACTGCTCTTCCAGAGGTCCTGAGTTCAAATCCCAGCAACAATACACTGGCTCACAACAATCTGTAATGGGATTTGATGCCCTCTTCTGCTGTGTCTGAAAACAGCTACAGTGTACTTATATACAATAAATAAATTAAGAAAAAATAGAAAAAGGGTTTGTTTCTTTCCTTCTCTATAAGGTTTTTGAGACAGGGTCCCACTACATAGTCCTAGCTGGCCTGGTTCCAGCTATGTTGAACAGGCTGGCCTTCAATTCAGTGATCTACCTGTTTCTACCTTCCAAGTGTTGGGGTTAAAGTTTCTGCCACCAGAACCAGCTGGCTTCTGATTCCTGAGTGTGCTTGCTCTGGTCCAGCTTCTGCCTTCCAAGCTTCCCTGGATTTCTGTGTATGGCAGAGACTTCAGGGACATGAGTTTAAGTCTGTGGGACCCGGAGTCCTCTTCTTTCTCCTCCTCTTCTTCCTCTTGTCTTTCTCCTTCTTCTCCTGCTTCTTACCTGCCTCACTCCAGGGATGATGCTTTCTGCTAAGAACCAAAGACCCTGCTAGACACATGCTAGAGGACCAGTGACCTTTGACTCCGATCGTGACTCTGAAGTTCTAGTTCCTCCCTCTTGGCAGACTCTCTGGGTATCTGCACCATCTCTTCCGTGGCTGTTCTCCCCGTGTCTCCCTGTTTAAAAATATTACATTACCTCACTGCTGTTGCGGTTCTGCTTTTTCCTTTATTGCTTAACTTTTAAAGATGGAAATTCGGAAGAGCCAAAATATTCAGAGCCAAAGAATATACTCAAGAGAGTGTGAAGGCTTCTCCAGGGAGTTGTCTCATTGCCTAACTGTATTCTTATTATATAGCAGTACTAATAAATAAATAAGTAAATAAATAAATAAGACAAAACAAATTAGGGGTAAATAGAAAGCCAAGAGTCAAAAAACCAAACCAAACTAACCAACCAACCAAACAAACAAACAAACAAAACCACCAAAGGAAAAATAATTAACATAGAGATTTCTTCATTAACTAGTTAAAATAATCTAAGAAAAATTAACATGAAAATTATTTCATTAATTAATTAGTAATTTTTTTGTGCATTGGTGTTTTGCTAACATATATGTTAGATCCCTTGGAATTAGTTGCAGACAGTTGAGAGATACCCTCTGGGTGTTGGGAATTGAACGTGGGTCCTCTGGAAGAGCAGCCAGTGCTCTTAATGTCTGAGCCATTTCTACAGTCCTGAGATTCCTTCTTTTAAATGGATAAATATCAGAATAACCGAATAGGTGCCCCAGGGGCTATTTGGAGCACACTTTAGCACCCAGCAGTGTGCCTGGAAGAGTCCTCCTTTCTCACACTCACTATACTCTCCCGCTGACAGTGAGCTGTTTGTCCGATTTACTGGGACCTGCTTTTCTGAGCTCAGGTATTCTATTCACTGGGTTCCAGGCCTGTCTCATCAGTGTTGGTTCTGTCTGTCACTAGGTTCTGTTGCTCATCATGTCTCCAGCACAACAGGGTTGATAATGTGCTTTTGTTGGTATTGCCCATGCTTGGCCCTGCAGACCAGATAAAACAGTCCAGAGAAACAGGGAGGGCCTGACCTATGAGATTGCTCCCTCTTGTTCCTGTCCCTTGTGGAGCCCAAGGCTCTTCTGTCTTGTGGGTTCTGTGACCTCCTTCTGAATGTCAACCCACTTCCCATTTAGGTTAAATTTGAGCAAGTTAGTTTCCCTTACTTGATATCCCCAGACTTTGACTTAGAACGCTGCAGTCACCCCTTTCTGCTCCCATAGTCTCCACGGTGAGACTTCCAATGCCTCCAAGCAAGAAGGAAATTATCTGCTGGGCAAGTTCAGAATTTATCAAATCCTGTTATTTTAGTCTACATCTATACTTTTGTTTTATTTCTAGGCATTTAAAGGCTAAATATACATTATATTTACATATTTATTTATTTATTTGAAGTAACACACACACACACACACATATATATACCACTCTTACTTTAGGACAAAATTTTGCTGTAACTGAGAGCTTTTTAAAAATCTAATAAAAATTATATCTTTCCATTTGCTTAAAAGTCTTATTTACAGAAAAAAGAAAACGTCTCAGCTGGCTAAGGTGCTGGCCACCAAACCTGAAGCCTTGAGTTTGATCCCCAAGGCCTACGTGGTGGAAGGAGGAACTTACTCCTCAAAGTTGTCCTCTGACCTCCACTGTGGAGCATGTACCCTCAGGGCCAATAAATAAATAAATAAATAAATAAATGTAATAATAATAATAATAGCTTTAAGTGTCTTACTTGCTGCTCGTTGCTTGAGACAGAGTGTTATTTGCTATTGTTGTTTTCCAAAAGCCCTAAAATATATTAGGTTCCTCCCTGGTTGTGATTTCAAAAAAAGCTATATCACTTAATAAATAGACTTTTCCATGAACAGATGCAGTATTCCTATTGCAAAGAGAACCTATCAATGATAGAGCAACATTTAAGAAGAAAATTCAGAAATAGCAGGGGAACCCACCCTAGAACCTTCCAGAAGCTAGATTTCTATACAAGTCATTTCAACTGTCAGGCTTCAACTTCCTCCTTCATGAAATAATGAAGTTGATCCAAAGACTACAATTATTCCTTAGGTTGCTCAAAGAGCAGGTACTAGAAGGAACTGTGGGCCTCACACTGGTTTGGAGAAACTGTGGTTCCAAAATGATTTCTTATTCTTCATCTGGTACCTTTCTCTTCCCATCATCCTCAGCGCTGTCCTCAGGGCTGTCTTCCCATCATCATCCTCAGTACTGTCTTCCCATCATCATCCTCAGTACTGTCTTCCCATCATCATCCTCAGTACTGTCTTCCCATCATCATCATCAGTACTGTCTTCCCATCATCATCCTCAGTACTGTCTTCCCATCATCCTCAGTACTGTCTTCCCATCATCATCCTCAGTACTGTCTTCCCATCATCATCCTCAGTACTGTCTTCCCATCATCATCCTCAGTACTGTCTTCCCATCATCCTCAGTACTGTCTTCCCATCATCCTCAGTACTGTCTTCCCATCATCATCCTCAGTACTGTCTTCCCATCATCATCCTCAGTACTGTCTTCCCATCATCATCCTCAGTACTGTCTTCCCATCATCATCCTCAGTACTGTCTTCCCATCATCATCCTCAGGGCTGTCTTCCCATCATCATCCTCAGTACTGTCTTCCCATCACCCTCAGTACTGTCTTCCCATCATCATCCTCAGTACTGTCTTCCCATCATCCTCAGTACTGTCTTCCCATCATCCTCAGTACTGTCTTCCCATCATCATCCTCAGTACTGTCTTCCCATCATCCTCAGTACTGTCTTCCCATCATCCTCAGTACTGTCTTCCCATCATCCTCAGGGCTGTCTTCCCATCATCATCCTCAGTACTGTCTTCCCATCATCATCCTCAGTACTGTCTTCCCATCATCATCCTCAGTACTGTCTTTCCATCATCATCCTCAGGGCTGTCTTCCCATCATCATCCTCAGGACTGTCTTCCCATCATCATCCTCAGGACTGTCTTCCCATCATCATCCTCAGTACTGTCTTCCCATCATCATCCTCAGTACTGTCTTCCCATCATCATCCTCAGTACTGTCTTCCCATCATCATCCTCAGGGCTGTCTTCCCATCATCCTCAGTACTGTCTTCCCATCATCCTCAGTACTGTCATCCCATCATCCTCAGGACTGTCTTCCCATCACCCTCAGTGCTCTTTTCATCGAACTCATGGTTGTCTTCTCCCCTCATTCTGTCATTTCCAATAAACATGAGCTGGAGCACCAAGAACCTCCTTTAAGTCAAATGATGTCACGTGTGTCCTTTTATGGCTATGTTATTTCCTTAGCATAATTTCTTTAAGGTTCATCTGTGTTGTTAGAACGTGGGCCAGGGTTTTCTTCCTCTAGTTAAAATTTTAAACTGTATGTATTTATTTATAGGGGAGTGCATGTAAACCGTAGTGAGTGTGGAGGTCTGAGGACAACTTGTGGGAGACTTTCTTCCCTAGCACGTGTGTTTCAGGGATCAGACTCATGTTGTCGAGCTTGGTGGCAGGCACCTTTGTCCTCTGAGCCGTCTCACTGGCCTGTTTTTTGATAGGTCTTGACGCATATACAGCCCAGGCGAGCCTCACACTCCGGATTCTTTCACCTCAGCTTCTTATGCTGTACCATGCCTTGGCAGAATCTTCTTCTCTCTTAAAGATGCTGCTATACTGTTGGTTGTATGCTGCACCTTTGTTTATCCATCATCTTTGAATGGACTCTCACGTCGTTTCTACAATTGTCTATTATGATTGCCGTAAACAAGGCACACAGGCATCTTAGTCCCTGCTTCCGATTACCTTGAGTATTTATTTGCCTAGAAGTGAAATTGTTAGTAATTGTATAATATGGAGGGCATTATCAAACTATTTCCACAGTAACTATGTCATATATATTCATAACGGCAATCCACAAGCGTTTTGATTTTTTTATATTCTGGCTAATACTAGTCATTTTCCATTTTTCTCTTCCTTTCTTCCTTCTTTCTTTGTTGGGACACTGTTTCTTTGTGCAGCCCTGATTCTCCTGGAACTCATTCTGTAGAGCAAGCTGGCCTCAGACTCAGAGATCTGCCTGCCTCTGCCCACTGAGTGCTAGGATTAAATGTGTGTGCCACACTTAGATAATTTCCATTTCTTTTCATAAGAGGCATTTTAAGGAGTTCATGACCTTATCTTACTTAATGATATTAGCAAAGACCTATTTTATTATTGTTACTGTTTTATTATATAGTTCTGGCTTTCTAGTATTCACTTTGTAGCCCAGGCTTGCCTTCAACTCATGATAATCCACATGCAACTACCTCCCAATTGTTAGGATTATGGGCATGTCCCACTGTCCTCAACACAAAGACCCCATTCTCAAGTAAGGACCCATTCTGAAGTTCTAAGAACTTATGGATTTTAGATGGACATTATTCAACCCAGAATTTCTCATGAGAATAAATACGAGTCAAGAACATGGTGCCCAGAAAACAAGTTTCCCATGGACAGGTTCTGATTTACAACTTTGAGTCTGATGGAGCTTAAACGTGGGAAGTCAACCCATTTTCCTCACACTGGAGGCTGAATAGCAGCTGCTGCTTTGAGAGAGAAAACCTGTTGACTGAACTGGACAGATACACGGATGCTCACCGTGTGTACGGAGTAACAGGCACCTAAAATAGCAAATGGCAAAACTATTCTGAATCTGGCAGATTGACAGCTGAGAGAAAAGCATCCATGTATTAAATAACATGTTAAATATAAGTGTCTTTTAAAAAATGTTTTTAGATGTAAATAATTTTAAAAAATGTTTTATCTGTTTATTATATATGAGTACACTGTAGCTGTCCTCAGACACACCAGAAGAGGGCATCAGGTCTCTTACAGATGGTTGTGAGCCACCATGTGGTTGCTGGGAATTGAACTCAGGGCCGAGGGTTCATCAGTCCTTCCTGGCCGCCGCCTTCCTCACGGCTGCCAGCACGTTGCTCAGCTCCTCCCACTTTCTCTTGGCACGAATATGTGTGCCCATCCTCTTCTTGAACTTGAGGTCGCGCTTGTCCTTGGACACTTTGAGCAACTGCATTGATTGCCGCTCCTAGGACTCGAAGTCGCACATCTCCCAGATGATGTCCCGCACGAACTTGGTGTGCTTGGTGAGGCACCCGCAACACCGGCTGTGTCTCGGCTTGCTGAAGTTCTTCCTCACCTTGAGGCCCGTGTTGAGGCTCACGGCCATAGAGTAGCGCAGGGCCATGGCTGAAGCACCATGCCCAAAGGGTTCATTTGGCGTACACTTCCGTATCACTGTTGATCATTGGAGGAAGAGTCAGGGCAGAATCTCACACGGCAGGATCCTGTAGGCAGCAGGTGATCCAGAGGCCATGGAAGGAGTCCTGCTTACTAATTAAGATGCCCTATGTGATTGTATACTGCCCCTTTCTTAAATGTGGTTTCCTCCTTTCAGATGACTCTATTTTGTGTCAGTCTTACATAGAGCCCAGTCAGACTGTGTTTCTGAGTTTGACTATAATGGTGTACTCTTGTCATTCCTGATGCTTGTGGGGATAAAGTAAAGTGATCTCAAGGTCAAAGGTAGTCTGGGCTAAAAAGTGAGCTTCTGCTCAGCCTGAAAAACTTAACCAGACCTGTCTCAATAAATAATAAATAAATAAATAAATAAAGTCAAAACCAAAAAGAGCTGTGTTATTACAGTGTTTGCCTAGCAAGGTGTGGCCCTAGGGTCAATCCCTAGTACCATAAAAGCAAGCAAACAGATGCTTTCAGACACAAATGGTAACTTGACATGTATATTAAGAAAGATAGTGCTGGAGAAATGGCTCCATGGGTGAAGGAGCTTGCCACCAAGCTTGATGACCTGAGTTTGATCCCTGGAATCCACATGATTAAAGATGAGTACTAACTCCCTCAGACTGTCCTCTGGCCTCTATGCATGGCTGTGGCCACACATAAAATAAATACATTAAATGTAATTAAAGCTATAACCTTTTAGAAGAAATACCACTAATCTCCACATCTGCGCCAGTGTGCGCTTAACCTCCAGAAACTTCTGATGGGTACACAGAGTGGGAGAAATGACCCCCGTGGAGACTTACCACTTCCAGGTCTTTTCACCAAAGGTCTTATGGTTGAGCTGAGAGATCAAAGTCACTAATGGAAACATAATTAGGATGTTGCACAGGCCAAAAAGTATTTCTTCCCCTCCCTGGATGACCTGCTGCATGGTTTCTTCTATATTTCCCAACAGGGAGGAGGGGGGGACATTGAACTCTTTGAGGGTAAGATTTTAAAATCAACAACAGTTAAAATCTAAGCTAGAAAGGAGGCTCAGTGGTTAAAAGTGGACACTGCTCTCGAAAGTGTGATATGAAAGACCGGAAGACTCTGGTCACAGTCTCAGTCACTAACCGGATGCTTCATCTCCCAAGTGAAGGCAAAGCATTGCTTTCGGGGTCCCATGTCACATCTGAGGGAGTAACGTGACTGTTCCCTCCTACCCTCTCTTTCCTCCTTTCCCCCTCCCTGCTTTCAGATTCATGGGTCTGAATAATCCCCCAGCCTTTGCATCCCAAGCAGCTCTAAGCATAGGTACATACTAGGGCTCCTACTTTAAAGTGGCTTTCAGGAGAGTGTCTCAGGTCTGGTTTCTCCTGCAGATCCCTAGGTGTGCTGGCTGGTTTTGTGTCAACTTGACACAAGCTGAGGTTGTCACAGAGAAAGGAGCCTCAGTTGAGAAAATGCCTCCATGAGATCCAGCTGTAAGGCATTTTCTCAACTAGTGATCAAGGGGGAGGGCCCAGCCCATTGTGGGTGGTGCCATCCCTGGGCTGGTAGACCTGAGTTCTATAAGAAAGCAGGCTGAGCAAGCCAGGGAAATCAAGCCAGTAAGCAACATCCCTTCATCTCTGCCTGCTGCCCCACTTCCTTTTAGTCCCTAGGAACCGAGATGCTCCTTGTTCAGACTGACACCAGAATGCTTCTCAATATACCCAGAACTGAAACAGAGTCTTGCTATGTATTCCTAGCTGGTCTCGGACTCTGAGCATCCCAGGTTAACTTCGAACTTGTAGCAGTCCCCCAGCCTTAGCTCCCAGTGCTGGGCCCGTGGTGTCTTCCTTCTGTAGCTTGAGGAAGGGTATGGACTGCCCTCACTGTCTGATTCCCAAACCCAGGAGTCATGGCTTCCCCCTCTTCAGCCTGTGGTATATTCCCTCAAACACTAACCCTCTGCCACCCTGGTCACTTAGCTCCACCCACATTGCTCTGTTCCTACACCTTCATGCAGCAGACTCCTAAGGGGACCCTGCCCTTACGTGCTTCCAACTCACAACTGTCTACACCACATTCACGGTGGTTATCTTTGTAAGATTCAAATCTAGCCATTGTCTCCTCCACATCTCTACTCAAAACTCTCAAGATCCAACCTCAAAGTAATGTTCCAACTCCCCCAAATGGCCAACAGTGAAAAGGGGCATATTTATTCACAACCAAGCCAACAAGAGCCCGGGACTCTGCTGGTGAACTGCGAGTCCCCCTCAGGATTTGGTGGCCAATGCTTTTCCCCCATATGGTCAGAGGAATTCTGACTCTGTTCTTTGGTCCTGTCTGTATCCCCATTTTTTTTTTTCTAGGCAGGTCAAGCCTTGCCCTGCAAGCTCATGGGGACATTGGTGGCTTAAAGACATGTTTTCCATACAAGCCTTAAACTCACTATGTAGCTAAAGATGACTTTGAATTTCTGGTCCTCCTGCCTCCATCTCCCAAGCTCTGATATTACAGGCTCTGTGTATTACCACAGCACACTCTAAGCAATGCTGAGATCAAACCCAGGGCTTGGTTCACGCTAGGCAAACACTCTACCCAACAGCTACATTCCTAGTGCCACCTCAACATGCTGAGCATACAGCTCTGCTTCTTGCTGCAGGGTGTCTGATGATTTTTCTTGTAGCCATTATGATACCATGTTTTTATTGTTGTTGTTTGGGTTTTTGTTTGTTTGTTTTTGAGTTTGTGGATCCTCAATTATGTTATCTGGTTAGACTCAGAGCTCAGGGGAACCCTCCCACTATATCCTCCAGAGTAGCTGGGATTGTGGGTGCTTGCTACTACACCTCTCTGGATTTTATTCTTACTGACATTTTTCAAGTTACATTCAGTTGTGCGTGTGTTTGTATGTGTGTGTACTCACGTGCCCTAACACCTTTGTGTAGGTCAGAGAGCAACTTGAAGGGTAGGTGGTCTTCCATCATGTGTGTGTCCCATAGCTTGTACAACAGGCTGAGCAAGAGCCTTTCCTTCTGAGTCTGGTTTGAATATGCTTGGCACAGGGAATAGCACTATTAAGAGATATGGCCTTGTTGGAGAAAGTGTGTCACTGTACGAGTGGACAATAAGACCCTTTTCCTCACCACGTGGGAACCAGTCTTCTCCTGTCTGCCTTTGGAACAAGATGTAGAACTCTCAGCTCCTCCTGCACTATGCCTGCCTGGACACTGCCATGCTCTCACCTTGGTGATAATGAACTGAACCTCTGAACCTGTAAGCCGGCCCCAGTCAAATGTTGTCCTTTATAAGAGTTGCCTTGGTCATGGTATCTGTTCACAGCAGTGAAACTCTAAGACACCAGCCCTTATTTCCTTATTAGAAATGAGAAAACAAACATAACCTTGCTCTAAATCTTCCCAGGACCTTAAAGAATATGTACATCCAAGCCTTCTACTCCCCACTTGATTTCGTCTGCCCTCTCATGCACATGATGCTGTTACTTTGATACACCCCTAGCTCACTCTGAAACCTCCTGCCCATTCTGTTGTGTTGTTCATTTGTCTAGTTCTTCTGTGTGGTACAACAAGCCCCACTGAGTATTTTAATGCAGAGAATTTTATACAATATACTCTGTAGATTGTCCTGAAGCTTTTTGTATTTTAATGTTAATTCCACTTCCCCAAGAAGGGCTGCCTAGTCATGTGCTTAAGAAGTGACTTCATCTGAACCTTTCCATTTTTTCCCCCATGTCTCCCCATTCACAATACAGACCAGGTACAGTGGCCTAGGCTGAGGTGTATATAGGGTAGGTTTATTCTGCCTCCTCTTTCTATACAGCCAGTGTAGAAACACAGCCTGTGGTAAGCACAAGAAGGCTGAACCTTTCCGTTTTAATTAGTAAAATAAAGAAAAGCCAGTGACTGGGAGGGGCGAGAGAGGTGTAGAGGTCTGAGCAGGTGAGAGGACAAGTGTGTGTGTGTGTGTGTGTGTGTGTGTGTGTGTGTGTGTGTGTAAGTCCTGGCAACATGGAGGTTCCCAAGGACCAGTTAGACCCAGGTGATATTGATTGGTGTTAAAAAGCTATGAACATTAAGAATTTTACAGGTCTAATATCTCATCCAGAAGGGCAGTTTGTATCTGTCTACTTGATGCAGTCTTGTTGTGTAGAAGGTTTGTGGATTGAGAGTTGAATATATAAACCTGTATGAAAAGATATTAGGCTGTAGAGTTGTATTTATGTGAGATTTGGGGGTAGAGAAACACCCTGGGACAGAGGCAGAGAACAGATGCTAGAAACCCGCCAGTGAAAAGAGTTGTGTGGACAAGTTGGGCCGTGTGAGCTGCTCAGACTGGGCGCCAGAGGTGCACGTGGCTCCGTATCAGGGTCGGGCCTGAGGAGTGAGACCTCAGGGCCGATAGAGAGATAAACCCTTTTTATATTTTTTAATATTTACTGCAACAATACCCTGTATTCTTTTTCCGGGGGGGGGGGGTCACAGATTCAAGACAAGGTTTCTCTGTGTAATAGCACCGACTGTCCCAGAATTCACATTGTAGACCAGGCTGGCTTCAAACTTACAGAGTTGCCTCTACTTCTGCCTTCCGAGTGCTGGGATTAAAGTTGTGCACCACCATACCCAGCCTTCAGCTGCCTTTTAATAAAACGATAACACAGAGTTTCCTTAAGTGGTAATATATTCTGAGGATTATGTCATTGTGCAGTGTTACTATTGTATCAAATCATCCCAGAAATGTCTTCACTTGAACTGAGATGGTTACAATGTCACAAGCCAATACAGTCTTGTGGGACCATCATAACAGTGGCATGTGACTATATATTGGAATGTTTCTATATGCGGACATAATTCTTGCTGATAGCTATGGAACAGTTCATTGGAAAGCTACATCCATGATTTACTTAGTCCCTTACTGAAGGGATTTGGCTAGTTTCCATTCTTTGGCTATTAGGAAAATGCTGGAAGGAATAACCTTGACCAGACTTTATATTGTACATGTAGAAGAAATGTTCCTGAGTCAAAGGACATATTTGATAGATCATGCAAGCCATCTAATATACATTTCATCCGGCTTGCTCTAAAGTTATGCGTCTTATCCAATAAAAACACACAAGGGCTTTTAAAAGCCTGGGCAAATAATACAGGGCTTGACTTGGTGACTCTGGAAGAGGTAGAGGATACCAGCACACATATAAACAGGAACCCTCAGTGGGATAGTGCAGGGTAAGACGGACTGGAGCGAGAGGTGCTGGCTCACAGGAGAGGAGGTGGGGGCAGGAAGGTTGAGAACTCTGGGCTAGCCTGGGATACATGGCAAATGTAAGACTACATGGTAAGACCCTGTCCTAAAAAACAAAGTGCCAGGCTGTTGCTCAGTGAGAGTACTTTCCTAGAATGTGTGAGACCCTGGGTTCGGTTTTCAGCACCGGAAAAGTGTTGGATTGAGGACACATTCTTGATTTTCTACAATAAACACTCCTTCATAGTCCTCAGAGAACATACCAGGACAATGATTCACACACACACACACACACACACACACACACACACACATCCCAACTCAGAGGTGGGCTTTGTGCATGTATTCTGCCACTTCAAACTCAATTAAGTCACCACATCAACCAACACACCAAAATATTCTCATCTAATTGGTATGGTATAATCTGCCCACCGAGATAAGTGAAATGGCCCTGTATAATTCCATCCCTTATAAAATATTCATAACAACTTTATCCATATAGAGATGCGCCGAGAGAAACATCCAGGTCTGCTTCCATGTTGCCTCCTCTGGAAAACTTATATTCTCTCCTCCTCTTCCGCCGCCCCATCTCGCCCACTCTCTACTGTCCAATCATGTATGGCCTTGACATCAACCTACAGAACCTGATGACTGTTTTAGTAAAATCATTTCAATATATCATTAAATATCAAGAATGAGGAGGTGGAGGCCGGGGAGTTCAGGGCCAGCGTAAGCTCCAGAACAAAATCTTAGCTCAAAAATAAGAACAAACAAACAAGTACAAGGAAGGAAGGAACTAGAATCAATACTTCAATGAGTGAAGACTGTACCATTGTCAAATGTGGGTGAAGCAAGGCCTCTCAGTGAGTCAAGAGCTTGCTGATTTGGTTAGTCTAGTTAGCCTACATGTCTGGGAACTTCCCGGTCCTTTCTGGGGTTACAGGTAGGCTGTGACAACTGCCTGGTTTTTATGTGGGCACTAGGGTTCAAACTCTGGTCCGTACACTTAGGCAAAGTGCTCTTTCTACTAAGCCACCGCCCAGATCCCGCTGCAAAAGCCTTAAATCAAACTTTCTCCTTGGGTATTTAGGTCATTCTCAACTAATCATCACAAAGATGCACAGTAGGAAGGAACCGGGCTATGGAGGAGGCAAACAGGATCGTGACTCCTGTTACTGCCACTGGCTTCTGGAGTGCTCAGAGACTGTGGCCTTCGGTCATCTCCTGTGTAAACACTTGAAAAACTTTGTAAACCATGCTGATGATACAATGGCACTAACCACTCACACTACCAGGCTTAGAGAACAGTAGCTGTAACCTAAGGTGTGATCACGTGATTTTTTTTTTCAAACACTGGATCATTTTGACAAATGAAGTTTTGTAAATGAGTTTTCCAGAAGTGAGACCTGCTGGGCAGACACACAGAACTAAGTCAACACACTCTTAGGGTCCTCGGCATCTCTTGGGCTTTGCTTAGTTTTTGCCAAAGGAATAAAACAAGGCTCACGGAGGTTAAACCATCCTTAGGGCTTGGTGCTCATAAACTATAGAGAACAGATTAAACCCATATTTCTTAACTTTTGGTAGGAGCGACTTCCATTAAATGTTACAGACTGAGAACTGAGCCTCTACAGTACCGGCAATTAAAGCCCTTTGCAATAAATCAACTATATGAGCTTGTCTCAAACGCTGCTGTTACAACAGAGTAAGACATGCTCAGTGATTCAGAGAGAGTTTATTTTCCATAGACGTGGGGCAAACAGGGAAGATTTCTGCCCAGCACGAGGACCTGTCTTATTTACATATTTTTAACTGTATTGTGTGTGTGTGGAGGGGTGTTGCCTGTAAGTACATATGCACAGCATGTTTGTACCTAGTGCCTTTGGGAAACAGACACGGTGTCCCCTGGAACTGGGGTTACATACAGTTCTGGAAGAGCAGCCAGTGCCTTCTAACTGCTGAGCCATTTCTCTGGCTCTGCTCTCTCCATACGACTCCATCACTGCCATTACAGGGATGCTACTCTTGTGACCTCCCTTAACCCTAAGTAACTCCCAAAGGCCCTACCCCAAGAATCATCAATGTATTGATTTGAGAATCAAGTTTGCAACCTATGAACTTTGGGGACACACTTCCACTCTAGCCCCTCCTTCATAATTCTGTTTCAGCGTGCCCCGGAGAACTTTATAGGCATACAATAAAGATATGTTCTGGAAACTGACTGGGACTCATCCCAGCCTTGTCATCTGTACTTCCTGCTATCCAGAGAAGTCGACTTATCTATAAAGTGAGAACTCTGGACGGTACCTAAGGTCATGTAGTTTAAAGTCCTCTGTTAAGTGGTGTGGATGGGTATGAAGAATCAGGACTGAAGCCTTTTCCCCCAGAAGTCTGCCACTAATACCTCAGGGGAGTGAACCCTTATAAGTATCAGATAGCTTTTAGCCCAGGCAAGCCTTAAACTCTCTATGTAGCCAAAAATGACCTTGGACTATGAGATTTTTGTTCCAGCTTCTGTACCACAGTTCAGAATTAAAGAATTACAGTTCTGTACCACCATACTAGCTTTATGCAGTGCTGGTGGGGAGGAGCCTCAGGGCTTTGTGCTCAGGAGGCAAACCCCATACAGCTAAATACTCTAGCACCCTACAGCTGAGTTAAGTACCATAGTACCCTACCAGCTGAGTATTCTAGTACTCTATAGCTTAGTACTCTAGCACCCTACTAGCCTAGTACTTTAGTACTTTATAGCTGAGTGCTCTAGCACCCTACAGCTTAGTGCTCTAGTACCCTACTAGCCTAGTACTTTAGTACTCTATAGCTGAGTGCTCTAGCACCCTACAGCTTAGTGCTCTAGTACCCTACTAGCCTAGTACTTTAGTACTCTATAGCTGAGTGCTCTAGCACCCTACAGCTTAGTGCTCTAGTACCCTACTAGCCTAGTACTTTAGTACTCTATAGCTGAGTGCTCTAGCACCCTACAGCTAAGTGCTCTACCATCTTCCACTCTTTTGGAGGGTCACTGAAGTCCAATGTTGTCCTTGTGTGGGGCATGTGGTAGGAGGTGAGATGTGCATAAGAAAAACATATGTTTATTTGGTGAAGATCAGAGGGAAATGAAACACTGGATTGTGGGGAGTAACAGAGGTTTCTCTTTCTCCATTATCCTTAGCATGTCTATGCAGTAACAACATCATTCTGAACAAGAGCAATCAGTTAAGTACTGGTGGTGAGCCCTGGTGCTGAGGAACTTTGCTCACTATCAGGGAGTGCTGCTAGGCTGCACACGGTAGCACACATCTGTGATCCTAGCACTGAGGAGGCTGAGGCTGGTTGACAGTTTTGTAGCTAGCCTGGGCAATACAGTTAGACTGAGTTAGGACAGAGAGACACAGGAGAGTAAGGACATTGGATCTCAGGGGATCCAGTGCGCTATACCCTCTTTTGGCCTCTGCAGGTACTAAGTACCAGGCACATGAATAATGCTCAGATGTTTGTGTAGACAGAACACCCACATACATTAAATTTAAATTTTAAAATATTCAGCATGGGTAACATCTGCCATCGAGTTTGCAGACACAGTACTTATTTTATGTGGTTTTTAAAATTTTTATTAGATGTTTTCAGATGAGAATGTTGGGAAAAGCACTTGCCACTCACAACTTTATGTCAATGCCCCAGGAGGACCCACAAATGTAGAAAGCAAGAACCAACTTCCACAAAGTGTCCTCAGATTTCCACATGTATGTTTTAACACATGGTGGCATGTGTGCAGATGTGCGCACGCATGCACACACACACACACACACACACACACACACATACTAATATATTTTTAAAAATTTAAGGCAATGTTAAAATAGCAACAAATCATGCTTAAGACAAAGCACATATAGCTCTTGCTCCTTTCCCAGACACTTCCTGAGAATCTCAAATATGATTGACTTTTGCTTACAATTAAAAAAAAAAAGCTGGGCAGTGGTGGTTACACGCCTTTAATCCCAGCACTTGGGAGGAGGGGCAGGTGGATCTCTCTGAGTTCGAGGCCAGCCCGGTCCACAGAGTGAGTTCCAGGACAGCCAGGGCTACATAGAGAACCCATCTTAAAAAACAACCAAACAACAAACAAGCCAGGGCTAGAAAGATGGCTCAGCAGTTAGGATCACCCGAGTGTGGGTCCCAGCACCCACATGAGGTAGCTCACTGTTACCTGTTAACTCAGGTTATCTTACATTCTCTTCTGCCTTCTGTGGATCCCCACATGGCGCATGGCAATCATATAAATACATATAAACAAGACCAAAAGGTAATCTTTTTAAATGTTTTATCCTTCTTGTCTATGTGCATGCCTGTGTGTAGCATGTGCACATGCATGTGTGTAGAAGATGGTGTCAGATGTAGGCTTACATTTTTTTTTTTTGCAACCTACTTTTAATAAGGGTTCAACCTCTCCTCTAGCCCACCACCTGGCAGAAGTTGTGGAGGAGAAAAGTTATTAGAACACGGGGAAGTGGACCTGCTCATCAATAGTTCTTAGGGGGCGAGCTCGATCATTTTTGACAGCAAACACCAGATACCACTCAGCAGCTGCAGACTCCCCTAGGCAGGCAGACGGCACACATGAACTAGCAGCTATAGTTCAACCCAGAAGGAACTGCAGTGCTCCCCAATCGGTCTGAGGTGAGTTCGTGGAAGAGACAAGCTGCCGCAGGAACCTCATGAGCAGTTCTTGAGTTTCCCTCAGTGTTGGAGTTACAAGTTGAGCTCAACAATGCTATGTAAGGCAAAACAATACATGCGTGTTGCTAGCTAAGAAGGGCAATGCAGAGCAAATCAAACCAATGCTCAGTGCTCTTCTCCCACTGTCTGTGGGGTCATATTTATATTCCTTCATCAAATGTCCTTCCATGTTGTCTTAGTCAGGGTTTCTATTCCTGCACAAAATATCATGACCAAGAAGCAAGTTGGGGAGGAAAGGGTTTATTCAGCTTACACTTCCATATTGCTGTTCATCACCAAAGGAAGTCAGGACAGGAACTCAAACAGGTCAGGAAGCAGGAGCTGATGCAGAGGCCATGGAGGGATGTTCCTTACAAACTTCTGGGCTTCTCCAAGGGCTTGGGTCACTTCTCCAGCTCTGCCCTTTGTAGCACACACTTTGTCTTCTAGGCTCCAGCTGCCTGTTCTCCACTGCTGCTGCTGTTCTTGGTGGTCATCTCATGGTACTGGCTTCTCCAAAACTCTACTGTCAGTCCTGGGGCACTAATTGCAACTGAGGCCGCACCTTCACCAATGGCCTTCCATGGCCTCTCACAGTGCTGAGCCTCAGTTGCTCTCCATGACCCCTTCATTCCTTCAAAACCAGTACCTCTTGGGTGATTCTTACACATTACCAAGTCCAGCCACAGCATGAGGTACAACCTTGGCTATCTCTGGAACACATCCACTTTGTGCTCTCAGAAAACATTTCCCAGAAGATTTCTCAGTGATGCTGATCTCTTCTTAATCACCACTAATTTCCAGCTGACCAGCATCAATAGTCCCAGCAATGCAAAAGCTTTGCTTTAGTAATTCTGGTTTCTTGTTAATCACAGCTGATTCTTCAGCCCCAGCTAACCAAAACCACAGAATCTTCACAATCAAAATAGTAATGGCCCTGATAAGAGTCTTTAATCTTCCCTCTGAAATTTCACAAGCCAGGCCTCCATCTTCTGCACTGTTCTCAACATTATCTTCCAAGCTCCTACAGAACATCCCACAGAGCTCTTAACATCCCAGTGGCTCTTCTAGCTCAAAGTTCCAAAGTCCTTCCACAGTCCTCTCCAAAACATGGTCAGGTTGTCACAGGAATACCCCACTATGCTGTTGCCAATTTGTCTTAGTCAGAGTTTCTATTCCTGCACAAATATCATGACCAAGAAGCAAGTTGGGAAGAACAGGGTTTATTCAGCTTACACTTCCACACTGCTGTTCATCACCAAAGGAAGTCAGGACTGGAACTCAAGCAGGTCAGGAAGCAGGAGTTGATGCAGAGGCCATGGAGGGATGTTACTTACTGGCTTGATTCCCCTGGCTTGCTCAGCCTTTCTTATAGAACCCAGGTCTACCAGCTCAGGGATGGCACCACCCACAATGGGCTGGGCCCGTCCCCCTTGATCACTAGTTGAGAAAATGCCTTACAGTTGAATCTCATGGAGGCATTTCCTCAACTGAGGCTTCTTTCTGTGATAACTCCAACTTGTGTCAAGTTGACACAAAACCAGTCAGTACACACGTGTTTGCTATACCCAAACATCTTTTCACACGTGTCTGCTTCAGGAAAACATTCTTTTACTGGTGTGCCCCAGAAAAACATCATTTGACATAACTTTCCAAAGAAACTAGAAGTTTCCACTTCAGTCAGATCCCCTGGTGTTGGAGGTTTAGATGTTGTGAGCTGCCAGACATATTTACTGGGAACAGAACTCAGGTCCTCTGCAAGAACAGCAAGTGCTCTGAACTGTACCACCATCTCTCCAGCTCAATAAAAATAAATCTTAAACTTCTTGTGCAGCTCTCGTGACCTAGAACTCTTACTGCATCGTTGTATCCAGCGCACACCAGGAACCGCCCTAACCTCATGGTCTCCTTTACCGAAGACTTCCTTAGCAACCCTTTGAGATGCAACCTCAGAAGCCACCAAAATCATATACATGGCTACTGCAAGGATGCTACTCTCTCCTGGGAACCCTTTGTCCTAATCAACCCCAGTCAAGTTGATGCTAAAATTCTCTTAATAAACCTAACCGTCTCATACTGATGTTTCCTTTAAGGAAGATCCTTGGATCAGTCCTTAGTGGGGGTATAGGGTTTCTTTTTGCAGCCCTGGCTATCACAAAACTCACTCTGTAGCTTAGGCTGACCTGGAACTAAGAGATCTGTCTGCCTCTGCCTCCTGAATGCTAGGATTAAAGGTGTGAACCACCACTGCCCAACATGATATTCTATTTTAAATGTTTGTTTGTTGTTTTTTTCTGGATGACACTGCAGAAGAAGGCAGGAAGGGCAAAAGTGCCAGACACTGTAACCACGAACCCACAGCACTGTGATCACAGCCATATACAAGGCCAGCACAGGACCCTGTCAACAGTCAGTCTTGGATGGGGGAGGGGCACGTGGACTTTACCCCTCCCTTCTAAACTATGGTCACACGGAACAGCGTGGTTAAACTCTGGGTCACAAAATAAACCAGCAAGATAAATGTGAGGAAAGATTTGTAGGCAGGAGAGGACTGACAAGGAGGGAAGGGAAATCAGAGGGTGGAGATTAAGAATCATCAAAATGCATTATATATGTGTATACCGTATCATATATATACACATATACACACATACATATTAGCAAAAAAATTGCCAAAGGACAAATCGAATTAATATGGAAGTTTTTCAAAATTGTGTTTCATCTGAGTAAATACAGAAGATGTGAATTCTACACAAACATATATTAATATGCAATTGTGCTCTCAGGAAACATTTTTTTTTAGGTTTCACAGCAGGGGGTCTTTTGAGCCTTGTGTTTCAATGTAGCCACATGATATGACAGGTGTTTACTCCACCCTGTGACCTAGTCACAGTCTGAGGTCCCAAGTCCCTTCCCCTACCTCCTTCATCCTGTGAAGTTTATTTTAGATTTGTGGTTCCCAACCTTGGTTTCTCCACCCATGCCTACCATCCAAGGAGAATCTATCAATGTCTACAGATACGTGGGTCATCAGAAATGAGGAGGTGTATGCTACTGGTGGCTTGTTGGTAGAGGGAAGACATTTTGTTAAATTTGCAATTCACAGAACACCCCCTCCCCTCCCCAAAGAGAACTAGCCAGCCCCAAACGTCCATGGCAAGCCCTTTGAGAAACTGCGCTTTGGAGATAAGGGAAGTAAAAATAGGGTGGAGGCTTCAGTCTCTAGTCCTGTAGGCTGCTGTTTACAAAGGTCAAAGGAAGTCTAATGAAAGGGCACAGCCAGTCCAGCAACTCCACCCACCCATAGCAACAGCTCCTGGAAACCAGAAATGTAACATCTGGATAAAGACCCCACCACACACACACACACACACACACACACACACACACACACACACGGAAAACCAGAATTCACCCCAAAATGTTACCGTGGCGTACATTCCTGGCTCAGGACTTCTTCATGCTTCGTTCTGCTTCTCCCACAGAACCAGTTTCACCTGCTCGCCCTCCTCGGGTTCTGTTTGCACAGACTTTTACATTCCGGATTTTATCCTTGATGCCATCACGGACCCAGAACTGCAAGAGGACAGTTTAGACAGAGAGCCTGAATTCTAGGTAAGGGGGAAATTGGCAGTAAGAGAAGTTATCAGAAATGATCTGGAAGCTGTCCAGACTGAAACGAGGAAGTGCAACTGATTGATAGACACTAATGCCACCCAAAGAACCACCGTGATACAATGTTTCCATGGGCTTCATTCCAAGCACCGGCTTGACGCACAGTGAAGGGAAGATCAAGGGATTGGTCAAATCCTGGGGAATGGTTGAGAAAAGGGGGTTCTGGACATGTTCTGGTCCATTTGCAGTGTGAGGCGAGATTAGAACTCATCAGAGTCACAGACAAGCAGGAGGCTCTGGGCCCTCCCCTCCAGCTGAGGGCTGCCACCTGCTGGTCTGAGTTGGAAGATTACAGGCCACCTGCTGCCCCAGGGATTCATCTGATTAGGCTTTGCCTGGATCTCCAGGGAGAACTGGGAAGCGGTCTGGTAGAAGTGTCAGGCTTGCCAATCTTTGGAGTCCCAGCCTATAGGAACCAGAGCTGGAATTTCATGAGGCGAGGGGGTGTTAAAAGCCAGTCTGAGCCACAGCCCTCTCTTCACCTTTTCTCTTGCCTGGAATCCTATTCCACAGAACCCTATATTAAGAACTGTGTGGCCTTTGCTAGTCTCTTGAATCTGCTATACAGAGTGAGGGTCTTGTTTTTTCATACAAGATGGGAAAAGTAACACCGGAGCCATGCAGAGATAGTGTATGGCTGCAACCTCCACTTGTGAAGTGGAGGGAGAAGGATCAAGAGGTCAAAGTCATCCTTGGCTACTTAGTGAGTTTGGGGCCAGCCCGGGCTATATGAGACCCTGTCTCCAAATAAAAACAAAAACATCTACCACTGGATAGCGAAAAACGGGAAATTGTTAGCTGACCATTACCCGGCAGGAATATTTCTTCCACTATCTGGCTTCTGTATGCTTTAATTTTATATTAACTGTGCAGTTCTGAGCTTGGCCTGTTTCTTCAGAGACATGCTCTTCCACTGACATGTTAAGATAAAGACAGACTGCTTTTTACTGTCAATGAATAAGGAAACGTTTTTGGTCAGTGAGACCTGTGCAAGTTCTGTTCACCCCTGAGGGAGTCTGAGTTTTCAGAACCTTCATGTTTGAATCCCTGGCAACCTCCATGACAGGAGAAGGCCACATAGCTTCGGGGGTGGGGGTGGGGGGGAGGATGGCGTGAGGGGGAGGGTGTGATCTGGAAAGCAGCTCTTAGCCAGGTGTTCTGTGTGAGGGGGTCTTGGACACAGTGGCCCTAAAGCCTTGTCCAATCCTTAGGCAATGGCAGCATTGATCCAGACAGAGCCAGTCTTCCTGATGCTGGATTTTATCTTTTCTCTCCTCTCATCAGTCCTGCTGCAGACTCCCAACTGTTCACTAATGAAGAAAAGAAACTAGTAAGGAACCTTGCGAGGGAAAAGAGAAAGGCTTTTTAAGACTTTAAAAGTGATTATTACCAGGCTGGAGAAATGGCTCAGCGGTTAAGAACATGAACTATTCTTCCTGAGTTTGCTTCCCAGCAACCACATGTGACTCACAATCATCTGTAATGGGACCTGATGCCCTCATCTGGTGTGTCTGAAGATAGGGACAGTATACTCAAATACATAAAATAAATAAACCTTTAAGAAAAACCCTATTATTATTGTGTGTATGTGTGTGTGTGTGTGTGTGTGTGTGTGTGTGTGGGTGGGTGTGCACACGCGCGCACGCGCAATATGTCCATGGGTGCATGTGAACTGTGTGATATGTATTGGGGTGCATGCATACAGTGTGCGATGTGTACCAGGATGTATGTATTCTGTGTATGAATTGTACCAGGGTGCATGCATGCAGTCTGTGATGTGTACCAGGATGTATGCATGTAGTGTGTGATGTGTACCAGGGTACATACATGCAGTGTGATGTGTACCGGGGTGCACGCATGCTGAGTTTATGTGGCTAGGAGGTCAGAGGACTACTTTGAGGAACTGGTTCTCTCCGCTATTTCATGGGTCTAGCCTCAAGCTGTAAGAGTCACAGAAGCTCTCTAACCTGCTGAGCCATCTTGCCAGCCTGGGAGGACCTTTGAACCATGGAAGTGGGCCAGGACACAGGAGCTTCAACATAAATCAATAAGCATAAAGCTGTTTTTCCTGCCAGGTGTAGTGATGAACACCTCTAATCCCAGCACGGGCAGGTACCTGCCAGGTGTAGTGATGAACACCTCTAATCCCAGCACGGGCAGGTGCAGGTAGGTGTGTCTCTGTGCTCAGAACCAACCTCTAAAACAAAGATTGAAGGAGAGTCTCAAAAGCAGGATATCCTGAGGATATCAAAGTCAGTGCTGTTCTCTGTCCCTGGGACACAAAACAAGAGGTGTGCTTGCTCTCAGATTAACCCTGTGCTCTAAGCACCACCCTCCTCTGAGCCCCACCCTCGTCCGAGCCCCGCCCTTGGTAGCTGGAACCTTTGCTGAGCTGACTCCAGTGCACCAGACTGTGCCAGGGAAGTCTCCACGGGGACTGAGGGAGAAAAGAAAGAGAAAGGTTGTGCAAAGACAGAGAGGCCAAAATGTCTGGATTATGTAGGGAGGAGCCTCTGGGGGAAGGGCAGCCCTGCCCCTGAGCTGGCAAGTTCAAGGTTGGGGGCAGATTAATGCTAGGTGGGGACTGAGGGAAGCTGGGGGAACCTGGGGGCCAGGTCTGCTTTGATATGTAAAATATGCACCTCAGTCCCTAATCCCAGGGTCAGAAACCAAAGTGTTATATATGCATATACATCTGTGTGTGTGTGTGTGTGTGTGTGTGTGTGAGTTGTACATACGTGTGTACATGTCAGGGTGCATGTGCTCATGTGTGAACATGTATATGAATTACATGTGCACATGTGTGTATTTGCACGTGTGCAGGGGTAGGTACAGGCCAGAGGATAACCAGGCATTATCCTCAGGAACAGCATTTTTCATTGTTCTCAAAATCACCTTATTAGGCTAAACCGGCTGAGCAGTGAGCCCCAAGAATCCCCCCACTTCCAACTCCCTACACTGGAATTATAGGCATGCATTGCCCAGATGTTTACATGAGTTCTGGGGGTTGAACTTGGGGCCTCATACGTGACAGACAAGCCCTTTGACTCCTGAGTTATCTCTCCAGCCCCACTATTACTATTTTTCCCTTTCCCAATAAAAAGTTATAATTAAATTCAGAGTAAGGGGGGTCGGAGAGATGGCTCAGCGGTTAAGAGTACTGACTGCTCTCCCAGAGGTTCTGAGTTCAAATCCCAAATGGCTCACAATCATCTGTAATGGGATCTGATGCCCTCTTCTGGTGTGTCTGAAGACAGCAACCATGTGCTCATATACACTTAAAAAAAAAACAAAGTGAAGAATCAAAACAAAATGTAAAATTAACAATTAGAAAATACAAGAGTAGGTCTGGAGAGATGGCTCAGCAGTTAAGAGCACTCGCTGCTCTTGCAGAGGATCCAGGTTCAGTTCCCAGCACCCCCACAGCACCTAGCAACCACTGGTAAATCCAGTTTCTCTGGCAACCTCTTCTGGCTTCTGTGGGCACTAGGCAGGCATGTACTATACATAATACATACATACATACAGGCAAAACACTCATATCCAGACACACACAGACACACACAGACAGACAGACAGACAGACACACACACACACACACAAATTAAACAGGAGAATTG
This sequence comes from Micromys minutus, assembly GCF_963924665.1. Taxonomy (NCBI): domain Eukaryota; kingdom Metazoa; phylum Chordata; class Mammalia; order Rodentia; family Muridae; genus Micromys; species Micromys minutus. Next base: position 46,278,073 of record NC_137974.1, read on the forward strand.
AGTGGAGATTATGAAACAGGACATAGGTACATGGGTAGCCGTCCACTGTGAAGCCCCTCTGCCGTAGAGATGTTGTAATGTCTTAAGTTAACCTGTAAGCCCCACATACCCAGGAACCAGGTAACTTCCTGAAATGCTGGGAGTTGTGTATCTTGGAAAGTCACAAAGCCTCATGGGAAAGCACTGTGCCCTATAGGTTTGTCCTCATAAACCCCTTCAACATGTGGCTTGAGGCCGTTCTCAGCTGGGAAACTCCAGGGAAGGTCCTGACCAAAGTTCATCTTTTGGTCAGTATTTAATATTTAATATAGTTTGCTTTGCATCTGCCCCAAAATGGTGGGATTGGCTTTTCTCTGGCGAATCTCAGGACTAACAATATTCAGCAAGGGAACCTTTCTACATAGATTGGGAAACCTGGGTTCTGTGACATCTCGGGATTACTAGCTGGTAATTTGTGGTATGCCCTGAGCCTCGGAGTGGTGTGCTATGTGTTCTTAGTGTCCCTTTGTGGGCAGCAGCTATCGTCATTCCAACTATTCAGTTGAGGAAATAGAGAAACTGGGAGGTTAAATAATTTGTCCAATTGGGGTAGGAAGTAGCAGAGCTCCGAAGATTTTAGGAGGTTGTCGAAGCACAGACCCCGCCCCGACGCACGACCCCGCCCCCATACCAGGAGGTCGACCTTTCCTTTCTCTCCTTTTCCTTCTTCCTTTCTTTTCCGAAACCTGAGAACAACTGTTTTAGCATTTGAGAAGAAAACATCAGGCTAGGCAAGTTGAAAATTCGGCAGTTAGTCCTGGAGGTTGGCTAGCAGCTGCAGGCTGGGGGTTGGGGGGTGTGAGTCTTCCCGAGAAACTTTGAGAAAGCCCAGACGTCAGGGAAAGCATGGGTATGTTTTCTTTCTGCTGATACTTGGAAAAGAAAAAAAGCCAGCAGAGTGACTCAGCGGGTGGCTCAGCCACTGAGCCTGCAGCGAGGCTTTTAATAAGAATGTCCCTCTTAGGCTTACATAACTGAACACTTAGAAGTCTTATTGCCTAGTTGAAGGAAGCAGCCACTGGAAGCAGGCTCTTGCTGGTTTGTGCTTGTGGTTCAGGATGTGGTTCCTCAGCTTGCCACTCCAGTGACTACACCCGATACTTCCCTCTCACGATGACTTTTATCTTGGAACTGTAAGCCCAAATAAACTCCTTCTATAACTTGCCTTGGACATTGTGGTTCATCATCAGAACAGAAAAGTGCCCAAGTTACCCAATGAGCTAAGTGTGATTCCTGGAATCCATGTGATAGAAGGAGAGAACTGGTTCCAGCAAGCTGTCCTCTGAACCCCACATGTGCCATATGGATGGCTACACACACATATATACATTTACACACGTATGCACATATACACACATGCACATGATCAAACACATACACACATGTATGCACACATATACAGTCATATGCACACTCACATATACACATACAATCACACACATATACTCACACACAAAGTCACATACACATACAGACTCATATATATACACACACTAACACACATATACTAACATACACATACATACTCACATACACACAAACAGACACATACACATTATATATACACATGCAAGCATGCACACACAAAACACATACAAGAAAAATAAATGTAAATACATTAAAAAGAAAAGCTATGCTTTTTGAGTCAGAATGTAAAAAAAAAAAAAGTGGGCTGGCTTAGTGGGAAAGATCTATGAGCAACTGACTGGCATATGAACTTTCTTTCTCTTCTTTTTTGGGGGGACAGGGTCTCATATATCCCAGACTTACCTCAACCTATGTAGGAAGCTTGACCTTAAACTTCTGATCTTTTAAAAACATTATTTATTTTTGCGTATGAGTACACTGTTGCTGTCTTCAGACACACCAGAAGAGGGTATCAGATACCATTACAGGTGGTTTTGAGCCATCATGTAGGTGCTGGGAATTGAACTCAGGACCTCTGGAAGAGCAGCCAGTGCTCTTAACCACCGAGCCATCTCTCCAGCCCAACTTCTGATCTTTTTGCTTCCACCTTCTAAGTGCTAGATGACAGGTGTGCTCCACCAATCAAGAGACCCGACCGTGGGCCTTGTGTATGTGAGGCAAGCAATATTCTCACTGAGTTACACTCCCAGTTATATCCCCACGTGTTCTTTTCAAAATATCAAGTAATCTCTTTGGTAAGAAGAATCCCAAAGGTTCCTCTCCGAGATCAGCACACTTGTAAGATGGATTCTTAAGCAGCTCACTTGGGAGAACAGTGTTCTTATTAGGAAGAAAGCCCAGTAGGAACCAACATGCTCTTATAACACATCTGCCATGGGACTCAGGTGTCACCTGACCTTTGAACTCCACGTTCTAGCTTCATGAACCAGAGCTAGGGTCTGGCCATCAAGGGACCTGGTTCGGATCCCGGTTCTGCTACCTGCTGGCTGAAGAATGCTCATTCCTCACTGAGCTACTGTGTCTCAGGTAGTGTGAAGGGTCTGCCTTTTAGGTGGTTCTGATGTGGGAAAACTGATGTGTTTCTTCAAGCTTCTGCTCTACTCATAATCAAGGCCCGTTTCCCAGGCCCTTGGCATTTTCTCACTATGATGAACACCCGGGGCTCCAGCAGTACTTACGGCAGGACTGAGATGCAAAGCCTACTGCTAGGCCTCAGTCACACCATCAACGGATATCTTTGGCTCATGGTATTTCTGAGAATCAGCCAAGGGACTCTGAGTGCAATGGCTACCACTTTGACCTGATGGATACAAAACCACAACCCCAGGTAAAAATCTATTCAGACTCCTTTCCAGGTCGTCCGAGGCTCTAAAGGATATATAAAATTAAAAATCAAAGCCTTACCTTCAGCTCTGGGCTCCCTGGATGAACACTGCACAGTCTACATAGAAGGTTTCTGGAGTCCCGACAACGAGGTCTATGGCTTTCCTGCAGGGCCTCTGTCTTCTTGGGCAGACAGTCTGGATCACAGGCAGGTGTGTGGCAGTAACATGTGCCAGCAACTTCCCTTGTCAGTAGTGAAGTCACCTGGGGACTTGGTAAGACACAGGTTGCTGGGATCATCTTTAGAGTCTCTGCCTCTGCACAGCTGTGGGGGGTCTCCCAGGTGGGGCTGTAGCCCAGGGACCATTCTTTCTTTCTCTTTCTCTCTCATTTTCCAAGACAGGGTTTCTCCCTGTAGCCCTGGTGTCCTGAAACACACTCTACAGACCAGTCTGGCTTTGGACTCACAAAGACCTGTCTGCCTCTGTCTGAGGGCTGAGACTAAAGGGGTGTGCAGCCACACACATTCTCTAAGCACCGTATTAGATAAGCAATTGTCACTGTCCCCTGGGCCTTCTAAAGCTGACTCTTGTGGATTCCAAGAGACTACATCATGTGTGGATTGGCACAGGAATGTCACACTGGTCCTTGAGAGACTGAGGCTGATGACGAAGGGTAGGAAGTACGTTTCAGTGGATTAGGGCTAGGAATTTAGGAATTCAAACCAGTGGGATCAGGTCAGCTCAGGCTAGACAAGACTGATCTTTAGGAATGGCAGTCTTGCATAGCAGTAGTGAATCCAAGTCCGGGGAGAAATGCCAAGAACACCATTAGGATCACAGGGCTGGGGACATGACTCAGGCTAGAGAGCCTGCCTAGTATGCCTCCATCCTCAATCCCATTTGAAAGATCTATGGACAGCATGTTTTATATAACAATGCTTATGAGAAGGGAAGACAGCTCCAGAGGGCACCTTTAGGTAGAACTCGGCATACCTGATGCTCAGCAATCCATATCCCAAGCCCTAGGAGGGTCACTATAGCCAAATGGAGGGGCCCTGAGTCCTAGGACGTCCTTGAAGATCTCAGTGTGCCACGGGAAACTAAAACCAAACATGGACGATGCTCCCTGTTGTATGAGATTGTCTTGAGAAACTGTTATGGTGGAAAATGTCTCATGTTAAAAGCGTTTTTGCACTGTGTGGACAGCACCCAAATTTCTGGCCGGTGCAGAGGCAGCTTTGTATTATAAGCGCTGGCTCTATGTCTACTCAGAAAGTGCTAGAAGAGGCGTCCACACCGTGGTGGGTGCTCATGTGTGTGTGCACGTATGTGCGTGGGTGTACACATGAATGTTCACAGGTTAAAGGACAACCTGAGGAATCACTTCTCAGATGGTTTTTACCTTTTCCTATTTTTGGAGGGGTGGTTCTCACTGGCCTGGGGTCACAGATTAGGGGATGCTGGCTGGCCAGAAAGCACCAGGGATCTATCTGTCTGCCTTCTCAATTGCGGGAATTACAAACGTGCTACCATCCGTGACTTATGAACACAATAGTTCTGGTCAATAAACACAAGTTTTTGTGCATTTTATAAACTGTACTATCTTCCCAGCACTGGATTGTGGTTTGGTTTTGACTTTTAAAAGTCTCACACTGTGTCCCAAGCTGGCTTCAAACTTGCAACTGGCACCCTGCCTCAGCATCCCCCCACCCAGCCCCCGAGTTCTGGAATTAGAGGTGTAAGCAATTGGAAATTGCACTGTATTCTTCTGCATTGCATTGTATTCTTCTGCACTGTGTTGAAGAGCCCTCCCCTTTCCCTGCAGGACTCAGTGACAGCCAGGTCCAGCTCTGAGCCTCTCCCATACGTCCCCATTAAGCCATTCAGATCTCCTTCAACAGTTCAGAGTCGAGGGCACACAACTTCACATGAGGAGGGAATATGGCCTAGCCTGGGAAGCCTTATTTTCTTAATAAATAAAAAGCCACGCTAACTCTTCCTAAGATTGTTTCGACGAACTACTTACTCTTCAACTGGAGTCCTAATTGCACCAGGGCCTCTCAGTGCTAGACTAAGGTTCAGGATCAGATGGGAAGGAGAGAGGGGAATAAGCACAAAGTGGAACAGGAAGGGAAAAAAAAAATCTCAGATGAGCTAGCTGACATCTCAGAATGAGCAAGGCTGGGAAAGCCTCCCTGGGCTGATAATGGGGCTGCAGATAATGGAAGAGATAGATAGGAGACTTTGATAATGCACAGCACATCTTGAAAGCATTCTTACTGGCTCAAAGGAAAAAAAAAAGACATAAAATGAAATATGGTTGTTCAGGTTGGAAGTTATTCGGGTGAAAACCCCACAGGAATGGGCTCACCCACTAACCAACGGTGTATTTCTCCGGTTCCAAAGCCGGGAGAAAAGAGAAATGGAGGAGTTTTTGGTTATCCATTTGGTCCTGGCTGTTGGGGGACTGACTGGTGGGGGTTGGGGGGGAGTCACTCAGCTTCCTGGGCTGGTTGGTTGCTAGATTCCTACAAGTAATAGCAGGCTGCCTCCCAAGCTCCTAGATGCTCAACGATGCCAGTAGCTTTCTAGCCTTTTAGCTCTGATCTTTCTGATTCAGGTGTCTTTAAAAAAGGACCAGCTGGAGAAATGGCTCAGCAGTTAAGACTGCTCCTCCATAGGTCCTGAGTTCAAATCCCAGCAACCACATGGTGGCTCGCAACCATCTGTAATGGGATCTGACGCCCTCTTCTGGTGTCTGAAGACAGCGAGAGTGTACTCATAACATAAAAGGAATAAATAAAGGACCAGAGATGGGAACTATGGGCACCCAGATTTGGAACAGGTGTGAAAGTGTAGTCTTGTTATCAAATTCTGAGAGTACAAGACCAGCCCCGCTAGGGTCAGACAGTGGTCTGATTTCACTTGTATTTGGTGACCTTGCTGCAGAATGCGGACCCACAAGTATTCCAAGAACACCCACCTGTTCTTCTTCAGGCTGACTTCTTCCTTCTCCGTCTTCCTTCAGTCCTAAGCTTCTCTTTCCAAAAGTCTAAGCTCAGACTATAGAGTCTTAGTGAGGGATGCAGGAGGTGTTACCCTTCCTGTGACTCAGGTCTCCAAAGAGGAAGCCTGGAGAAGGTGGTAGAGCTTTCATTCAGAAGAGGTCCTGGGTTGTGGCTCAGGGAACATTCTAGAAAGAATGAAAGGCAGTTCCACAGGGATATTTGGAGTTCTGTGACATGCTGGTGGTAGAGGTGTCTCCAGGCTTTCTGGGTGACAGGATAGCAGGCCTCATGGGTCCAATGACATCTAGAGTGCCAGCGTGCTCAGGAGTCTTCCCACAGGCAAGCATTTGGGCCAGCAAAAGTCCTCTGTGGACACTTAGGAAGCTCTCTGTTCCTTTGGACTCCAGTTTGCTGTTTACATGCTGAGAGGTTGTGTTCTGGCCTCAACAGAAAGTCCCAAGTGGAACTACCTCCCAAGTGGAACTACCTATGGCTGGGGACCTGGGGGCTACAAGATGGTGGATCTAGATTCTCAGCATCTTCCATCTCAGATTTGACATGAATTCAAGTGCACAGCACCTGTAAAGCATTGTGGGAAACAGGACTAAAGATGAGGAAGTGGAGATTCCTGAATCCCTGGAACTAACTTACAGCTAACCTACACTGATCAGTTCTAGGATGTTGTTGTTGCACACATATTTGCACATGTGTGAATGTGCACACACACACATATTACATACACGGACAAGCTTGTTTTGGGGTAACTATTGCTTTGATTAGACACTGTGTGTAAAAGCCCTGTGTGGAGGAAAGGGCTCCTTATCACAGTTCATCATCAAAAGAAATCAGGGCAGAAACTCACAGGGGCAGGAACCTGGAGGCAGAAGCTGATGCAGAGGCCATGGAGGGGTGATGCTTACTGGCTTGCTCCTCATGGCTTGCTCATCCTGCTTTCTTATAGAGCCCAGGGTGTGGCATCATCCGTGGTGGGCTGGGCCCTTCCTTGTCAGTCACTATGTAAGAAAACACCCCACAGGCCTGCCTATAGCCTGATCTTGTGGAGACATTTTCTCAGGTGAGGTTCTCTCCTCAGATAGCCCTAACTTGAAGTCAGCTGGTATAAAACCTAGCCATCAGAAAGCTCATGCATGCAGACACGCAGACGTAGACACTGTCACATGGAGAGGGGGAGGAATGGGGGAGGGGGACTAGAAGGGCCCAGGGAGAGGCGGAGGGAGACTCTACCCCCAACCCAGAACAATCTTTAACTCCCATGATAGAGAAAGACATGCAGTTGGATGGTGAACAAGCTCCTTCTAAGATCGTCCATGACACTTCAGACCAGACTGACAGGGCTTCTGGATGATTCCACTGTAAAGAGCTGACTTCTGAGTCTAAGAGGAAACAACACTCTTGAGTCGTAACGTTGGTGGGTGTCTTATTTAATCACCAGAAGATTCCTGCGAGTTTAGGAAGAATAGAAAAACCTCTCTTTCTCTCAAACTTGCAGTGATCTGTGTGCTGAGAATAGGAATCTTCCCTTCTTTTTGATCAAAGGGATTGTATGGGTTTTGTTGTTTTACTTAGTCTATTTGTGTGTGTGTGTGTGTGTGTGTGTGTGAGCATGTGTGTACACACATGGTGCATATGCAGAGATCATAGAACAACATTCAGCTGAGAGTTGGTTCTTTCCGTGGATCCTGAGGAATGAACTCACGTCCTCTGGCTCCATGGCAAGTACCTTCTTTACCTACTAAGCATCTTTCCAGCCCCTCCTTTTGCTTCTTGGTTTCTTCCTTCCTTCTTTCCTTTCTTCCTTCTCCCCCACCCCTTTTCATTTGCCCTGACTGGAGCCTCAGAAGGAATGAGGTCTTAGATGGTAGTCTGTCATGCCACACCAGTGGCAAGCCTGGTGTGGATGTCCTGGAAGAGAGAGGGTGGGAGTTTCCCCTTCAAATGACCTCATTCCATCCCCTCTGTAGCCTAGGATCCTGACTCACCAGATAAGGTTGCTATAATGGAAACCAAGAGCAAAACCGAATGTCAGGTGGTGACTCAGAGCACAGCTCCCCAGGGTGACATTCAGGAGAGCACAGAAGCTGCAGGAGGGGAGGATTGTCACCCGCAAATGTTCTCTCTCTGTTCCTCTGAGTCCTCTCCAAACTTGGTCCTTTCTGGAAATCCAGCCCAGTCCTCTCCACGGCTCTGAAATCCCTATTCTCAGCACTCCGTTTCTGAGATATTCCTAGAAGCCCGTGCCTTCCCCAAACCACCCAAAGCTTGGAAGGATCTAAACTGGGTTGGGTCACACACTTAATCCCAGAACTCCGGCTTACAGAGGCAGGTATGTCACTCTGAGTTTGAAGACATTCCGGTCCACATAGCAAATTTTTGGTCATCTAGGGTTACATAGTGAGAATCTGTCTCAGGAAGGAAGGAAGGAAAGGGAGGGAGGTAAGAAAATAGACACTTACATAGATTGTGAATTGAACCCCTCTATCTGTATATGGAACACAGTGGTTAAGGATTATAATCCCAAATTTGGGAGGTGGAGGTGGGAAGACTGAGGCTAGCCTGGGCTATGTAGGCTACATCTTAGAACAAGCAGTAGGGGCTGGGGAGATGTCTCTACATGAGAAACTGAGTTTGATCCCAGCCCACATAAAAGCCTGAACATGTGGTGTGTACTTATCATCCTGGTGAGGAAGACGGACACAGGAGGATCCAGAGTCCAGTCTATCCAGCCTGATCAGTGAGTTCCACGTCCCAGGGAAAGATGCTGTCTCTGAAAACAAGCGACAGCTCTGGTGACTGGTGCTTGACGTTGCTCTTTGGTCTTTACCTGCATGTGGGATATGAAAGTGCATATTCGCGCACACACATACACACACACACACACACACTCAACATACACACATACTTACATGTGTACATACACACACACTGACATACACATATACTCACATGAACACACACATACACACTCAACATACACATACAAACTCACATGCACACACACATACACACTCGATATATACACACACTGACATATATACACACACTCAACATACACACACATACACAACATACACACATACTCACATACACACACACATGACATACACACACACTGACATACACACACATACACACTCAACACACACACTGACATATATACACACACTCAACATATACACACATACCCACTCAACATACACACATACTCACATGCACACACACATAAAATACACACACACTGACATACACACACATACACACTCAACACACACACTCACACACACACAAAAGAGAGAGAGAGAAAGAGAGAGAGAGAAGAGAGAACAAACAGAAAAACAAAACTCTATCAAACTTCTGTCTCTAACAGGTCACTGCTATGTCTTTAAGTCTACCCATGACTAAAATATCACCACCACCCCAGGCTCCTGAGCTTTCATCCAAACACCATCACTCTTGTCATGGGAAGACACTGGTGGGCAACTCTCTGTGGTGCCAATGTAGGCACATCTCTGTGCCTCATAGCTGAGGACTAAGTGTCAGGTGTGGGGTTGCACCTCAGCTGCTTTCCATGAACTAGGAACCCGTAGGACTTAGGTGTGGTCTGGAAGGAGGTCTGAATCCTGCTACTTCCCCTCTTCCTGAAAACATCTGGTAACAGATAAACCGCAGGGTAGTCTGGCTCGACCTTGGATGCTGGCCAGTGTCTGAGTCAGCTTTGCAGTCGTGTTTGCCTTTGGACACGCAGTCAACATGATCTCTGTGCACATCCTGACTTCATGCACGTAGGTTATGGTAAATGTATCGATAAGGTTACAGAAACAAGGAACGCCGTTCACTTACTGTGCCGGACTGTGTAGTTTAGACACGGAGAAACATGTAATGAAACCCCTCAAGAATGAGAATGTGTTCTTAAGCCAAGACTACAGATCTTCTTGTTTCCCGGGTTTTATCAATGATCTGGCATCTTTCCTGGTTATCAAACCTTTCAGTTCAGGAGCTGAAGAATATGTATGTGTGTATGCATATGGGGGGGAGAGGGGAGAGAGAGGGAGGGAGGGAGATAAGAAGGAAGGAGGAGGGGAAGGAGAAGAGGGAGAAGGAGATAGGAAGGGAGAGAGAGGGAGGATGAGGAGGAGAGGGAGAGAGAGGGAGGGAAGGGGAGTGGGGGGAAGGGAGAGGGGGAGAGGGTCGCTTTACATGGGACACATCTCTACTTCTGTGACTTGACTCTGGAAAAGAAGACACCCTCCCTTTTCCCTTCCCCCCACCCCCAGATCAGGACATTTTCTTTACTACAGTAGAAGGTGGAGGAATTTGTAATAATGATGGTATGCTATAGCCTAACTAGGTTTCTGGTGATGACATTTATAATCTTCTCGCTCAGAATCTAGTCTCGTATCCTGCTGACATATCCTTTATTTTCCCTTAATTAGGACCAGTTTGTCAGCCTGCCCTTTTCCCTATAACGTTGTTCCCATTATTAAAGAACACAGGCCATTTCTTTGTAAGATACCCCCATCTTACATCTTCTCATGACTGCAATCTGCTTTCTTCCGGACCAGAACTGCGTTTGCTTACTTGTGCCAGGATTTCTGCCTAAATGACACCACCCCCTCACCAGTGCTAGAGGTGAAGAAACAACAGCCCATCTCCCACTGCTGATGCACAGTGAAGCTGGTGCCCAGGGTCTCCCCACCCCACAGCTCCCGTTCTCTCAGGCTATGAGGACTTTCAGACGGAGACTATTGTTGTGTTCTTGGGGTGGGTGGAGCAAGTAAGGAAAGAGAGAGAGACACACACAGAAAGACGGAGGGGGGAGGGAAGAGGGAAAATGAGAGAGGATGGGGGAGGGGGGGAAGGAGGGAAAGACAGAAAGGGAGAGAGAGGGAAAGAGAGAGGAAGAAGGAGGGAGAAACAGAGAGGGGAGGAGAGAGACAGACAGAGAAGGAGAAAGAGGGAAGGGGAGTCAGACACAGAAAGAGACAGATACAGAGAAAGAGGAAGAGAGAGAGAGACAGAGAGAAAGAGAGGGGGATGGGAAGGGAGAGAGAGCGAATCGGAGTCTGATGTTAATCTAAATTGTGTTCAGGGTTAGGACACTTTCTCTTAGCAAGCAAAGAAAGGAGTCTGGGTTAAAAATCCCACCTTCACAAAACAGGCGATAAGTAATAAAAAAGAAGGCAACTAGCAATTCTTTTTGTTTTTGTCTGAGGCAGGGTCTCTCTATGCAATCTGGGCTGACCTGGAACTCCCTTAGTAGACCAGGCTGGCCTTGAATTCACAGAGATCCTCCTGCCTCTGCCTCCTGAATGCTGGGATTGAAGGCAAGAGCTACCATCCTTCCAGCCAACATTTCATAATCTAATCATATGTATGTAGTTTCAAGAACCCGAGGCAGGAGAATTGCCATGAGATAGAGGCAGGCTTTAAAAAGCTCAGTTTGTGTCTTAGTCCCTGTCCTACTGCTGTGAGGAGACACTATGATCAAAGAAACTCTTATAAAAGAAAGGATTTAGTCGGAAACCTGCTTACAGTTTTACAGGTTTATCATCCGTGGGGAGCAAGGTGGCATGCAGGCAGATATTGGAGCAGGCCACAGGCGAAGAGACACTCTGGCCTGGCGTGGGCTTCGGTAGCCTCAATGTCCACCCCCAGTGACATAACTACTCCCCCCTACTCCATCCTCTCCTACCCCCCCCAAACAAGGCCACACCTCCTGATCCTTTGAATCCATTCAACTAGTGCCATTCCCTGGTAACCAAGCATTCAAATTTATGAGCCTAAGGGGTCTATTCTATTCTCATTGGAAGCATCACAGCATAGCTTCTCATGCAGGAGGCTTGCCACAAGTGTGAAGCTAGCCTGGGCTAGAGTGTGAAAGCCAGTCTCAAACAAATAAACAACACCCCCCCCCGCCCCCAGGAATCTAATCTGGGGGTGGAATTCTTTTCCTTGAGAGATTCCCACAAAAACAATTATGTTTTAAACTATACTGGTTTAAAGGACAATCTTGAGCAACATCCAGTCAACCATCATATCCAACAAGCTTTCACCAGGGGTCTTACCATCTGTCTCTCATTTTAGCCTGATTGTTAAGTGGCTCAGAATGGAAACGATTCCGACTCGCTTTCATCCATCGTTCTATGAGCTCTCTAGGGCATTTCAGGGCTGGGGAGATGATAAAGTCCAATGCCTGGAGCTTGCTGCTCTTCCTAACTTTCTGTGATAGATGCTTATCCTTCTTAGCCTCAAACCCAAATAAACGTTTGCTTCCGTAAGTGCTTCTGGTCATGGCATGTTTTCACAACAGAAACGTCACTAATACACAGGGGTTTCAGAGTCTAGCCATATCAGTGAGCTCTGGGTTCGACTGAGAGACCCTGCCTCTGCGAATAAAGTTGACTGTGGTTGAGGAAGATTCCCGACCCTACATTGGGCCTCACATGAGTGAGTGCACACTTAGCCACGTGAACCCACGCCCACAGGTGTCCATGTAAATGAGAAAGATACATACATATGAGCATAGCACACACAGGAAGAAATGGAAAGAGGGGGAGAAAGAACATTTTATATTAAACTAAATTCTCCTTAGACTGTTCCCCAGTGGCACTGGATACATAATCACTCGTTTGATGTGTATAATTTCACATTTCGTTTTCCAAAATACTTAAACCTTCGCTGCATTTGAAACTCATTCTCAGTAATGTAGGAATCCGATTTAATTTTTTTTACATAGAATTGCTCTATTTTTCCTATCACATTTGTTGAAGAGTCAAACGGTTCCTGTTTTGTCCAGTTGATCTGAGATGACAGCTTTAGTATAACTTTAAATGCCCATATAAATCGAGCCCCCTTTCCCATATTTCCCTCCCGGGAAGACGTCACTATGCACCCTGGGTTGGTCTCGAACTGAGCACCCTCAGCCTCCCCATTGCTCTGACGACGCATGCGCGTCATGCCTGGCCCCATGCGAGTCTGTTTTTATCTTGTCTCTCGTTCCTTTGTGTCTTTTCGTGACATGTTTGAACTACAGAGGCTGTTCTCTAGGCTGTGTTCCCTAGTGTGACAGTCGTCTGTGGGTCTCACTCACACTCAGACACGCTGAGGGTGTCTGTCTGCATTCCGAAGCGAGTTTTAAGGAAGATAGAGCAGATGGCTCGAAGACCGAGGTCATGTCTCCCTGCTACACGGAGCTGGCACCCATGTGTTCATTAAGGAAGACTTGACTGCCCGGCTCAGGCCTCTGTCTGTTAATGCTGCACCCCCCCCCGCCCCCAAAATTTGCAGTGTCTTCCAGCAGCATTGTGAAATTGTTGGGGCTGGCTAATCTAGCGCCCGAGGAACATAAAATCCGAATGCCTCATGATCCTTGACTTTATAGCTTTCCTTGGTGTTTTGTTTTTTTTTTAATTGTAAAAGATTATTATTGTTATTATTTTCAAAAAACAGTGAATAGGAATCAGGCATCACTAGTGGCTCACGCCTTTATTCCCAGCATTCTGAGGCAGAGGCAGGTGGATCTCTGCGAGCTCTAGGTCAGCCTGGTCTATGTTGTGAGCTCCAGGATATCTAGAACTATGTAGAGAGACCCTGTTTGGAAAACAACGAAACCCATCATGAGATCGCAGTGCCCACGGAATCCAGAAGAGGGCGTCAGACTCCATGGAGCAGGCGTGAGAGGCAGCTGTGAGCCACATAGTTGGGCGCCTGGGTGCTAGGAACCGAACTCTGTCCTCTGCAGGGACACTGCGCTCTCAACCACTGAGCCATCTCTTCAACCCGCGGTACTCCTCTTTTTAAAAAAAGTTTCTTTAGTATTTTTATGTGTTCATTTGTGCAGGGCAAGGCTTTCTTGATTTGCCTTCTCCCTTGACCAAGTTTCCTCTTAAACTTTCTCTTTAATTTCATAATCTACGTCCTTCCCGGGTTATACTTGAGTGTAAAAAGCACACCTTCCTAAATGCACACCTTAGCTTTTTTTTTAAGTAAGTGGCAAGAAAAACCCTTTTGAGACTTTAGGGAGCAGAGCAGAGTGTGCGCATGCGTCCTGTTGGTAAACCCCGGGCTCTAAGGGAAGAATGAATGAGTTACCGCCGGTGGGGCAGGCAGCGTGTGCTCAGAGCCGGGAGCCATCGGCCATAATCTCTTTGGTGTAATCGCCAGCCTTCCCCTCACCTGGCCTTCAAAATCCCAATTCCAAGCACCCTAATTTATGGGAAACCCGAGATAATGCTTACAGGCAAGAATACAATTCACGGGGCACTTTCTGAACGTGGATTCATTAATTTGACTAATGTGGTTATCATCAACTATAAATAAAATTCTTCGCCCTCGAACTTATCTTTTAATTGAAAAATCTTTTCATGTTTCTCACAGAGGTCATTACCTAATTATTACTTCTTCTTATTTTTTTTTTAACAACACAATGAAATCAAACACTCTGATTATTCAGTGAGGGATCAGAATGGATGGTTTTGTTCTGGATCAGAGCTATTGTGATAATTCCATGTCCTTGAAAGTGTTCGCTGCAGAGATGGCTGCTGGGGGAGACGGCTGAAGTCCCGGGCTTTACTGTAACTCAGCTGTTTGTTTCATTGTAAGGTAGTTTTTTCTAGTTCTCAGTCCCTCATTTTAGTACTAAACATCTTGTAGTTTAGGCCATAATATAATAAAACATTTCAATGTTTTTTTATGACAACCTGCTAATCTTTATTTTTAATACTTAGTATATATTTGTGTGTGTGTGTGTGTGCTGTGTGTGTATGTTTGTGTGTCTGTGTGTATATATGTGTGTGAGTATTTGTGTCTGTCTCTCTGTGTGTGTATGAATATATTATGTGTTTCTCTCTCTCTCTCTCTCTCTCTCTCTCTGTGTGTGTGTGTGTGAAAGAGAAAGAGAGAGAGAGAGAGAGAGAGAGAGAGAGAGAGAGAGAGAGAGAGAGAGAGACTATTTCTGTCAGTTCTCTCCACCATATGGGTACGGGGAAGAGGTTCAGGTTATCAAGTTCAATGCTCCTTTACCCACTGAGCCATCTTGCCAGACTATTTCTACTCATTCATGCTTTTTCCTTTCTTTCTTTCTTTCTTTCTTTCTTTCTTTACTTTCTTTCTTCTTTCTTGCTTTCCTTCCTTCTTTCCTTTCTACCTTCCTTCCTTTCTGTCTTTATTTCAACTGGTCTTGATGTGTAGTTTGGGCTAGCCTGGGACTCGCAGCAAGTCTCACCACAGCCTCCTGAATGCTGGTACTGCAGGTGTGTGCCTCCGTCCACAGTTTCGTCTGTTTTCAAAGTCTGCATCCAAATAAATCACAGAAAGAGATCTGTGGTGTTGAGGAGCCACATGCAGGGTTACCAGAGACAAGAGCAAGGGCCATGCTTGGTCCCCATGGACCTCAGAGAAGCCATGGCTTTTTGGTCTTTATCCAACTCCTCTCTCAAGCTAACCATCCAAAGAAAAGAGTTTCTACTCTGGTTCCTTAAGATTATTCTAAGCAGCTGGGCCGAGCTGGGCATGATTTTCAATTCCTGCATTCAGGAGGCAGAAGCAGGCAGATCTCTGTGAGTTTGAGGCCAGCCCGGTCTCCATGGAAAGTTCCAGGACAACCTGAGCTACATAATAAGAACCTGTCTCCCAACAACAAGCAGCCTGTTCTAAGGGGCCAGCATATGGCCAACTGTATTCTATGAATCTCTGTGCTCACCGCTCTCAGCCCTCATCAAAGAAGTCTCCCTTTGCAACAGACAGAGGTCATTGCAGAAAACCACAACTGGTCAGAATGCAATCATGGGGGATCCAACCCTGACGGACACGTCTACAGCACTACTCCTGTACAAGGCTCAGGGAACATAGAGGAAAAGGGCACAGAGATTGTAGGAGTCAGAGTCTGAGAGATGACTGGGAAGCGTCACTCTTGATGTCACAACAACATGGCCGAACAAGACACGAATAAGAACAACATTAGTAATCATGACAACATGGGGGAGAATCTCCAGAACTACAGGCAACTACTGAGAGAGAGTCTTCCCAGGGATGGGCCCTCTGATTACCTAATATCAAGTGACCAGCCCTGACATCACCTTTGTGCAAGCAACAGTAAGGGGACACAGCAGGTTGCACTTTTATATTTAAGTGTGTATATGTAATAATAATCAGTGAAAAAGAGGCCATGGATTTTAGAGGAAGTAAAGTGGCTGTGGCAGTTTGAATAAGGTTAGGCCCTGTATGGTCATAGATTTGAATGTTTGCCCATTGGAGTAGCAATATATAACAGGAATTAGATGTTATGGCTTATTGGAGCCAGGGGTGGGCTTTGAGGTTTTTTGTTTTGTTTTTTTGTAAAATTTTTTAAATCTATTATACATAAGTTTACTGTAGCTACCTTCAGACACGCCAGAAGGGGGCATCAGATCCCATCACAGATGGTTGTGAGCCACCATGTGGTTGCTGGGATTTGAACTCAGGACCTCTGCAAGAGCAGTCAGTGCTCTTAACCTCCGAGCCATCTCTCCAGCCCCAGGCCTTGAGGTATTTAAATGCTCAAGCCAGGCCCACCCAGTCTCCCTCTCCCTCCTCCCTGCTCTCTCCCTCCTCCCTGCTGATCTAGATGTAGAACTCCCAGCTCCTTCTTCAGCTCCCTGTCTGTCTGCGTACCACCGTGCTTCCCGCAGTGGCAATGATGGGCTGAACCTCTGAACTGTAAGCCAGCCCCAAGGGAATGTTTTCCTTCATAAGAGTTGCCGTGGTCAGAGCATCTCTCGACAGCCACAGAACACTAACCAAGAGAGAGGCACAAGAGGGGTTGGAGAGGTTGGGGGAGAGAGAGGAGAAAGGTTATTGTATTCTAAGTAAAATAAAACATTATTTTAAGGGGTGGGGAAGATAATTGTTTTAACCCAAAAACCAAGAGCTAGCTAACTTCAGCTGCTTAGTAGGATGAGAAACCTTAAGAACAGGGTTCTCTGGACTCAAGTGATCCCAGGACACGGCATGGGCTACTAACGTCAAAGGCATACCACACTGAAATAGGTGGTCCTCAGTCCTCCTCAGCACTACCCTCGCCATGGTTGCTGTTCTTAGTTCTACAGCCTTCTGGCAGTCCAGAGAACCAGACACTGCTATGCTGGGAGGAACTCTGTGTCACTACACAGAGGTTATCTGGTGAGGACCTGCATCCCTCCAGCTCATTGGCTCTTTCGGGCCCCTTCCCCTTTCTGGAACATTCTGAGTTTCCTAGGTTGTTTAGCAGGTTGCAGCAGTACCACATTTCCTGCTGGTACCGGTGGCTCTATACTTCCTGCGGCCTCTCTAGGTCTACCCTTCCAGCTCCAGCTGTCTGGCTTCTGTCCCAGGAAGCTGGTCGGCCCTAACTGACCAAGGAGCCCCTGTTCTCTGGTTTCCTGCTGACTCCAGCTAACCAGAGACAGGAGGAAACCTTAAAGGTGGATACCTTTCCTGGCTGCCTTCACTAAAGACATCACCTGTCCCCTGTCTGTGACCACTCCAAACCCTGTGCATTAGTCAGGGTTCTGTGGAGAAAGAGAACTGATAGAATGAATGAAAAAATATGGAATTTATTAGAGATGCCACAAGCTGTGGTGACTATCCCAATGGCTGTCTCCCATCAGAACATCCAAGAATGCAGTAATTCTTCGAACCTGGATATCTCAGCTGGTCTTCAATACACACCAGAATCCTGAAGAAGTAGGCTCTAATACCAGTGAAGAAATGGATTTACTAGTGACAGAGAAGGTCAACACTTCCTTCTCCCATGTTCTTCATATTGGCTGCTGCCAGAAAGCGTGGTCCAGATTCATGGTGGGTCTTCCCACTTCAAGTGATCAAAATAAAATAAAATAAATCCCTCGCAGGTGTACCCAGCAGTGTGCACTTTAGTTAATCTCAGATAAGTCACGTTGACAGCCATTGCACTGTAACTTCACCACCTGGGGGGGGAGGTTAAGGCCCCCTCCTCTGGCAGCTCCAACGGTGCTGGTTCTGTAATGAAAGTGTCATTCCGTCACATTCCCTAAGGAAGACACCTCGAGCTGGTAACTGGGCTCTTGGCCTCAATTCCTAAACATAAGTAGGCAAACAACAGTCTCAGACATTTGGTGAAATAGTCTGTCTGGGAAAATACTAGGACCCGGCAGATACAAAAGAAAAGATACAAAGATACAAAGACACAAAGAAAAGATAGAAGCAGGTTGGGGAAACAATGTATGCAGGAAGAAAGGAAAATGTTAGTGTCTGTCACCAGATGTGGTGTCATAAAGATACAGCTGGGCATTGTAACCAATAATAATTTAGACTAATATATCGTGTGTGGGTGTTTTCTTTCCTCTCTCTCTTTCTTTCTTTCTTTTTGAGACAGGATCCTGATATATCTCCCTGGATGGTCTGGAACTCATTTTGTAGCGCAGGCTGGCCTTGAACTTGAGATCTTCCAGCCTCCATCTCTCAATTACCTAAATACCCAATCCTATCTTATCTGTCTGTCTTCCCATCTGCCTACCCATCTATTTAATCTATCTCAAGTTTTGTAGGCTAGGCTATCCTCAAATTAGATATATGGATGGGGGTGACCTTAACCCCCAATCTTCCTGCCAGCACTGTGCAAGTGCTGGGGTTACAGGTGAGCACCAACACACGAAGCTTTCAAGTCAGAGTTGAAAAGACCCCCAAAGACAGGATGGCGGACACAAAAGGAAGTCTGTTCAAAAGTCCGAAGCATAGTTGAGGCAATCGAGAGGAAAGTGGAACAAAGGAGAAACCAGGAAGAGACAGGATAAGAGCATCTGAGAGGCTGGTCAGGGAGCACTACCACCGAATTAAGGGTTCTGTGACAAGCCGGGCACGGAAGGCAGGGGACTGAACCAAACACCCATCACCATCTCTGACAGTCAAAGAACAAGTGTTCCCAATTTGCAAGTCTCCGTCAACATCCGCCACAATGGATAAAAACGATACACCGGACACAACACAATGCAATTTCAAATGATAGGTTGAGTGTCCCTGATCCAAACCCTCAAATCTAAAATGTTTCATTATCTAAAATTCTTTACTGCAGTTTAAGGCTGCGAGTGGGAAATCCCACACCTGACTTCACGTGGCAGGTGGTGGCCAACATACAGGATACAAAAATCACTGTATAAAATCACGTTCAGGGGCTGCTCATGGCTATCTACGGAGCTGGACATGGTGGTGCGCACCTTTAATTTCAGCATCCAAGAGGCAGAGACGGGTGGATCTCTGTGGGTTCCAGGTTTGCCGGGTCTACAGAGTGAGACTTTGTCTCAAAAACAAACAAATAATTTAAAATTACTTTCAGATTGTATGCATAAGTTTTATAGGAAACACAGGAATTTCCACCTCAGGATTTCTCATTTTATATACAAAAATTGATTTTTTAAAAGAAGTCCTCAAATTGAAAACACACTGTCAGTCCTCTCTCTCTCTTCCCCTCTCTCTTCCTCTCTCTCCCCCTCCCTCTTTCTCTCCCTCTTTCCCCCCTTTCCCTTCCTTCCATTTTCCAGACATGGTATCTCTGTGTACCCCAGGATAGCCTCAAACTCAGAGACCCACCTGCCTGTGCTCCTGAATGTTGGAATGTACCTTCTGACTCCATTTCTAATTAAAATAAAACATCATTACTAGAGTCTTGATCATTTCTGGATAAACAACCTGTAATGGATCCAAAAGATAATCTTATTTAGGGAAAAGGTTCTCATACACAATGGTTTATGTTCACTGATAACATAGCTCCCAGTGTGTTCATGAGGGTATTTCCAGAAACACTTTTTCTGAGGAAGAACTAACTGGAATGTTCGCGGTGCCGTCCCGTGGGCAGGGGGAGTCCCACCCTGAACAAAAGGGAAAGAGCTTCTCATTGCTTGCTGAATGTGGACGCAGTGAGAACAGCTGCCTCGGGTGCTGCTGCTGCTGCTGCTGCGCCTGCCCTTTTCTCACACATCACATGTCTCCCTTTGTCAGTATTCTGTCGAAATGACGAGTAAATAATACACCATATAAAATGTTAAATACTAAGACTGGCATGTGACTTTAATAGCATCATCAGAAGTAGACAGACAAGGAAGAATGCTCTGTAAATACCCAAGATAGAAACGTCCCCAAACTAGATTTCTGTACCCCGCCAAATGTCAATCAAACGGAAGAGGAATCTAACATGTTTTCAGACTTGAAAGATCCAAGAGGGGGGAAAAAGGCAAAAACAGGATTCAGACCAAAAACGCCAAGGAAATCCCAAGATGATGTCTACAGGACTCCTCTGGAACTCCGTGAACAACAGGTTCCCAGACTGGCATCTTGTAGAAGGTTCTGGGAAAACAGCAGAACATTTTTGGTAGACCGTGTATAATATTTATAATCATACTGGACCCTCGCCGTTCTCTAACCTCTTGCTCAGCTCGCTTCCGTCACTGTTTCTTGTATTTGCTAATCCGGCCGGCAACCTCAACGCAAAACAGCAACGCCCCAAGGGTTGAATGACGAAAGGAGTGCAGGAGTGCGTCGGAGTGCAGAACCCACCATGCGGGGAAACGCCTTCCAATTGTCTCCTTCCTCAGTATCCCCCAATTCAGTAAAGCAGCCCATTGCGATCGGGCGCCTCCTGGTGCCGCTCTGAGGAACAGCAACTCTTGCTGGAATCCCTGGACCAGACTAACTCCACCTCCACCCACCTCATGATGGAAACATCTAGAAATACAATTCCGGAGACAGGGCTGACGCCTAAAAACAAACAAACAAACAAACAAAAAACCAACCAATTAAACAACAACAAAACAAACCAACAACAAAAACCAAACTTTTGTTATTTTGTAACCCATAAATGCACTCTACTGCCATCTTGTGGCAAAGATGAGACAGTCCCAGATAAACATTAGGGGGTGACATCAGTCAAAAGTTAGGGGCAACTCGATCCTCTCAGTCCTCTAGACAAGCTCCACTATTCACGCAGCCATGGTTGGCCAAACCCCGAGGAGTTGGGCTGGGTGTTCATCCTTAAACTCTATCAAATCAGGCAAGGGTGCATCCACTTTGCACTAAACCATGTTTAGTATAAAGTAGGTGCTTGCTAAGTATTTGTTGGTGAAGAAATAGAAACAATAATCAGCTTGTAGAAAGTACCTACTATGTGCAAAACCAATGCACTTTCTATGTCTAGTTTCATTTTATTAAAGCAACCAGCTTCTCTCTGTCCTGGATAAATGGGCACACAACATATCACGGCGGGCAATACTTCCAGGCGTCCCGCCCACATTTCTGGGCAGAAAGCTGAGCCGCAGAACTGCATGTAATTATTTGCCCCATGCATTACGGTTGGCCCGAGAAGACACAACTTTAGAAAGTAAGGACTCACAGTTCAGGTGTGCAGTCAGCCGGGGTGGGGAAGGGACAACTCGCAAAAGGCGAGTGGACCTTGAGTCGAAACCCTGGCTTCTACAGCGCGCAGAGTCTCATTGACATGGCTCCTTCCAGCGGCAGATCTTGTAAGTTCTTCTGCTCCCACGACTGTAGAGGTACAAAGGAAACCAGAGGCGTCCTCTGGTGCTTTCTGAAGAAACTTGTTCAGCAAATAACTGAATGATGGCGGTGGAGAGAGAAGAAAAGGAAAGAGGAGGAAAGAGGGAAGGGGAGGGGAGACAGAACAGCTTCCTGTAGGTGCAAACATGGTCCCTCACACTCACGGCTTCAGTTCCCTCGGGAGCGGTCAGGGATGCTGGTCCACTTCCTTTGAGGGCAGCCTTGGGGACTAAATGAAACCAAACACTCAGAGTCCGTATGATGGGTCACCTCAAAAATCCTAATATCTTCTCTTGTCTCTCATATCCAGTCCATCTGAGAATCCTGTCACCTTATCACCTCCAAGTGTCCCCAGAAGGTGCCTGCCCTCTACTTCACTGCCACATTCCTGTACTGACCAGCCCTTCTGTAGGTCATGAGGGGATCTGCGATGTTTGACCTCTTTCTGCTGCTTTAGTTGGAGGATCCGACCTGAGCACCGACCCGTGTGCGGGACTCTTCCAGGAGAAGCCTGTGTCTTTGCCATGACCCACAAACCCATGACACAGTCCCTTCTGTGCCCACCTTGAACCCCAGCCTAGATGAGATGGTGTCCTGAAACTTCTCAACGACCCTAAACGCGTCCTCTTTTGGCATTCCAACAGCTGTCCCCTGTGTCCCGTCTCTCTCATGACAGCTATCATGGTGACAGACCTTAAACACCCACCACCAGCCAATGACAAACCAACATGTGGTTGCACCAAAGTTCATTCTGAGAAACCAGAGAGTCTATTGGGTTTTCTTACAGAGCAATGTGTTGCAGTAAATATTAAAAAGATGGCACCTTTTATCCCAAGCTAGGGCCAGCTTCCGTGGGAACACACGGCACTGTGGAGGTATCTCTGACTTAGCTGCTTCATGCCACCTCTAAGAACTCAGGTGTGGTTCACTCCACCACCCCTGCGTGATGTTTTCACTCACTTTTCTCCGCCACCCAGTAGAAACATGATTCCACAACCATTAACTTATCAGGCTTATATGTTAAATTCTCAATCCACAAGCCCTCTACACAATAAGTCAGTGGACAAAGATATCAACAGCCCCTCTACTTAAGATAAATAGACACACAGAGACCCTTAGAAATAATCATAGCAACCTTATGAATCTAGAGATGCACCAAGAGAAACATTCACGGCTGCTTCCATCTTCCTCCTCTCTAAATTTCCACCTTTCCCCTCGCTTTCCTAGACTTCTTTTCCACCTCACTCTCCACTGTCCAATCATGTATCACCTTGACATCAACCTACAGCAATGGATACAGGTGACTTTAAAAGAGCCACACCAGGAGGATGGCACCTGGCATGCCTGATGACTCTCCCATGACTGTGTATGAAGTTTCCTCCTCTAGCCTTTCCCCAAGACCCGGAGGCCATGTGCAAACAGAATTGCATATAATTGGTTGGGGGTGGTGGTGGCTGGATACTCAGGAGCAGGTCTCATGACCCTTACCATGCCCTCCTTCCCGGAAGGACCATTAGTAGTCAACAAGCTCAGCTGTTCATCTTTGGTGCACAGACCCAGATGAGCTGAAGATGGCAGTGCTTTGGCTCCCAGGATGGTCCTTACGCTGGCTTTTCCTCACCCCTGAGGGAGGCTGACATGCTTTCCAATGCCCTTTCCTAAGTTGTCCTTCAATGTGTGCAGCTAGTCTCTCTCTCTCTCTCTCTCTCTCTCTCTCTCTCTCTCTCTCTCTCTCTCTCTGTCTTTCTCTCTCTCTCTGTGTGTGTGTTGTCTTTACCCTGTGCTGGGATCACAGGCAAGCACCACTATGCCAGGTTTTACCCTGAAGTTCTGACCTGTGAGCTCACAACCTCTCGCTACTGCTTTCCCTCTTCCACACAAACATCCACAGCCCAGCTGCTTTCAGTCTCTGCCATGTTGATAAGCACCTGTGGTGGCCTTGAATGCTCCTTCCCACTTACAGCTGCAAGCCCAGTCGTCCCCTCGCCCTCCTCTCCCCCTCCCCCTGGCCCAGGCCCAGGCCCAAGATAAGCTTGGATTTTACAACTTTGTTTTCAGTGTCTTGGGACCGAATGACTGCTGCACACAGGCTAGGTCACATGGTATGGGACTTTCATCACCACACCTTCCAGAAACATAAAATAAGGAATTCCCTTTGCCCTTTGGAACTGCAGAATATGTTCCTTCGGGACTGCTCTTATGACCTGAATGGCTCTAACTATCCTGACAAGATCCTCTGAAGGACAACTAATTTTGGCTTCCTTTCTACCAACCAATAGCATTCTGTGTTATTTATACAGAATGCAGGTCTTCACATCAGCATTGGCAGGCGCACACTCCACCAACCGAGCTGCATCTCTATGCGCCTCTTAAATCCTTGACACCTTCTCCAACATCATACCCTTCCCCCGGCTTCCTCGTTGACCAGATTATTGTCTACGCTGCCACAATGGTTGGGATCTTAGCTGTACCTTGAGTGGCTAGGCATGGTTGCTTCAGGGTAGGTGATCTGTAAGCAAGGGTTGGACAAACAGAATCAGGAGTTGTAGAGGAATTTTAGTTTAGAATGTGGCTGCTCTGACAAGAGATCACATCCAAAGACCTTCTAGGTCTATGTGATCTGGCCAGAATACAGACAAGCCCAGGAGACAGAGGCAAGCAGATCTCTGAGTTCAGGACCAGTCTGGTCTGGAGCAAGTTTCAGGTAAAGAAAAGCTTAGGTCCAGGCCTTATGCACACACCTTTAATCCCAACACTCAGGAGACAGAGTCAGTTATGTTCCATCAGTTCATGAAATTCAGAAGCAGTTTACTGGGAGACATTTACAGAGACAGGCTACAGAGAGAGAACAAGCTAGACACAGGTGAAGACAGAACAAGCCAGAGAATGAGAAGAAGCCAGAAGATTAGAACAGATCGCTGAAGCTAGTTTGAGGCCAAGCAGAGCAATTCAGTCAGAAACTGAGAGAAGCCAGCTTGAATCAGTCAGCTTGGAGAGGAGTGTGAGCCAGAGCAGCTGGATTGAACCGGCCAGCCAGAGTTCAGGAAGAACTAGAAGGATTGGGGCTATTCAGCAGTAAGTCTCAGAGGTGGAAAATATTCTAGGCCTAGATTAGATTGTACAGAAGTGTGAAGCTTCCAGGGCTAGGTTTAGATTAGCAGACACAGGCAATAAGCCACCGAAATGACAGTTATATCAGGAGAATAAAAACTACTTTTACAAAGAATGAACTCAACTGGCCACCTCACAATGGCTCTGAGGGACCCACTGTTTGACACATGATGACGATGACTCTCTGCAAGCACATAGAGCTGACAAGGGATGGGTCAGGTTTGCAAGGTTTACCTGCAGAGGGTAACTGCCCAACCTTGCTCCTGCATGTCTGCTTCCCATAGTCTACAGCACTTCCACAGCCTCCACAGCGCTTCAAGTCCACAGGTAAG
Organism: Micromys minutus; assembly: GCF_963924665.1. Classification (NCBI taxonomy): domain Eukaryota; kingdom Metazoa; phylum Chordata; class Mammalia; order Rodentia; family Muridae; genus Micromys; species Micromys minutus. Next base: position 46,302,874 of record NC_137974.1, read on the forward strand.
TTATCCTCAAATTGGCTGCACTTTGGTCAGAATATTCCACCTTAATGGGGTGCCACCAGGACCTCCCTGGGTAAAGCCTTCCCACGCTCTGTGTCATAGGGTCCCCAATTTGCTCTGATGTCGATGGCCTCCAAATGAAACACACTTGCATTTCTTTCTTCTTCTTCTTCTTCTTTTTTTAAAAAAAGATTTATTTATTTATTCATTCATTCATTCATTCATTTATTATAAGTACACTGTAGCTATCTTCAGACACACCAGAAGAGGGCATCAGATCTCATTACAGATGGTTGTGAGCCACCATGTGGTTGCTGGGATTTGAACTCAGGACCTCCGGAAGAGCAGCCAGTGCCTTTAACCGCCGAGCCATCTCTCCAGCCTCACACTTGCATTTCTTACCCAGAACACCCATTTACAGTTTTGTTTTCCCTTTCTTGCGAGCCCTTTGGGGACAACGGGCTCACGGACACACGGACATTGCTCACTCTCTGGCCAGCCATCTCTGCACGCCCTCCTGGATGCCTGCTGTGGTTCCTTGTGGATAATTATCGCATATGTGTGGGTTGTGGTTTTTAGAAGCCAAATGGGACCTATCGTGTCTTCTCTCCGGGTTTATAAAGTGTAAAATAACCCAAGTAAAACTTTTGGTGGCTTACTGCAGTTTGAGCCACTGAAGGTCACTGGTCTTATCAGAGTTTGGGCCACTGACGGCCAGTCATATCGGAGCTAAAATTGAGGCTGAACAGCTGTGGCTGCTCAAATTGGTAGAAGTAACTAATCTTTAATCTCAGAAAGCAGGGCGATCTGTGTGAGTTCGAGGCTCAGTTGGTGTATTTAGTGAATTCCAGGCCATCCAAGGCTGTATAGTGAGACACCCATATTAAAATAAAACAAAACAACAGCAACAGCAACAACCCAAAGGAAGTTACTTCTGCGCTTCTGTGCACAGGCACAATTTGGGAAGAGGCTATTGGCGCCCTCTGCTGGTCATTGCATAGTATGTCAGCCTAGGATGTGAGCCTGGAGACACTTTGGGAACAGGGAGGAAGAACACTTGGCCCAGTGCTATTCATGGGGTAGTTCCCCAGCACGCAGGTCTGTCTTTGACAGGTTTAGCAACCCTTCTTGCTCCCAGGACACTCAGACCTAGGAAGTCTGGGGCTCTTTGTCGCCAGGAACAAGAATGGCAGCTTTCAGTTGCTGTTCCATTTGGGTCTTTAAGCACAGCTACAGGAGTCAGGAAGTTTCGTTAGACTAAAACAGACATTAATGAAAACTCACAGGGCTCTGAAATTGCTAGTACCCGCAGGATGCCATAAACTCTTGTCCCTGCTTGCAGCAGACGGCCTCGCTGATAAGCTGGGCGCCCTGGAGGTCCAGGTCCCCATTAGCAGCTGCCTTTCGTCGCCGCTGAGCCCGAACACCCAGGCTACTCTAGAAAGCCTGCCAGAGGTCAGAATCACAGGGTGCAGGTGAGTGGAAGTAGAAGCGCGAAGAATCGCTGGCTTGTTTCTTACTGTGGTGGCCCGGAGTGGGGGGCTGGGGTTCAGTGAACACGGGATTTCAGTGCTAATGGGAAAGGTCTGGAGGACATGTTACACAATAGTTGGTGTGACTTGTGCCGGGGTTCTGTACCCCTAAAATGACTAGTTTTATTTGTGTATTTTACCACAACTTGAAAACTAAACAAACGAGGCGTCCTGCTGACCTGCTGTTTGTCCTGGGGTCGAGTTGTACCTCACAGTTCTTCGGCCCGGCCGCTGACTGCTCTCCTCCCTGTGGGCTCACGGGCCTCTGCTCCAGCCGCTGCCATCTGAGGTCAGAACTTCTTTCCCTGACCTCTCTCGGTGTCTCTAACCAAGCTCGAGGGGAGCAAGGCACAGCCCTTGGGTTGTCCTTTGAGTCAGGGTTCCAGTTTCACATCCCACACAAGGCCATCGAGGCAGGTGTGGGTGTCCTTCCCAGGGTGATGGGATCATCGGTCCAGCAGGCTCCTAGTAACCACACTGCCTTGCCCTGATTCCCTTTCCATGGTCCCAGACATCGGGCTTGCTGTGCTATGTGACAGGAGATGCTTTCATCTCATGGTATCCAGCAGGTTGTGCTAATTGGTAGGTGCTGTAACCTCCTTTGAAAAGACTCACAACAAAGGGTTTTTTTTTTTTTTTTGATTTATTTTATTTTACATGCACATCTTGCGTGTGTGTGTGTGTGTGTGTGTGTGTGTGTGTGTGTGTGTGTGTAGGCCAGAAGGGGGCGCCAGAGTCCTTGGAACTGGAGTTGTAGATGATGTTTGTAAGCTACCTGCGGATTCTGAGAATTAAACCTTGGTCCTCTGCAAGAAAAGCAAATGACCTAAATGGCAACGCCTCTACCCAGCCCTCTGCCTCAGTTTTCTCATCTCGGAAGCGAAGGTCATGAAGGCTGTCTCCTGTCATAAAGGTTAAGACTGATGCCCTTCTTACAGTAGACTAAGGGTGGTGCTGAGATCCAGGACTGGCAGTCTCTGCCCCAGGGCCAGGCTGTGGGGATGGCCTTAGATGGGCTACTTGCTTTTCCTTTGTCTTCTGTGAGGGGAATAACAGGAACCCACACTATAGGACTGCTGCCAGATGGCTCTAGAAGCCTGCTAAGCCCGCTGTCTGCACATGCCCAGTGTTCTGCGCATGCTCATCCTCAGTTGTCATCAAAGTTGAGAAAAGAATTGTTCTGCAAAATGCATAATGCCTATGGTTAAGATAGCCAACAGCAGCCAAACGTGAACATTTACTCAAGTGTTTTTAAAGGTCTAAAACTGACTTAAACATACTTAGTACCCTGAGACAAATTTCACCTGCAAAATGAAAGCAAAAACACCCATCTTGTGGTGGCTGGCTGGCACGAGATCAAAGCAATTGAAAAACATTCATAGGATGTTGTAAAAACTACTGAAAATAGTTTAGTTTTAGGTGTAAGGCTTGGAGTTTGTCCTAGGGGGTTCCCTCCCCACCCCATGTGGAATGTTACTTAACCATGCATGATTTTGGTTCTAACTTATCAGGGTGGAATTCGGAGAAAGGTAGGAGGGGGAAGGAAGGCAGAAAGAGATGCCGGGTGAAGGCGGCAGAGTCTGTGGGCCCTGGAGTCTAGGCTTTTACACTGGAGTCTAGTCAGGCATGCTCAGAGTCAGATCCTAGTGGTTTGCTCCGTTCTTTGCTGTCGTCTTGGCCTGAGGGGTTGAAAGCATTTTCTGAAATGTTGTGGAGAGCACGTGAGTGGTGAGCAAGATGTGCACAGAGCTGACTAAGGAAACCTGGGAGACTGAAGTCTGGGGATCTTGCGGCATGTCAGGAGCTCAGAGATGCGATGGAAACCTCTGTGCAGGGAGGGGTATCAGCGAAACTCTCACAGGGAGTGGTGGGAAGAGGGGCGAGGAGAGGGCTGGAGAATGTCTTCCCTTTGACTGGGAAAGAAGAATGTATGGTGCTCCAGGGAGGGGGAATCAGTGCTGACCGGGTCAGGGTGTGTGGAGGGAAGTGAGAAGCATGTGGAAAGAAAGAGCCCGTAAGCCCCACTTAAGGGGCTCCGAGGACCGCCTTACGGGGCTGGAAAGTTGTTGGGCTAAGTGGGTTAATGTTTCTCCCTCAGAATCCGAGCCCGTGTAGCTTTTATGGGCTGGCGCACGAAGCCTCTGCCAGGTCAAGCACAGACTGCTTCTCCTCATCCAGAGCCAACGTCTGTCTTCTGAGCCTTGTGAAATCTAACAACTCCTGTTTGCGTGGGAACACCAAACGCCACCACCGTGGCCCTGACATCTGGGATGATTTAATCATAGCTCCATTCCACAACAGAAATCAGTCGGTGGAGTGCTTGTTCAATTCCCAGAACCAAGGGAGTCTGGGCATCGTGGTACATACCGGGAATCCCGGGGTTTGGGTATGAAGGCAGGAGGATCAGATGTTCAAGACCTTCAGCTACATAGTAAGCTTAAAGTCAGCCTGGGGTACATGAAACCCTCACACAAATAAACTGGGCTAGAGAGATGGCTCAGCTGGGAAGAGACGTGTGTGCTCATCCAGGGGGCCTGAGCTCAGTTCCTAAGCATCCACATTACTCGTCTGTATTAAAATTATAATTGCCTGGAACTCCCCCTCTGAGGGTACTTATGCAAACATAGCAAACACACACACACACACACACACACACACACACACACACACACACACACGAGCTGGAGGAGCTGAGAACACCACAAGCACATGACCCACACACAGAAGCAAGGAGTGACCGTCCCTGAGCCCGCATGGGTGAGTGCTGTGCCCTCTGCACATACATTATGGTTGTGTAGCTTGGTGTCCAAGTGGGATTCCCAACAGTGGGAGTGAGGGGGGTCCCTGACTCTAATGCATGCACTTGGGACCCTTCTCCTCCTACTGGGCTGCCTTGTTCTTGATATGAGGGCTTGTGCCTGGTCTTACTGGAACTTGTTAGGCGTTCAGTGGATATCCCTGGGAAGCCTGCTCTTTCTCTTTCCTTCCTTCCTTCCTTTCTTTCTTTCGGGAAAAGGAGGGGGAGTGAATCTGGGGAGGGCGGGGGGAGGAATTGGAGGAGTGGAGGGAGGGGAAACTGTGGTCAGGATGTAATGTATGAGAGAAGAATAAAAGAAAAAAGAAGAAAAGAAAGTTTAAAGCAAACAAGGGAGCTGGGCATAGTGCACACACCTGTAAAGGGAAGGCAGAGGCTGGCGGAAGTCTGTGAGGCAGAGGCCAGCTTGAGCTACACCATGAGTTCAGACAGCTAGAGCTACAAACTGAGATCCCGTCTTGAAACAAAACAAAAACAAGCAAAAGGCAAAAAAAAAAAAAAAAAAAAAAAAAAAAAGGATGAATTAGGTGATGTTTATAATACTTATAAGGAACCTCTACCTACTTCCAGTAGAGAAATATTCATTAATTCAAGAAAAACAAAATGAGGGGCTGGAGAGATGGCTCAGTGGCTAAGAGCACTGACAGCTCTCCCAGAGGTCCTGAGTTCAAATCCCAGCAACCACATGGTGGCTCACAACCATCTGTAATGGGATCTGATGCCCTCTTCTGGTGTGTCTGAAGAGAGCGACAGTGTACGTGTATATAATAAATAAATAATTAAAAAAGAAAAGCACAGTGAGATGCACACAGAAAGAGGGGGTAAAAGATAACTCCCCCTCACATCCGGGAAAAACCAGGACCAAGAAGAAATAAACATTGGTGTTTTATGTCCCTGAGGTTTACCCTATGTGGGTATTGCTTTTGTTACTGCTTTGCTGGTTTCTGAAAACATCTTAATGAGCATGAATCAATAATATACCCAATGAGCATGTATCAATAATATACCCAATGAGCATGTATCAATAATATACCCAATGAGCATGTATCAATAATATACCCAATGAGCTTGTATCAATAATATACCCAATGAGCATGTATCAATAATATGCCCAATGAGCATGTATCAATAATATACCCAATGAGCATGTATCAATAATATACCCAATGAGCATGTATCAATAATATACCCAATGAGCATGTATCAATAATATAACCAATGAGCATGTATCAATAATATACCCAATGAGCATGTATCAATAATATACCCAATGAGCATGTATCAATAATATACCCAATGAGCATGTATCAATAACATACCCAATGAGCATGTATCAATAATATACCCAATGAGCTTGTATCAATAATATACCCAATGAGCATGTATCAATAATATACCCAATGAGCATGTATCAATAATATACCCAATGAGCATGTATCAATAACATACCCAATGAGCATGTATCAATAATATACCCAATGAGCTTGTATCAATAATATACCCAATGAGCATGTATCAATAATATACCCAATGAGCTTGCATCAGTAACATACCCAATGAGCTTGCATCAGTAATATAACCAGACAGCATAGAAAAGTCTCTTACCATACCCAAAGACACACAAACACATATTCTTAAGAACAACAATTTACTTCATACCAGTGAAACTTCACAACTCATGAATAACTTTCACTCGAATAGTCTTCTGAGTCACACATAATTTAAAAAGAGGTAAGGCAAATGAAACTAGAAAAACAAACAAACAAAAAACCCAAGGTAAAGTTATTAGCTCGGATCAGCTGATACTCACTGCATACTATTAAAAAAGCCCTCTGTAAATTCAACATTGTTTTCATAAAAGTGTTAGAAAAAAAAACAGTACTGTTACCTTTTCAAAATTAAGTTAATCTGAGCTAAATCCACTTAAGTGGCAGAAATGTAAGATATGGCCCAGTGTTAAAAAAACAAAAAGTGTGTGTTTAAAAAAAAAAAAAAAACACCAGAAAGTGTGTGTTATAAATAATATTTTAGCTGGGCACTTGTGGTACACGCCTTGAATCCCAGTACTTAGGAGGCAGAGGCAGGCAGATGTCTGTGAGTTCGAGGCCAGCCTGGTCGATAGCGTGAGTTCCAGGACAGCCAGGGTCCAACAGAGAAAAGGAATTAAAAATTTAAAAAAGGGCTCCCCCTAGAGTTTCCAATTCACAGCTGTCAGCTTAGAAAACTGTTTTGTTGTTATTTTGGCTCACACTTCTGAGGTCTTCTTCCTCAAGGGCTCTGCGGTGGAGTGTTTTGTCCCTTGGGCAGAGGTCAGAGTGCATGCTGGACTTGGTGCGTTCTCCACTTGCCTATCTCTCACATGTTTGTCTGTGAGACAGGTTCCGCAGAATACGGGTTTTCCTTTCCTTCGCCCTTTTTCTTCTCCTCCTCGTCGAACTGTGCTTCAATCTCCGCTGGGTTGACGTAGGTGTAGAATCGAGCCATGATGGCGAATATCACGCAGACAACAAGGAGCAAGGAGGCGAACAGGATGTACTCAGCCCACTGCAGGAATCAGAGGGGCAAGAAAACGAACACACACAGGTCACGTTGACATAACGCCACACGCATATCTTCTTGATACTTCTAGGTGGAAGGCACTTTGATGGAGATGTCAGCCCCCAACAGAAACACTGTCCTAAGTTTCTCTAACGCTCAGGGGCCATTGTATCCTGCTAACATGGGGTGGGGAAACAAGACTTTTGGGAAGATAAGAGAAACTTTCTGAATTTCTTAGCTGTGGAGTTTCTGCACAAGGAATGTGGTTTTCTTTTCTTTTCTCTCCTTCCAGTGCTGGGCTAGAACCTAGAGCCTCGTGCTAGGAAATGCGAGGCAATTCCATGGAGTTGTACCCCAGCCCATATGACTAGTTCAGGGCTATTGAGCTGAACTCACAGAATTGATGGCAGGTTTGTTGTTGTTTGTTTTCTGATTTTGATAGTGGACCCCATTGGGGTATATGGACTTCATCTTGTGGCAAACCTGGTATTGGTTTCCAAGTAACAGAAACCTGCAGACTTTGCCCAGTGCTGATAACTCTAGCTGAGGTCTGGCAATGCTATTCTGCCACTGACTCAGACGGACACATATTTGTAGGTAGTTAGGGAGGGTCGTGGTGAAGACCATTAATAACCCAAGAAGACTAGAAGTTCAACGCCATCATCTACATGGCAAGGTTGAGGGCAACATGGGCTACATAAGACCCTGGCTCAAAAACAGGAATAGAGAAGAAAACAGGCACCTGCTTGCTGAAGTGGCCGGCCCCAGCCACAATCAGTACGATGATATTGCCGACCGCCACGGTTAGAAGCCAGCCTGCCTGAAGCACGGACTTCATGTTAGATGGAGCCTGTGGAAGCAAAGCAGAAGGCATCACAACCCGGATTCCCACTTCGGGCCGGGACAACCTCACCCCCTCCAAGCACCGCTCAAGTGCTTGGAGGTCAGCTTTGGTAAATAATAAAGAGATGGCTAACCTTTTATCCGGTTCTTTGCCAGCTCCCCAGGGGCCATCTGGCACTACAGGGATTTCTAACTTAGTGCTCTAAGCCGCCTCTAGGAACTCAGGTTCACTCTACCACCCCTGCTGCTTCTGTCCTGGGTACAAGCGGTGTGTTGTTTTCACTCACTTCCCCTTGGTGTGTTGTTGCCAAGCCTTAGACACACACATCCCAACTCTGTGGCAGGCTTTATGCATTCCGCCACTACACCCTTTGAACTCAATTAAGTAGTCACATCAAAGAGCACACCAAACTACTCTGATCCAATAGGTATAATATATTTTGCCAACCTAAATAAGTCAAATGATCTTGTAGGATTCCATCCCTTATAAAACATTCATTACAACCTTATTTATGGAGAGATGCGCCAAGAGAAACATACACATCTGCCTCCATCTTTGTTCCTCCCAGAATCTCCTCCCCCCAATCTCTGCCTCCTACCTCCTCTTCCACTTCTAGACCTTTCCTTGCCTATCTCTTTCCTGTCCAATCATATATCGACTTAACATAGACCTACACACCACCTTTTACACATTACACATTTACTTAAAAAAATCAAATTTACCGTCAAACGTAGGCTGTGCACAACTATTACCTCTTGAAAATATTCTAAATGACCAGGTATGGTGTCTCATTCCTATAGGGCAGCACTTGGGAGGTTGAGGCATAAAGATGCTTGAGGATGCCCTCAGCTACGTGGCTTGACCCTGTTCCCGATGTAAGTGTGTTTATGAGTCCAGAGAAAGCAGAGGTCAGGATGGACATAACTCATGTGAAAAGACAGGAAAACATCCCTGAGGCAGGATACCTCTCTCCACAGAGTGTTGTCCTAGTAACATGGGCAGATCTACAGGTGAACAAGACTTTGTCTCACAAGATTCCAGGCAAAGCCACACTCTCCCCAAAGGAAGACTACTGTGTGCACTCCTCTGTAGTATCCCTGCTGCGCCCCCCATGTTACTTCCTCAGGCTCTCCCCACCTGTCACAGCATGGCCTTTCCCAGACAGAGGTAACCCAGCCCATGCCAACCATTACAGACACCGAGGAAGAAGATGCACAGCATGCAATGACTTTAGCTATAGTTCTGACAAATGCTTTAGACATTGAAGCTCTAATTGTACCAATAAAATTTGTCTAATTAGCCCAATATACTTAAAAGAAAAAAAAAGATACCAGTTTTTCTGAGGTAAAGTGTTACATGTCTCCATTGACCTCCAGACTCACTGTGCAGCCAAGGATGACCTTGAACTTGCTTTGTGCTTTTGTGCCTTGGCCTTCCCAGTGCAGGGGTCACCGGAGGTCAGCACTCTATCAACTGAGCTCTCAACCTAGCCTCAGAAATAGGGCGTTACACTGGCTATTAGCAGTACATCTGATTGGATGATGTCACTGGGAGGAACAAGGAGATTCCAACTGGACCTTAAATATAACCAGGACACTGACCTATTGGTAAGTAAGTACTTAGATGCTGCCTTTTAGGCATTATAAAATACGCAGAATCTGCTACTAAGGACCCTGGCAGCAGACCTCGGTTTGTTGTACCTTCCTTAGGACTCTAGTCTTGTGTCTAGTGTGATTATATATCTGTAGATATATAGATATCTACTATCAATAGATATCTATATATACTTTATAGAAATCTACTATCTATATATCTATATATAGAGATAGGTAGACAGCATATATATATATATATATATATATATATATATATATATATATGGTCCTACTGAGTAAAGACATTATTGATCTCATAGTCCTTGTTCTGTGGAAGACACCTCTGGTCATTTGAGAAATGTCCCACATAAGATTGGGCATTGGTATACTTGGCCTTGCTGGAGGAAGTGTGTCCCTGGAGGTGGGTTCTGAGAGTTTAAAACCTTGAGCCACTCCCAGCTCACTCTCTTTGCTCAGTGCCTGTGGCTCAGAGTTTGCACTCCCAGCTTCTGCCCTGCCTGCTTATTGCTAGCCTCATTGCCAAGATGGACTCTGGTCAGAACCATAACCCAGAGTAAAAGTGTATCACTGTATCAGTTGCTTTTAGCTTTGGTTTCTTATCACAGCAGGAGAAAGTAACCATGATGCTTAAGGGGAAAAAAGACTATAAACAGGCCATAAGTGGTGGTTCATGCTGTCTTAGTCAGGGCTTCTATTCCTGCACAAATGTCATGACCAAGAAGCAACCCAGTAAGTGACATCCCTCCATGACCTCTGCACCAGCTCCTGCTTCCTGACCTGCTTGGGTTCCAGTCCTGATTTCCTCTGGAGATAACCAGCAGTGTGGAAGTGTAAGCTGAATAAACCCTTTCCTCCACAACTTGCTTCTTGGTCATGATGTTTTGTGCAGGAATAGAAACCCTGACTAAGACACATGCCTACCATTCTATTTGAAAGCCTGAGACAGGAGAATGATGAATTGGAGGCCAGTATGGGCTGCGTACTAAGACCCTGTCTTATAAAATGAACAACTAAAGAACCCCTAAGCATACACATATCCCAGATTCAAACCAAGGTCAGTGGCATTTTTTTTCCCCTGAGGGCAGCAGGTAGCAGCAGGGAGGAAGGAACAAGAAACAAGACACCTGGGAATAAGAGAACTCCAGTCCTGTGACAGAGAAGACCACCTCGCCGCAGGTGAGAAGGAAGTACTGTGGGATCTGCAGAGCTATGTTCACGGTGTTGGGTGGGATGTCTTCAAATTCCTTCACTTCCAGGCAGCCATCGCTCTGGACCATCAAAGCGCCAAGCAGGCAGTTGAGAAAGGCAGAGATACGCTTTAGAATAACAACCGTTCACATGGACACACTGAGCTGACCTTCTGAGGCTACACAGGCAATTCACATAGTCCCTGCCCGTTTTAAACCTAACTGCGGTGTTGAGAGCCTGCCAGCTAAAACCCCTGGAAAGCACTCAGTCCTGAAGTCACATGACCCAGAAGGAAGCATCAAATATTGGCCAAAGGGAACTTTAAACAAGTGTAACTAAGTCTGCCGAAGCCAACAATAACAGAGATCCAGTGGTGATCCGGTGGTGATCCGGTGGTGATCTGGTGGTGATCTGGTGGGCTGGCTCAGTGGGGAAAGGTGCTTGCCACTAAGCCTGAAAACCCGAGTTTGATTCCTGAGACTCATACAGTAGAAAGAGAGCAGTCTCCTATAGGTTGTTTCCCTCTCTCTCTCTCTCTCTCTCTCTCTCTCTCTCTCTCTCTCCCTCCCTGTCCCCCTGTTTCCCCCCCCCCTTCTCCCTCATCTTCCAACCCTCTCCCCCCATCTCTCTCTCTCTCTCACACACACACTATAACAACGGACTCATGACGAGAGCGTTAGTTCTAAGACCATTCACAGATACTAATCCTCTAACTAATCATGAGCTCGTCTCGAGTGTCTGAGGATTCAGGCCAGCCAAGGTTGACTGGGCCGTGGTGGGATGACCTACTAACCGCCCTTCTGCTGATCACGTAGGTGTACGCGCTGCCAAAGTCAAGGCTGGAGGATGTGAACTCAGTTGTGCAGTTTGGTGAAACCTCTGTGGTATTTATTGTGTAGTTTTTTCTATTAAAAAAAAAAACAAAAGAATAACAGGGGTTATGGTTCTTGGTATTAAAATCTCCATTTTTATTTTCCTTAAGAAAAAGACGAGACAGGCTTGAGTTTGGGAGGAAGTTGCCTGGTGAAGGTACTCACTTGCCGTTGGGAAAAAACTGATACTGGCTGGCGTTGTGACTGGTGATGTTTTCGTACACTTTCCCGCTCATTTTGATACTGATCATCTCGTTCAGGGTGCTGACAAATCTGAAACAGAAAACCATCTGTCCTGTAACTAAATCATAGAATAATTTATCCCAGGGCACACACGCCTGCGAGAGATTCCCTAGGTCTTGAGACAGAAAGTCGTTCTTACAGTTCTTGTCCACCCACTCCTGAGCACACCCTTAAAATAATTTATCCAAGAATACCTATCCATACCAGGAACTACGCCGAGGGCTCAGAAGCGTTGCCTAGTTTCCTGATATTCAGGGGAACCCACTAGGTAGTCATGGAAATAGTAACTGACTCCTTTTCTTTTTGGAAGGGAGCCACACTTTTGTGCTGCTTGAGTGGAAAGTTTCAGAGGTGTTTCCTCTGTTTCCTCAACATGTGAACGTACAAAATATAGAAGTTGCTGGAAGACAGCCACAGGCAAAGCTTCCCTTGGAAGGAGAGAAGCTGCCATTTTGGTTACCTCTGAGAGCTTGGGGGGGCGGGATGGATGCAAGATCTGAGAGAAAGAAGCCTCCTAACTCAATGGGAGGAGACTGTTCTGAGACGCTGCTCTCAGATGGGGGAGGGCTGTGTAGCTCTGGAGTGGTGCTGGCCAGTTTCTGCTGGAATGCAGAGGGGAATGGGTCCTGAAAGGCCTTGGCCCTCATCCCAAGGCTTCTAGCCCTAGCAAGTCCCCTTGCTAAAACCCCAGGAGAGGGCAAGCGAGCCGCCTGCCCTCCTAGGACCGTACGGAATGTCACAGGGAGAACAGATGGCACAAATGTTTCTTCAGATGCTCTGTGCTGGAGAAGACCCCCGAAGTTCTTATACTGCTCCAGGGGTGGGCATGTTGCTGCCTCGAGGGAGAGCCATTTGTTTTGCCGACCAGATAGGCAGATGACAGATCATGGCAGATCGGCTAATAATGATGGACAGTTAAGTACTATAAAGACAACCCCGTCTCTAAAATACAGGGACCGTTTCACCAGCTTCCTGGCACATATTTATTTGATAGAATGGTGTAAGTACACATGAAATTTTTAAAAAGGGATTCCATATCAACACTTTATTTATTTGTGTGTGTGCGTACATGCATGTGTGCGTGTATGTTAGTGTGAGTGTGTACGTGCATGTGTGTGCATGCAGGTGCCCTCAGAGGCCAGAAGAGGGCTTCAGATGCCTTGGAACTGGAGTTAGGCAGTTATGAATCACTTGGCTTGGGTTCTAGGAACTACACTGAGGTCTTCAGGCAGAGTTGTTCCCCAGTCTTAACTCGGGCCATCTTTTCAGTCACCTGGGTACCATGTTCATATATGATCCAGATTCAACATATTTTACCAAATGTGATAAAAAAATCCAAGACCACTTCCATGGACAGACTACACACATAGGCAAAGAAATAGGTAAAAACACAGACTACGGTCATTTTTAAAAAAAGAAAGACTAGGAATAACCTAAATTCCCTTGAATAAAGATGGGTAGAAAATTATGGTGTATCTATACAGAGGAAGGCTTTAGTGTGGCCAAGTACAGACAGGAACCGCAGATGTAAAAACAGTCAAATATTAAACTGACATGTATTATTTATAACATTTTTACAGAATATATGCCTGTGACAATAACTTTTATATTATTCTCCTTTAAAACGTGCCAAGCAAAACACTGTTTGTAGATATGCGGCGGATAGCAACATGCAGTGTTAAAATGCAGTGGAAAGCAAGATCAAATTATCAACCAGTTTCTGAAAGTTATTTCTTTCTTTCTTTATTTTTGTTTTTCCAAGACAGTGTCTCTCTGTGTAGCCCTGGCTGTCCCGGAACTCACTCTGTAGACCAGGCTGGCCTCAAACTCAGAGATCTGCCCACCTCTGCCTCCCGAGTACAGGGATTAAAGGTGTGATCTGGACTTACTTTTTTTTTTTTAATTATTATTTTATCTACGTGTATGTGCTTCTGTGTGTGTGGCACACGTGTGTGGATGTCGGCAGCAGCCAGAGAGTTCTGATCGCCTGAAGCTGGAGATATAGGGTTGTGAGCTGAGCTACCCGCTCTGGGTTCTGGGTTCTGGGCTCAGTGTATTTGCCACAGCCGGAAATGCTCTTGACAATGGCTGGCTGAGCCATCTCTTCAGCCCCTCGGCTTATTTTTGATTAAATACTTGCCTATTTCTTTTTAAAAGGATGACAAGGCCTCAATTTGCTGATAGTGTAATGTAAAAATGTATTTGCTTGAAATTTGGTATTTCCTTCCTTTAATTTACACATTAGTCGGGAAGTCTGATTTTTGTGGAGGCTTTAAAGTCTGCCCATCAGTCTGTCCTAGTTTTCTAGAACTTTAGTGCTGTCTTCAGGTACTACGGAAATAATCGAATCTTTTCCTTCTGTGAAGGATTTGGTGTTGCTACTCAACTGCAAAGCGCTTCTGATCTATTTCCAAAGTTTCCAATGTTAAGAAGCATTTCTAAAGAAATCTAAGCAATGAAAATGTGTTCTGGGCTGAAGAGATGGCCCAATGGTCAAGAGCACTGACGGCTCTTCCAAAGGTCCTGAGTTCAAATCCCAGCAACTACATGGTGGCTCACAACCATCTGTAATGAGATCTGATGCCTTCTTCTGGTGTGTCTGAAGACTGCTACAGTGTACTTATATACAATAAATAAATCTCTTTAAAAAAAAGAAAGAAAATGTGTTCTGAGAACAAAATGAAACCCCAGATATGGGTCTAGTTCAAATCAAAGCACAAAGGTAGCTGTGTGTGTGTGTGTGTGTATGTATGTATGTATGTGTGTATATGTATGTGTCTGTCTGTATGTGTGTATGTATGTAAGTGTGTGTGTATGTATGTGTATGTATGTACATATGTGTGCACATGCCTTGTATAGGACAAGACAGACAATTACAAATATCCAAAGGAAGGACTACAGACTGAGAGGTGTCACTGTGATACCTCAAAATGTGACTTTCTCTGGAGAAAAGGCCTCAAGAAAGAAAAAGAAGCTGTTGGGATCCCTTAATGTGACATGATCGATTAGTGTCCTTACATGAGGAGATTAAGTTACAGACATACAAAGAGAAAGAAGAAGGCTATCGATAATCAAGGAGGGGGGCCTCAGAGGAGACCGGTCTTCAGTACACCTTCATCTTGGACCTCCAGCCAGAGGAACTAGAAAATCATGAATTTCTGTTTAACTGTGTCACCAGGCTGCGTGGCACTTTGGCCTGAGCCTCACACAGCCAGGAACAGAGAAAACGAGAGAAGGAACCAAAAAGCAAAGGTCTTGTGCTGGTGAGATTAATTACACTAATTTTCGTTACCCTGGAGAAAAATCTGGGACTATCAAAACCAAAGATTAAGACACCAGAGACTTGGTGAGAAGCTGACCATTAGAAGTGGGTGCCTGCAAGTCAGAAGCCAACAGAGAAGTCTCCAGACCTCTGGGCCTTTACAGCCATGTGTGAGAGGAGAGGGCATTTTCAGGCCTGCGGGGGTAAATGAAAAGACACCACAGGATCCAGGAAAGACAGTCTCCGGGGCACAGTGTCTGGAGGGGCTAGACAGCATGTGCTTCTGGTAGGTCTCACACAGCATGGAGGAAAAGTGGTCCGCAGGAGGACCATTGATGCCCTGACACTGTAACTAACTAGCCACTTAGTGACCAGGTAAAGGCTAGCTTTTTTGTGTGTCATGGGATGAATGCTGAATTCAAATCACCAGTTGATAATACAATGTGGGCTTTCTTCTCTAAGTTATGAATTATGTTGGTTGAACCAACCTTGTGTTCTTGGTACACACTTGACACTTTCACACCCTCGCTACAACTGGGTTCAGTTAAAGGAATGTGCTAAGCTCCGTTAGACTCGAGGAGAACCAGTTTCAAAAGAAATCTCCATACCTGATTCCGTTTTCCCCTTTCTCTGGCTTTTGGTTAAGACCATCTTTGACCTAAGAGAGAGAAGAAATAATATAAAACTGTTTCCAAGGCAGAGAGATGGCTCAGTGTGTGGGACGCCTGCGGTGTGAGCCTGGTTCTCTGAGTGCAATCCCTGAGAAGGCGGGAGGAGAGCATCCACCTCATACAGTTATCCTCTCACCTTTGTGCATGCGCCGTGGCACGGATCTACCCCTCTCCTATGTGCCCACCATGTGCATATATAAACACAGACGCACATACAGTGAATAAACAGATAAATACAATTTCCTGATACTTAGCTTCTTAGAATCAATTCACACTAGCACTTCAGACTTTCAGCACATGATTCTGGCCCTTGTCTTGGGGAGCTAAGGGCTCGACTTCTTCCTGTTTCCCTCCAGGCTAACACACGTTTCTCCAATTATTGATCTTCGATTGTCATTGGCCCCAAAGGGTATGACTCTCTAGTAATTTAGTTTGCCTGACCTTCGGACATGGCAACACCGTATTGTCAATGTGGAGTTTGCATCTGAGGGCTGTGCAGATGAATCAGGAAAACTACTGCAAAATAAATCTGGCAAGCGTGTTGTTGCTAGACCACATTTGCAGCAGCTCTGCTGGAGTATGTTAGTCTGTGGGCCACAGGCTGCACAATTGCCCCATAGAACAAGCCACCCAAGAGCTTCCTCACTAAGCAAATGGATGAGAACACTACATTCTCACTCAAATCCCCTGGCAGACAGCCTGAGGTTCCTTTGTTCAGATCAACTCTTCCTGTACCAAATGACACACCTACACGCCTGTATCTGGCGTATATACCATATTTTTTATAGGTGCACATTTTAAAAATATTACTACAATTAAAGATATGTTAAGCACGTTATCTCAAAGTCTGAGAATGTGCATATGTGTTCATGTGACTTACATATGTACATGGGGGAGTACATGCACACACAGCATGGGCACACACAACACAGTTACATTATTGTTTATTTACCTTTATATTTTTTAAATTTTTGGTTTTTTCTTTCTTTCTTTCTTTCTTTCTTTCTTTCTTTCTTTTTTTTTTTTTTTTTACACATGGTCCCACTGTGTAGCCTTGGCCAGCCTGAAACTCAAAGAGAACCTCCTCTATCTTCTTCCTGAGTGCTGGAATCTAAGCTGTCTGGCACTACGCTTAGCTAAGATAGGGTCTTCCTATATAATCCAGGCATCTGCTTCCTGAGAGCTGTAAAAAAAAAAAAAAAAAAAAAAAAAAAAACGGTATGGACCACCACGGCTGGTTCCTAGTTTTATTTGTAAATTATAATTAACTGTAACCCTTTTTCTCCACCGGCCAGACCTGGGAGTCAAATGTCTTATGCTTCTCAAAAGTTTGAAGATTGCCTAAAACAGTGCTCAGTATTGGTAAAGCAAAGTCACGCCAATACAAAACTGTGCCCTGTGGCTGGAGAGATGGCTCGGTGGTTTAGAGTACTGGCTGCTCTCTCAGAGGACCTGGGTTCAATTCCCAGCACATACATGGTGGTTAACAACTCTCTGTAACGCCAGTTCCTGGGGACCTGGATGCTGTCTCTGACCTACAAGTACCCATGTAGGACACATATGTACAAGCAAATAAACACTCATACTCATAAAATAAAGTCTTAAGACATTTTAAAAACATGTCTCCAATACTGCAAATAGCCAAGGGACAGCTGAACTGTCAAGTACTTACCACATGGTATTTACTGGGGTCCCACACTAGAAGGGTGTGCCGGTGACCCTGCTCAAACTCATGAGCTACTGAAGTGACTCCTGGGGACCCGGGAGAAGACATGTTTATGCTTGTCAGCTTGTCTATGTCAAAAGTCATGAATGTGTCTGTCTGGAGGTGGAGGAAAGAAGGCAGAGTTACCACTGTGTGCCTGGACACTGTCCTGTCATAGGAGATAGCAATCCCACATTGCCAAGTTCATGGTCATACACACATCCAGAAAACCTTGTAGGGACTTAATACCTGACCTCCTATCACACGGACACTGTCATATATTACCACAGGAATTACCCTGCAATTTTGTTTTTCCCTAAGGAAACACATGCTGTGAACATCATTTATAGTCCTATAAATATTCTACATTATACTACAATATTATCATACTGTATACTATAAATATATCCTATAGTACCATATAGTACTATAAACATAGTTCTATAGTACAGAACAGTACCAGGGAACTAGGGCTCGAGGGATGTCTCAAGAGTTGAGGTAGCTGTTCTTTCAGAAGACCTAGGTTCAATTCCCATAATCCACACGGTAAATCACAACCACCTACAATTCCATTTCCAAGGGTTTTGATGTTCTCTTCTGGTCTGAGGGCACCTGGCACATATATGGTGAACAGTCATTTTTTTAGGTAAACACCCATATACTTAAAGCACCAAAAGGGAAGCAAAGGTTCTGGTGAGACCAATGAGACTGTATGAATGAGAGTATATGAGCCCACACCACAGGGGTAAGACACCAAGGCTCTCTATGTGACCAGACTCAAGGCTGGGAACCAGAGGACAAGGGCAATGACCTCTAGAGCAGGGTTTTCCACAGAAGCACTGTGTATATGAGGACAGATAATTCTTGGCTTTGAGACAGAGCACCACACCTCTGGCTTCTATATATCAAGTGCCAGTAGCACACTCTTAGTTTGCAATAACAAGGAACTGTCTATAGAGACTACCCAGCATTTCCTCAGGGATCTCAGCACCTCTGTTTAAAACCATGGGCCTTCCCTGCTGTTGAAAGTGCCGAGTGATCAGCACCCACACTCAAGTTAGAGACCCACGGGTTTAGAAAGTGCTATGAGGTGGACATTTACATGTGCTAATCTTGGACTGCCTTTGGGGTTTGTTCTCCAATGAGAACAGCTCCTCGGAGCTCCGTTATAAGTCGGGTGGGAAGATGAAATACGAGGTCCAGTTTCCTCCTACTTACCTGAGACATTTGGGCAACTGTCACATTCTTTCCAGGAAAATACACTGTCATGTTATTGTTTCCAATGTTTAAGACCTTAATTTGGACTTGATTTCCACCAGGGAAGACTGGAAGAGTTTTCTGAGATAAAGAAAGAAGAGACCCACAGTGAGGACTCCAGTAGACGGTCACTGACACCTCAGCTCTGAAGACATTTTCCTCCGCAATGTACAGCTCATCCGGAGACGGGCCAAAGAGCTGGCTCAGCCCATGGTCACATTGCCCAGCAATAGAACTTTATTTAGCCTTAACAACAAAAAGAATCTTTCTATATCCTCTAAAACGGGCGAACCTTGAGGGCATTATAAAATAAGCCAATCATAAAAGAGTAAATGCTCCGTGATCATGGTCATGTGGTTTGCCTGGAGCAGCATCCCAGAGACAGATGGTAGAATGAGGCCCGACAGGATCTTGGGTAAGACAGATCAGGGAGTTGGCGTTGACTGGCACAGAGGTTTGGTTTGGGAAGATGGGGAAGTTCTGAAAGTGTGTGTGTGAGCATTCCACAGTGTGATCAGTATGAGCTGTATGCTTAGAAATGGTTAAGATGGGAAATTTCATTTATAATTTGTTCACTGCCATGAATTGTGTATGTGTGAGAGAAAGAGACACACAGACAGACAGACAGACAGACAGACAAACAGACAGGCAGGCAGACAGACAGACACACACACAGAGACAGACAGACAGACAGACAGACAGACAGACAAAGGAGGCGACAGAAACAGATACAGAGAGAATCTCCTCTAATTTTATGGACCACATAGTCTCTGCCTTTAAGAACTAAGGTCTTAGTCCCAGCAGGCAGCATCCAACAGGTATCAGGATCCATTTAGGAATTACACCTTAGTAGATATATCAGAATCCAAAATGTGTTCTTCTATGAAGAAGATGGTTTACGCATCTCCTAGGTGCCTGTTTGCGAGTGACAAGCTTCTCACCAAATCTGAGTTGGGAGCAATCCCATGAGCTCATCTTCCGTTACAGAAACCGTATCATAGGTGGGCCACTCACACCATCCTTTCTCATAACGAAGCCTGCCCATTGGTTTGGTACGGAGCCATTCTTCACACTGATAGAAGCATTTGCTAACTGATGGACTACAGTGCCCCACCTCTCCCCTTACTGCTGTTACTCCAGTATTGCCTGTGGGTGAGTCTCCTCTAGTCCTCCCAGCCCTGAGGAGGAAGATGCTGAACCCAGGAGAAGACTCACATCAATTTCCACCTGCACAATTGCGGCCACCACAAAGGCCATGGACGCCAGGAACATCCCAACTGTCATCTTCTTCAGGGAGCTGATGAAGACAAGGGAAAAGTGAACCCCAGCCTGTTTCACCAGGATGAACCAGGAATAAGCCCTAAAGGAAAATCCTCCCCACTTCCTATCCCTGTGGCTTCCCTACAAAGACAGCTGTTCTGGAATCCGCTGCTGATGTTCTCACTGTTTTAGGATTTTATGTGTGCATGTCAACGTGAGTCATGCACACATACGTGTGAGGGTGCTCTCAGAGGCCACAAGATGTCAGATCCCCGGGAGCTGGAGTCACAGGCATTTGTGAGCTGCTCTGTGTAGATGCTGGGATCGAAACTCTGGTCTGTGTGCTTGAGAGGCAAGCACTCCTAACCACCGAGCCATCTCTGAGTTTCTGCCTTTCTGTTTCTATTCATGACAGACTAGTGAGGGCAAATCGAATGCCTATTTACGTTTTCACATTCAACTTCTACAAATCCTATGGTCACAGCTGATTTTTTCCCAGGCTTCCATTAATAGCATTTTTATTTATTTTAAAGGGCATTTTTAGAGACACTGCATACAGACATCTTTTTTTAAAGCTCTCTTTATCCCTCTCACTTTCTCTCTGTGTATGTGTGTGTGTGTGCGTATGTATGTGTGTGTGTGCATGTGTGTGTGTATGTATGTATGTATGTATGTGTGTGTGTGCATGTGTGTGTGTGTATGTATGTATGTGTGTGTGTATGCTGCATGCAAATGTGCATGAATATGTACAGGTTCACGTGTGCACATAGGGAGGCCATAGTATGTCAGATTTCTCACTGAACCTGCAGCTCATCATATTTGGCTAAGCTGGTCAGCCAACAGCTCCAGAGACCTGGCTGTCTCTGTTCCCTACAGATGCACACTGCCATGCCTAGCATTTTACATCCTAGGGATTTGAACTCAGGTCTTCATGCCTGTTCAACAAAGCACTTTTACCCAGTGAGGTATCTCCCACCCCCAATACCTCTTAACTTTATTTCCTTGAAAATCTCATCTTCAGCCAAGCCTGGTAGCACAGGCCTATAATCCCATCTCCTTGGGTGGCTTGCAAGTTCAAGGTCTAACTAGGCTGTAGAGTGAATTTAAGGCCATCCTTGTCTCAAAATAGATAGGGAAAAGGGCGTTGGTATTCTATCTCAGTAGAAGAATATCCGTCTAGGATGTGTAAAACCCCCCAGGTTCAATTGCCAGTAAAATAAATAAATAAACAAATAAATGTATGTCCCATCATGTTGGTGGGAGCTTTCAGAAGCACATTTTTGAGGCCCTGAACCAACAGCATCTCAGTCAACCCAAGTCAAACATCCACCAACAGCATGTCTGTCAACCCAAGCCAAACATCCACCAACAGCACCTCTGTCAACCCAAGCCAAATAGCAAACAGCCACCTACGTGAAGTTGAAACCACATTTTGCAATGAGAGGGTACACCACCGCATCCACAATGGGGACCATGATGACAATCAAGATGGCATTCACAGTCTGCAGAGGAAGTGGAGAGGAGCCATTAGTGCAGCCACAAGGAATGTGTGGGCCTTGGAAAGTGAGCTGAGCCTTTTTTCCTACCTGCATCTGATCTGGCTGGATATCAAGTCCTCCCTGAAAAAGAGGAGGCAAAATCTTACTGGAGAAAAAAAAAAAAAAAAAAAAAACAGGAAAGGGAAGAAGAAAGGACCAAGGACCAAGGGACTAAAGTGGTGACCAGGAAGGGGACAGACCGGGACAAACCAACTTACGATTTTCCCAGCCATGGTTGTCGCTTGCAGTGTCCATCTGGAACCCTAAAAAAAAAAAATCCACACATTGATTGTGTCACTGGGGAATGTGGCTTTTTAGGATGCAATAAACCACCACCAAACCTTTTACATCAGGACGGAGATATTAGGGAGTTTGAAGTTGTCATAAACGTCTAATCTGCCTCTCAGCTCTGTCACAAACCAGGAAGACAAAAGCCAGTGAGTGGTGCACCCTGGGATGCACAAAGGACCTCCGAGACAGAGCTATCCTCCGGGGATATAAAACAATGTGTATCACCTCTCAGGGTGAGCGCACTGTGTTCTGCAGGTGCTGGAACATTACAGAGGCAAGGCGCCTTCATGTGAAAGCCAGGGAGGGGCTTTAAACGCTTCATCACAGCGGTGGCCTTAAATCTGACAGCCTAATTACAGTTCATCTGTTTCTTACAGGATGTGCTGATTTTTTTATGGACGACTAAATGCTTAATGGATCAGTATAAACCCATCAGCTTCCCTTGTGAGACACCCCGGAGAGTGGCAGCCCTGCCCTGTTTGTACCAGTCACCAGGGACTTAATATGTATTGTCTGACACCCGTCAGCCTCTTTCCACACCCAAGGTGGCTGCTTTGCCCTTTCTAGGCTGCAGCATACTACACACCAGGAGTATGAGTTTGCTCCACAAACTCCACCCTTCCCACAGAGAGCCTAGCCTTCCAATTATCCTATCTGCACACGACACACACCCGCCCACCGTCTCTAGAAGAAGCAGTATCTTCTTGCTTTGGCTAGTAAGTATGGTGTACCGGGTCATCTGACATGACTGTGTAGGATTCCAGTGAATGTCCTACAGATGGTGTCCTATCTATGTGCTAACTGGACTTAGGTGACAATCACAGCAGTGAAGGAGAACATGAAGCTGAGGGGAACATGGGGTGGGGCGGTTGAAAGGAGGTAGTGGTGTATTTATGTGATAAAAGACACCGTGTATGTGTATGAATACTTCGACGATTAAAAAGAAAGTACAGAGCCATAAGTCTGGTCTGGTCAGGACCGGCTTCAAGTTTGAGGACTTGTGTACAGTCATTTACAATCTATGGGGCACTTCTGGTTAAATATTCCATCTTAAAGCTGGAGATTAGAATCAAGGCCCTCTTAATTAAAACAGTCCACAAATCTCTCCAAAGGCAACACCTTCTACCTCGCTGGGTCAGTAGAACAAACTCTGCCCTCAGTGCTGATCGGCAAGGGTCCCAGATGCTCTCTGAGGAAATCTCCCCAGGGTTACTCTACAGAAACAAACCTCATTTTCTCCACTGGTTCACAACAGACATGTGGATACGTTTTAACCAATAAACTCAGTAAGACACAATGACTAAATGAGCAATATATAAAAAGACACTGGAAGGGAATTTATTTGGGAGCTGAACACCCAGTGTCGCTGGGTGTGTGGCCATACTTACTTCATTGTGATCAAACAAGAGACATTACCTGCTGGTCAAACAAGGCCCAGAACATGGGGAGTGGAATGTACAGGAACATCACCCTCGTGACCATCTTAATCTGTGAGATGAGCCGCTCCTGCAGGTGGACAGATCAGCCAGGGCTGGAGTCAACAGCTGTTGCTGCTCTGATGCCAACTAGGGATGTTTGTATCTAGGGACAAGCTGGGAGGTGACGATTCAGTCTAAAGAGTGTGAACGTGGGTTTCTTTAGGAAACCAGACATTTTAAACAGGTGATGGTTGAGGCTGAGGGAGAAGAGCTATTTGGGAGGCAGCCACAGGAACTCCCTAACCACTGGAGCTCTCAAGGTCACTACCACTGAAGTCATGTGATCTCATGGCCTATGCCTAACAGAAGATGAGCCAAGTGGACAGCTACTAGGGGGCCATGTTGCTCCCCAATAAATGATAACCATTCTGTTAAAGTCCTTCAAAGCACGGTGCATAGTTGTATTGAGCACAGTGTTGAGCATTGGGAAGACCTGGCCGAGGGTGTTGCCTGTGTTTCTGCACTGTGCTTTTCCTTCCAAGCCCCCTTCCGGGAGTAGGCGGGGCCTACTTACGTCATATTTCTCTTTTGCCCAGTCCAACCAGTGTTCTCTCTTGGGAAATGCCTTACTTCGGTGCCGAAACCTGTTTTTGATAGCAAACTGAAGGAAAGAAAAAAAAAATTAAATGTTAAGAGAGAATCAACTACATCAGGAAAAAAAGTTTCGATGAGTTCCCTTTTAATGGTCAGGCAGAGGAAAGGGCACATTTTTCACTCGTGGGTCCTAGCATGGCACACTTGCTTCCATTTGTCCATAATCTCTCTCTAATCCAGATGCCTGGGATGGCCTCCCCTGCTCAGCACTTTACCCTACAGCCTGCCTAGCAAAGCACGTTCAATAGAAATGTAACAACACACCTGCAGTGAATTAACAAGTAAAAACAAAATACATAAAAGTCAACTCCAGATCCCCCACCCTAGACAGGGTCTCTCTGTGTAGCCCTGGGTGTCCTGGAACATGCTCTGCAGACCAGGCTGGCCTTGAACTCAGATCCACCTGTGTCTGCCTCCTTTATGATCCTTCATGCCTCGGCTGGATTCGAGGTGTGTGTCACCACCACCGAGCTCTAGTTGATAAGTTTTATAAAGACAAAACACCCAAGTACCCTAAAAAGTAATCTTAAAGGGAAAAAAACAATCAAAACTTTGTTGATATTTTTCTTCTTTTTTAAAAATTGAATTTTGATTTAAAGGAAGTGGAAGGTAGAGGAAAGTTCTGGAGTGATACAGTGAGAGGGAGGAAAGGAGGGAGGAAGGGAAAACAGGAGGGGAAGGGGAGGGAGAAGAGGAGGAGGGGGAAAGATGGAAAGGAATAGGGAGGGAGAGAAGGAGATGGAAGGGGAAGGGAGGGGGAATAAGAAGAGGAAAGGGAGGGGAATGAGGGGAGAAAGAGGGAAGAAAGGGGAAGGGGAGGGGAAAATGGAGAAAGAGGGGGAAAGAGGGGAAGGGATGGGGAGGGAGGGAGGAAGGGAGGGAAGAGGGGAGGAGAGGGAGGGGGATGAGGGGAGGAAGAGAAAAGGGAAGGGGAGGGGAGGGAGAAGAGGAGGAAGGGGGAAAAGGGGAAGGGATGGGCAGGGAGGGAACGGGAGGGAGGAAGAAAGGGAAGAGGGAAGGAGAGGGAGGGGGATGAGGGGAGGAGGAGGGAAGGGAGGGGGAAGGAAGGCAAAGGGAAGGAGAGGGAGAGGGAGGGGGAGGAGCAGGGGGGAGGGCAGAGAGCACTTACACCGATGCACTTGGCCACTTTGCCCATGATGTTGCCCTGGGGCTGGAACTTCTTGTACATCCCACTGCCAAGGACAAACACAACTGCACAGGGCAGAAGAAGAGGCGTCACTGCAGAGCTCCCTGTGGTCTGAGAGATGCTCATCTATCTTCATGGTCTCCTTGGTGGGAGGCGTGGCATTGCTTATAGACTTGTCTTCATCCTCACAAATGAAGACCTGTTTCTAATTCTAGCGACCACCAGCACCTCTGAGGACCAGGAAGCTTGGGCTAAAGCCTGTCACCTCCATCAGTCTCCCTATGAGGAGGCTCCTAGACTCGGTGCAGCTACTTAAACACAAGTCCTAGCTATTTACAGAGAGACAAAGGCCATAGATGCCTTTGCATGCCACAAGAACACATTATTCTACAGAGACAATAAAGGCAGTGCTAAGGTGTTTGGCTGTAACAGCAAAAGGAATTTTCTTCAGGAGAAAGGTATCAAGACCGGACACTAGGTTTGTTGATCACCGAAAACCATGATTTGGTAACTTAAGAGAATTGATGGATCACTTGCTTTCTTTTCCCCTGTTGAGAAGGCTTTGGTAGCCGCTTGCCAGCTTTTATTAACCTTTAAGCTTTTTGACAAACTAAAGCCTAATTCAAGCATAGAACTTTCTAGAAGAGCTGTAGATGCCTATGATCTTTCACAGGAAGATGTAGAATCTATTTCTTAAGAACGACTTACACAGGCTAAATGGGAATATACTGAAGTGCCATCCTCTGCTCAGAATCATGAGAAGCATGCACAAGCCCTTAGAAGAGCGTGGCCATCTTTGGAGAATCAGGAGAGAAAAG
The DNA here is from genome assembly GCF_963924665.1 of Micromys minutus. Taxonomy (NCBI): domain Eukaryota; kingdom Metazoa; phylum Chordata; class Mammalia; order Rodentia; family Muridae; genus Micromys; species Micromys minutus. The sequence continues at coordinate 46,328,540 of NC_137974.1, forward strand.
ATATACTGGGCAGGGGTGAAGGTGGCACTTGTGTCGCAGCAAAAACAAAGCAGAGCTGTTTCAGTATGAGAGGAAAAGGTGAAAAATGGTTCTATTTGATCCTGGAAAGACCAAAAAACCAACCCCGGGGAAAGTGTGAAAAAGCTATGGGGACTTGAGGGGACCACAGGCTGGGTTCGTCTCACACTAGCTTTCACTTAGAACAGCCCAGGTTATGTCTTTGTATATCCTCAAGTGAGGACAACAACAAACAAAAACTGTTCAAAACCATATGTGAACATTCTTTATGCATATGGAATCTAGGTTCTATCATCTGTCCATCTGTCTGTCTGTCTATCATCTATCTTCTATCTATCTACCATCTATCATCTCTCTATTATCTATCATCTACCTATCAATCATCTACTTATCATTTATCAATCATTTATTTATTTATCTAGTCATATATCATCAATAACTCATCTATCCTCTATTTACCTATCTATCTAATCTATCAATCACCTATCTATCAATCATCTATCTATTTACTATCTATCATCTATCTATCTATCTATCTATCTATCTATCTATCTACCTATCATCTCTTTATCTAGTCATCTATCACCAATCAATCATCTATTTACCTATCTCATTTATCAATCATCTATCTGTCTGTCTATCTATCTATCTATCTATCTATCTATCTATCTATCTATCTCCTGAAAGCAGAGGGCGCTATCTTCTGTGCAGGAAGGGGGCAGCAAGAAGGATGAGGAAGAACTGGGATAGTGGAACATGAACGTAAAAAAGAGACAGTAATAATTATGCATAAAATATGTCATAACGAAACTTGCCATTCTGCATATTGTAATCTGTGAAGAAATCTAAAAAGCCATCGATATAAAACCACACATGCAAATGGATATAACTATTATGTGCTTATATCCCTCCTAACAGGAAAGGATTCTAGTAGAAACCCTTGGGACAATGGGTAATGGAACTTAGATTCCAGCAGGGGCGTTTGGTGGCCACTGAACCAACTTGGCGTTTCTTTACTCAAGCTGCTGATGACCAGTGTCAGTGAGTGAAGTTAAGACACTTTCAGTCCCTGGCTGAGTGCTAGCAGCCTCTTCCCTCTGCTCATCTGCTTGGATGGACCCAAATGTCCAAGTCATTGATGCCTCTCCTTCAAAAGCCTTGCAGAATCTCATTTCTCATATAAGATGGCCACCCCACTGTCTCCTCTCTTCGAAGGAGAAAGAACATGCCAAACGCCCAATGGAAGGTCTTCGTGATACTTCTTGTTACATCCTAGTACACAGACTAACAAATTAGCCATGATAATTAATACGGAGTCCGACTTGGACATGGGCTTGTACCAGCTCAACTGATACTCACTTAGGGCAACAGCCATGAGAGCCGCCGGAACCCCAAAGGCCAGTGGGTAACAAGCTTGTTGACTGTGAATTCCGCACTGCTGGACTGAGGAGATAAAACACATTGTGTTTTTGTTAGTGTGTGCATCGCTCCCGTTTCTAAACACGCCCCACTGATCAGATTATATTGTTTTTACCTCGTGCTCTGGACTTACTTAGCTTCTTGTCTTAATGATGTCATGGTCAACTGAGCAACCCATCCTAAGGATTTTCATTAGACTCATATTTTTAATTAATTAATTAATTAATTAATTCTCTCTCTCTGTCTCTGTGTATGGATGGAGTACAGTAAGAGGTCAGAGGACAACTTGCATGATTTAGTTCTTTTTTTTTTTCCAGTATGTGGGTTCAGGAATATAACTCAGATTGTCAGGATTAGCAGCAAACACCCTTTCTGGCTTAGCCACCTCACTGGCCCCTATTCTGTGAACTGTCTAACTCATGGAGAAAAATGTGACCTGGACACTTTAAGTCCAACGTGTGGGACTCAGTAAATTCAAGCTGACACACTTCCACTCACTGTCACACGTGTCCTGTAACACATGGCAGCTATACGTCATGAGCTAAGGAAGGGCTGGACGGTAACTATTTCAGGCTTTGGCTCCTCCACTCTGCCTCCATGGCGGAAGCACAGAATCTAAACGATGCTTATATCCAGGCTCCTGTCCTTGACCCACGGTTTGCCACTGTCTGATGGAGGGTGCTCTTAGCTCTGAGATCTTCATCTTCATAAGGGAAAGTGTTGGGGCTTTGTAAGAGCAAAAGAGGGGGTTCCCAGAAACACCCTGAAAGGACTGGATCCCACAGAGACTTTGGCCTTGTCTTTAACTAGATATTTCACTATCGTACAGAGGAAAAAAAACATTAACTATGGGGAAAGTGATGTTTGGGTAAACATTTCCTGTCCAAGACTACACACAATTCCCATTCATGACAAAGAAGACCCTGTCCCTCGGGCACTGAACACCTTCAATCAAATCCTTGCTTGAGCAGGTGGCACTGGCTTTCTAGTTCCCCACTAATGAAGTGATAGAAACCTTTGGCACATACTCAGTTTCTTTTGTCTTCCCAACTTTGAAACACCATGGGGAGCAAAGGCAAAAGGCTAGAAGTAACCATATCCGGCTGTACGTCTTCCCAAACGCTGTCAATGGTGTCTTTCCCCATTGAAAGGTTTAAGATTAAAAAAAAAAAAATCAATGGTGTGAGAAGGATAGTGTGGAGTCTCCCTGTCGTTCAGGGAGTCGAATGGAGCATAGAAGAAAAAAGTTTACACTTTAGATAATCATGACTATCCCAGCATGGGCCATTAAACACAAGCAAAAGACAAGGTCTTGTGGGTTGGTGTTAAGGTGATACATGATTGGTCAGTGGAGAGGTAGGCGGGGAAAAGGTAGGAAAATGGAAGAGGAGAGAGATTTTGGAGGAGGATCAAGATGGAGCTGGAGAAAGCGGACCTGGATCCTGGTGGCCGTAATTGGCAATAGGTAGATATGAATATTCTTAAGGGGTCCTATAGGTCTTTTTGTCTCTTACAGAAGGGCAGTTTTTAATCTTTGTCCATTGGATTTAATCTTATTGTGTAGAGGGTTTGTGGATTGAGAAATTAATATATAAACCTATATAAAATGCTGTCGGGCCTTAGAGTCATGTTTGTTTTGGGTGGTGGAGGAAAGATCACGCTGGGGCAGTAAGCCTTTGTTTTGTTTTGTTTTGTTTGTGAATAGGGTTTCACTACGTAGCTCTGGTTGGGTTGGAACTCACTATATAGAGCAGGCTGGCCTCCATCTCACAAAGACCCTTCTGCTACTGCCTCCCAGTGTTATGACCAAAGGCGTACGCCACCACATCCATAAGATTTAGCCTTTTGGCCCAACATTTTCATCATTAAAAAGAGAAAACCCAAGTTCTTAGCAGATGGTTCTTACCTCTGAGTATGGGAGTGACGATTGTGGAGATCAGACTTCCCGCGTTGATAGCCAAATAAAAGATGGAAAAGAACCGGTTTCGCTGTTTCTCCTGTCACAGGAGGGGCATGGTTACGTTACGACAATCTGGCTGGGAATCATGGGAGGAGGCAGGGCCTCAGAACTGGACTTGCTTCTGACTTAGTTTGGTCAACAAACATCTTACTTTCAGGCATCCCGAAAAACTAGGACAGACACGGGACTCACGCCCCAGGATGGAGATGGGACTCACACACAAGGTTCTTGATCCCTGGCCTGCTGTTAGCCACTGACTGGCTCTGGTGCAGTTCACAGTCTTACCTGACCCTCTTCAAACTGATCGCCACCAAATGCAGACACACAGGGCTTGATTCCTCCTGTACCAAGGGCTATCAGGACCAGGCCAACCATGGACAGAGCTCTGGGGAAAAGATGTGGTTTAAGGCCAAGGTGGGAGGTCCTCCAGGTCCCCTGTAGTCTCCACCCTCAATGAGAACACTGAAGAACACAGGCTGAGCGTAGAGTGAAACCTGGACGCCACGGAAGTTGGTGCTCACTGTGTTTTGTTTCGTCATTTATATTTAATTGAAAATGCCCTGACATCTGAACAAGGGTTTGCGTATGGGCTTTTGGTAGCCTTACCATTCCTAATGAAAGGATGAGTACATGAAATATTAGCTAAGAGGTGGGGTGCAGAGCTCAGGAGTAGAGTAAATGGTCGGTAAGCTCAGGCCCTGGCTTCAGTTCTCAGCATGCATGTCAGACACACCGATGTCAATCAAACAAACACAAGCCTTATGTCAATGGAAATAGAGTCCTAATAGCCACTTAGTGATAATGACATGGTACAGTTGCAAAGCCATGGGACGGCAGGGAAACTGAGACAGAGTGTAATGAGCACACGGGAGCTTAGGTGGGAACATGGTGAATTTTGAGACTGTATAGCTCAGGCTACACAGCAAGTTCTAGACCAGCCTGGGATACATACTCAGATGCTGTGTTAAAAAGCAGTCAGCAAACAAGCAAGCTTTGTAATTAGTGCACCAAGCCACACTGTAGGGGAGAATAGCTCCAGTAAGAATAGACCTTGCTATCAAGAATTCAGAATAGAATAGACAATGTAGAGTTGCTAGAAACAACCTGCTGTGGTTTCAGGGAGAAACTAAAGGTCTTAGGATATTGGGAAAAGCTGGTGGTGTTGAAGGCCAAGGTCTATAGGAGTTATGTTCCCCTAGTGAAGACACTAGGAACATAAAAACCTTCACATGACCCGTACACTGGATGGCATGTCTCCACCTTATTCAAAGTGAGAGCAGACATTAGAACACGGAGCCACCTTCTCTACAGTACTGAGTAGGGAGGAAGACTTCTCCGTTCTCTTGGGGGGCATTTCAGAAACAAGACAAACCATCAGATCGCCAACTAAGCAAGCAGAGAGGGTGGGGCAGTGGCGACCCTGGACTCACACGTGCACAGGAAGGCTGTCAGGACTGCCATTGTGGTCGTGGTCTGTGAGGTCATTAATTGAACTCACGGCGATGACTGCTTGTCCGATCGTGTAGACGATGGATAATGAAACAATTGTCCTGTATTTAGAAAGGGCAGGAGAGTCCTAGTTAGTGTCACAGTAACCGTTCGATTCTATTCTTAGTCCTGCAGAGTGTCAAAGAGCCCAGTCATGGATCTACCCAGTTTTCAAAACCTGGTAAAATTGGGAACTCTTGGATAGGGAGAACATAGCCGCATAGAGTGAAATTGTGGTTAGAGCGCAGAAGGGGGAGGACCCCCCTCCAACTTCCCTCCACCCCTACCTCTGCCACCACAGAAATGAGTGTTTGTAGCTCTGGACAACCAGACTTTAAAATCTTGGCAGCATTGAGTGTGCTTGGGGTTAAAACAAACAAACAAGACATTGGAAGGGAATGTGTGGTGGGGGTAAGAGAGGAATCGGACGGGAGGAAAGTCAGACTAAATATCATCAAAACGTAGTGTGCGAATCTCTGCTGTTCTCAAACAGCGAGGAAAAAGTTCCAAGCCTGTGCCTGGTAGTTGTGGCTGTTCAGGAGTAAAGGCTGAGCAATTTTACAGACGTCTTTAAAGAAAGCGAACTGTTCTTTCTCCTGCCTGTGTTAGCATTTTGACCTAGAAGAACATCTTCCTTCTCTATAAAGTCCCCCAGAAACTTTCCCTGATAATTTCCCCATGACACTCCCTGCTTTGGTGAGTTACCCACAACGACTTCCCACCTACAGGCCACACGACCCTGCAGCAGCAAGACCTGAGCATCAGGCAGTCTTTCTCTCGCCAGTGATAGTCAGGGTCCCTGTCACTATTTCAAAATGATACAGTGGGCGTGTGCATGTTTGTGTGTGCATGTGTGTGTGTGCATCTGTGTGCACGCCTGTGAGCAAATGACAAAACAGAACAGCAACAACAACAACAACAAAAAAGAAAAAAAAAACCCCAAACCTCAACCTCTTAGAATTGACAGTGTTTTAAGTGCTGGGAACACAATACAAAGTAGAAACAAGGCCACATGTGTCTTACAACTTTCTTTTTCTTGAATCTTCCCCAGCCCCAAATCACAAAACTCGCCGTTCCCACTTCTGTGTCCTGAGCAAGTCCCAGTCACTCACTTGAACTTCCCCAGCCAGGAGTCTGCGATCAGAGCTCCAAGAATGGGAGTCAGGTAGCAAAGGGCAACGAACGTATGGTAGATGGCCGTGGAGAGATCGTCATCCCAGCCAAGGAAGTTCCTGAAGTACAGGACCAGGAGTGCTTTCCACAGACAGGGGTAGGGTGGGGGAGAAACAGAGTTAGGCTGAGGCAACACATCCTCTCACAGAAGCAGCAGCAGGGTGAGCCGGAAACTTACCTCGCATCCCATAGTAGGAGAATCTTTCGCAGAACTCATTGATCACGATGAAGAAGATGCTCAGCGGGTAACCGAGGCAACTCTGACACACAAACAGGGAAGTAATATTTAGACACACTCCTTACAAGTTCACACTCACACCCCAGCACCAGAACACACTCCTCACAAGTTCACGCTGGACAGAGATCCACCTCACATGTAATCAATTCTCAGTTCAGTTCAGAACCAGAACTGTGATTTTTTTTTTATAGCTTTAGGTCAAGACAGCAGTGAGATAGATCAACCAGCAGGAGAAGGAAATAAACAGCATTCCTTAAGCTGAGAACATCTCATGCAGAACTCAGGAGCGTCTCTATCCCCTGCATACGTGAGTCGATTGAATAAAGCATATCTGTGTTAAACGAGGAGCAAAATATTGGGTAACTTACAGGATGAAAACATTGGGGAAGGACAAAGGATACTCACCAGAGACTTGGACATCCCTAAAAGAAAAGCAAAACAACATTAAAGTCAAGTTACGACAGTGGTTTGGCTTAGCTTCGGCCCCTCTGGCTTCCTACAGCAACAAGCCTTAGCATCTTCTGGAATCCCAACACAGGACTCACACCGCTTCTGCGTTGGGGGACTGACCTCCTCAGGCAATGCTTGTGAGATTCAAAAGTGAGAACCCGTGCTCAGGAAACCATGCCTGAACCATTTCCTCCTCAAACACTTCAAAGGCTGCCTCTGTATAAAACCAAACATTCCAGTGTGTCCTTCCCCATCTCTCAAGGTCAGTGGGGTTCTGTGAGGGTCAAATTGTTAGGGTATCACACGCTTTGAGGTGTCTAGTAAAGAGCGAAGATTCAGCCTTTCTGTTCCTAACCCTGCCCTTCTCTGAGCAGACTCCAGTGAGAGCCAATGTTTGTGTGTCCTCTCAGCATTTGTGACAGGGGATGGAAGCCTATTGCTTGGTGTCCTATCTCTTTAGCATGTCCCTAACTGGCACACTGGTGTTGCCATTCCCTTCACACACTGTGCTGTTACGACGGGCCACTGTCTCTAGGCTACCTGCCACCACTGTGCCCCCTTTTCAGGGGGAACCCATCTTCCCAGTCCCCGTTGACATCATTTTACAGGTCTTTGCTGCTAGGACTCCCGGGGCACACACCCTGCCTCTGTCAGGAGTTGACCACTCAGCAGTGGTGGGCTGCAGACTGCTGCACCTCAGATTCTCCAGGGGCCTTGTAGGACAGACTGTGGGTCTGGCCCAGTGCTGCTGACTCGTATATCTGGCAGACACACGTGACTGTGTTTTCTAACCAGTCTCCAGTGGTTGTACGTTCTGAAAATTGCCGCACTGGGGAATGGGAAGTGACCCGTAAGCACCCATCAGGGCCCAGGCAGCCTGCCCTACAGCAGAGGGAACTCTCTGGAGGGGGCTTGTTGGATGCCACACCGGCCACTGTGTCTTGCATTAAGAGTTAGAGAGGCTCTGGCTTTTAAACAAGCTCCACGTGACATGACACTGTGGTCTGGGGACCTCTCTTTGAGGAGCATATGGTCTCTGGTTTCCTGACAGATGTCCGTATGCAAAGATCTCCATTTCTCTGGCCCCGAGAACCAGGAAGACCAGATGCCCAGAGCAGAAACAGAATGCAGAAGCTGGGTAAGTATGCCTGTTCGCCACTGCTCCATCTCTTGTCCTGTTCCCCATCCACAACTCTTCCCCTCTGACTCGCCACTGTCAGTCTGTGTGGCTCCCAGCCCCCACCCACCACAGGCACAGCCCTCCCTGCTCCTGTCAGCTGAGCCAGGGCCATTTCCACTTGCCTACTCCGCTGTGGCCCCAGGGCATCACAGGGAATCACGTCAAATGTCTTTTGGTCTTTTGCCCACTTCAGAGTACATTTTGATGTTATTTTAGTCCTTGCTTCAAGGAGGAAAACAGCACCATCCTGTCCTCCTAGGACACTAGTCCCCAACTCCCCTGTGGTTAAAGCTGAAGCCAGAGATTCCACACCACAACCAAACTCGGTTTTCTTGGATGGAAGAAGGGGCTGCTTCAAGGTGCAATGAGAGCCAGGGGGTCAGAGCTGGGATTGAATCTCAGTTCTGCCAGCTGACACCTACCGGCCTGCAGAACCATAGAGAGATGAAGATAAACATCTGCTGTAAGAGTTCACTTGGGGCCAGTTTTCCTCAGACTGATACAGTGTATGCGAAGGTTTTCTCCTTCTCTTCATGCAGTAGTTAGCCAAAGACACTGCCATCCTAGAATCTCTAGTCTTTTCTGACACTCTCCTAAGTGGCAATTAAATGTCACCAGGGAGAAGGAGAGAGGAGCCAACCAGGCTGTGAGTGTGGGTATTCCCCAGTACCCCGATTTGTGGCAGGGCAGCTTGTGTTCTGGAGGAGAGGGTATACTGTTCTATGCACTTAAACTTCAGAGAACGTGGTCTCCCCAAGGCCTTCGGAGGACCAAGCAAGGAATGAGGCTAACACAAAGGCCCAGACGTTCTCACAAGGGAGGGCTGCAAACCCAGAGTCCACAGAGCCAGGCTGAGTCTCACCACAGTAGTGCTTTCCCGTCCCTAGATGTTCTGGTTCACAGGGGAGGAACCTCATCTCCAGAGCAGTGACTATATATTCCTGTTAAATATTACCTAGCACTGATTTACAACAAATGTATATATAGTTACAGGAAATGTTTAGAAGGCTGAGCCCTTGGAGGACCAATCATCAGGCTCAGAATTTCATAATGGAAAAGGAAGTATCCAACCTCAGTCAAGCAAAGAACAAACTGAAAAAAAGAAATTAGCTTCAGATCTCTGTCTCTGTCCTGTCAGTGACAGGAAGATAAAGGGTGGAAAAGAGCGGAGCTCACGAAGTAGCTAGGATGGGTTACAGCTAGCAAAGGAGAGCCCTGGTCTCCAGGGCAGACAGCAGAGAAAACCAGGCCATGGGTTTTCTTCAGCGGCCTGACTAGTTGCAGGGTGGCTTGTGTCCTCGAAGAAAACGCCTGAGATGGCAGGGTTCAGAGATCCTGCAGGAAGCATTTTGTGTTTGGAAAGGTATGTTTGTGTTCCTGAGAACTGACTTTATTATTCCGGGTCAGAGGTCGCTAGGCTCCTTTTATAGAATCCCAAGCTATCTGCTGGCCATACCTTGAAGTCAGCATTTCTTATCTGAGCGTACCTGTGTCAACAGGACCGCTATCATAGAAAGGCCAAGTGTAGGACAGGGGCTCACAAGAGACTTGATTTGAACTCAGATTTGAACTTCAACAAGACTCGGTTTACTTTAGACCACTCAGGGAGCATGTTGGGCGAGCCCATGTTTCTAGAACAGCCTGTAGATCACTTGGAGATGTAAGTATGGTCAGGACCACATCTAGACTCCAGACTCCCTTATCTAGAGAGCTCAGTGGTGCCAGTGTGTCTAATCACTGACTAAACATTGGCTTTTGCTGTTATTATGTTGATGGATTTTGAGTTTCTATTATCTAAAAAAGTTTAGACAAAACCCAACAACAGCAAATATATATTAAACATTTCTCTCATTACTAACTTTGGGGTGCAGTGGAGGGATGGACAAGCCGGGGAAATAAGACTCTAGTGAGACCCATCACTTCCTAACATTTCTCCTTCAGTGTGGAAATTTCCTTCGATTTATGCAGAGCATAATAAATTGAGCCATTGTAGGCTTGGAATCTCTAAGTAATGTTTTATTACCTAAAAAAAAAAAAATCAATACATGGAGAATTGCTTAGCAGGGACATGTTCTGAGAAACCTGTCTCACCATTGATGGCAAAGATGAGGATGCTATTTTCATCTGTGTTCAAACACCATGGAGTGTGTTTACACAAATCCACAGGCCACAGGCTTATAGGCAGGCGTACGTCATCCACACTCAGAACACTGTCATGGGGCACATAGCTGAGCTCCCCCAGCAACACTCAGGCTGCACTTCTGGAAGTTTGGATTTGGGGTACAAACAGAACACCTTGCTGAGGTCTAAGAAAGGATCTCCCCTCTTCAGGTGGAGAGAAAACTATTTACCATTTCTAAAAGTCTGGACAAAACTGTAGGTGTCTTTCCTTCTATGGAAAAGGGGGGCTCTGCTGATATCACTACAGATTTTGAAATGCAGCCTTTATCCTGGGTCAGTCTGTGGGTAGATATAAACACCAAACAAAGACGGGAAAGCATGGTGAAGGCAACAGGGGTTGCCCTGTCTTTACTGTTCATTGCCAAAGCAAGTCAAGCCAGGCTTGGCGGTCCTGGCACTCTGGAAGCAGAGGCAGGTGGATAGCTGCGAGTTCAAGGCCAGGCAGATCTGTAGAGCAAGTTCTAGGATATCCAGGGTTACATAGGAAGACTCCGTCTTAAATGAAAACAAATACCTCCAAGAATAAGGAAAGCTACCTAGATGCTAAAAGCATGGAGCTACTGCTGTCAGGAGCATGAGAGTTTATGAAAAGATCTGGGCATGATGCCATCCGAGAGGATCAGCTCAGTGCCCAGGGCCATACCCAAGACTTGATTGGCCAGGCCTGGCAGAAGTCTTGTGTCCCTTTCAGGACAAGGAGGAGAAGGTATGACTCCATACCCTGTGTGCCTCCCCAGTTGCTCCTCAGGAGACAGACATGGAACATCAACCCACTTAGCTGCTGCCTAGCGTCCACTCCTCAGCAGCGGGGCACCTCATTACCCACAGTGACAACAACAGCTTCTGCTATGCCTGTGTTGCAGGACAGGAGTCAGGGCAATCTGGCTGTAAGTGATTGTGTGACACTTAAGTGACACATGTGCCCCTGCATCTTTCTCATCTCATGTGTGCTTGACGGCTGCGTCTTCGCCTTCACACCTTGGCCTCCACTGCTCAGGCTTGGGCACAGCCCCTGGCCAGCATATGTGTCTTGAAAGGCTAGAATCCAAGGTTTCTCATCTGCAGGTGGCTCAGAAACAGCCTGCATCTATTGCTTCACAGTCTTGGGAGCCAGAGGTCTGAGATCAAGGTGTTGTGAGAGTTGTTGTCTTCTGTGCCTGAGAGGGAGAGTGTTCTGAGCCCCTCTGGGCATCCTTTCTCTGAGGCATCCTTTGGTTGGTAGAAGCACTGTCTACCATTATCTTCATCTCCACACAGCCTCTCAGGTGTGTGCCTGTGCCCAAACCTCTTCTGTAATAAAGATATTAGTTATTCTGAACTCGTAGCCCACCCCACTCCACCATGATCTCATGTTAACTAGTCACATTTGCAACTGCCCTGCTCTTCAGAGAGGTCACATTCTGGGTCCTGATGGGGGAAGCTGGACTTCTCTATATCTAAACTTCAGGGATACATATTGCCTCCCATAATAGTCAAAGGATGTTTGCTGTGTGCCACTTGTTACTTTATGTTATAATTTCTAAAGGACGAGGGAGACACTCGGTCTGACTGAGTTAGACTCAGACTGAAATCCATGTCTGTTGTGCAGACATGAGGCCCCGGGTTCAGATTCAGATAAAGCCAGGCATGGTGAAGAGCAGCTAAATCCCAGCACTGGAGAGTTAGAGACAGGTACATCTGTGAAGCTCACTGGCCAGCCAGCCTAGGTGAATTGGTAAGGCAGAGACTCTGGAAAAATAAGGTGGAGAGAGAGTAAGGAAGACAGTTGACATTGTCAGGCAAGGCAGCAGATGCCTTTAATCCCAGCACCCAGGAGACAGAGGCAGGTGGATCTCTATGAGTTTGAGGCCAGCCTTGTCTACACAGTGAGTTCCAGGATAGACAGAAATAACATAGAAAGACCTTGTCTCAAACAAAACAAAACAAAACAAAACAAACAAACAAACCTAAAAACTAAAACCAAAAAGGTACTTGACATCAATTTCTGACCTCTACGAATGTGTGTATCGGCACTGCACACAGTCTTGTCTTACAACTGGACACTATTCTCTGAGCATACCTGTGATTTGCAGAAAGGGTCTTGGTGGGCCACAGGATCTAGCTATGTTTTGACAAACTCAGGGATTGTTCAGTTCCAAATTGCTCCATGGCAGGGAAAGGTCAGAAGGCCAGAGAGTCCCTCAGAGTTAACATGTAGCAAAACAGAGGACCCAGGAAGTGGTAGTCTTAAATTCTGCCCAGATATAGGTGTGATGATTTCCCTAGGCTTCAGGATGGTAAGCTATGGTAGTCAGAATAGGATGACCCCACAGGTTCATTTCTATGAAGACTTGGTCCTCTGCTACTGGAACCATTTGGGGAGGGTTAGGAGGCATGGCCTTGTGGGAGGAGGCATGTCACTAGGGGTGAGCTTTGAGGTTTTAAAAGCCCAAACCACCATTCCCAGTTTGTTCTTTCTCTCTCTTCTTTTCTTTTCTCTTCTCTTCTCTTCTCTTCTCTTCTCTTCTCTTCTCTTCTCTTCTCTTCTCTTCTCCCCTCCCCTCCTCTCTCCTCTCCCCTCCCCTCCCCTCCTCTCTCCTCTCCCCTCCTCTCCTCTCTTCTCTCCCCTCCCCTCCTCTCCTCTCCTCTCTTCTCTCCCCTCCCCTCCTCTCCTCTCTTCTCTCCCCTCCCCTCCTCTCCTCTCTTCTCTCCCCCCCTCCCCTCCCTTCCCCCCTCCCCTTTTCTCCCCTCCTTCCTCCCCATCCCCTCTCCCTCTCACATACTTGTGGATCAAGGTATAAACTCCCACTGACCTCTCCAGAGCCATGCCTACCAGCTGCTGCCGCCCTCCCTCCTCAGTGGTCATGGACTATAACCCTGTGGACCTGTGAGCCCCAGTAAAATGCTTTCTTTTCTAAGTTGCATTGGTCATGGTGTTTTGTCACGGCAATAGAAAAGCAGCTGACATAACCCTTGCTCCCCAAGTTGGTTTCTTTATCTAGACTCATTTTTATTGCAGAAGAACACCCTTGGGCCAGGACGTAGACTAAGGCTTAGTGTAAATGCGTGTAGCTGAGAGTGAAGAGATGATTGTGTCCCTTGATTAAAGAAGAAAGGCTCTTCCTCAGAGAGACCTCTGGAAGGAGACAGAGGGAAGACATGAGGGGGGGTGGCTATGGGCCACATGAGCAACCCTTCCCCCTCCAGCTCAGGTTGAAAAATCCCAGCAGAGGACAGGAACCAGCCTACTAGCAGTGGATGTGTGCTGAGCATGCTGTGTTGATACTCAGTGTGATCTTATATATTTTCACAGGGGAGAACAAGGTTCAAATCATTTATATGTTGCCAAATTAAAAGAAACCAGCCTTTAGTCTTTTGAGGAGTTTGTTTTAGACTACAACTCTTACACACAACGGTTTTTATTTTATAAGATGATAAATAAGGACTGAAAAATAAAAACCTGCTCTACCATTGCAAATTCAGTCTGGAAGACTCAAGGCACAATGAAAATATTTTTTCCCCCACATTGACATTTAGATCGTACACACCTCAGTGCTAAATGGAAAAGATTTTTTAAAAATCTAGATATAAATGTTGGTAAATGTGTGTACTTTAAAATTTTTGATAGATATATTCAATAATGCTTGGTGTGAGTGTTTTAAGTAACTTCCCCCAGGCTTATAATCTCAGCATGAACAGGCATGGCAGATGCAGATACTTTGAAGACAAAACATGTGTAAGTGCCTTCAGCGCAGCCCCCCTAACAGTATTGACAGAGTCTGGCCCCGAGTTTAAGAATGATGGGATAAATTGCCTGTGCTTCCTTTGACAATTTAAACATTTTTTATTTCACCGGATATATTTCTGCCTGAGTTTTGAGAGAGGGTCTTACTCTGCAACCCTGGCTATCCTAGAAGTCACTGTGTATGTAGATCAGGCTGGTCTTGAACTCACAAAGATCTGCATGCCTTTACTTAAAAGTATGGGGATTAGCAGTCACCCCAGCATAGGTTTTCCTGAATGTTACCTATATCATGGGGGTAATTTTTTCCCACGTGCTTTTTGATACTAAATGGGTCATTTAGAATTGATTGGGACTGTGATGGAAAAGCTCATCTATGTTGCTGGCCACCCAAGGTAGCATCTGAGATGCTGCTGACTCCACTAGAGTCATCTTTATATGCTAAATACTACAACTTAATTCCATAAGTATGTGATATAACACATTTTTCAGTTATTATATGGGGCTTGGATAGAGCTTTCCAGAATCTCATAATATGGCCTTTTTGGAAACAGGCTTGCTGCAAGGACAATTCATCTGGGCGAGGTTAAGCTGGAGAAGGAGGGGAGTGCATTAATCCTGTGTGACAGTGATGTCCTGACAAAAGAGAAGAGGCAGACACACAGGAAGATCACCACAAGACAGTGGAAATAGAGACTGGACAATGTCTCCTAGCCAAGGGCTGCAATGTCACCAGAAGCCACGAGAAAGGCCTCCAGACAGAGCATGGCCTCCTAACATCTTGAGTGGACTCCCAGCCTCCATATCTATGAGGAGACACTTGTCATTTTAAACACAGTGGCACTTCAGTTACAGGAGCCATGAGAAAGGCGCACAGGATGTGAGTTCTTGTGTTTGGCTTGAACAGAGAAAAGAATCTTTTTGCTCAAGAACGTCTCAGTGTGAACAGAGCTCTGTTGGGAGTCCTAAAGAGCCTGTTACAAGACTTGTCACTCCCTGCCAACTGTGGGAGTTTTAAATGGTTTGGCTTGAGAACTTGGGATGAGTCTTCCTATCTAAGAAGACTTTGTATCCTTTCTAATCCTGAACCACATTCTTGTATCAAAACTTCCTAGTGAGACCCATGATCATGATCTTCCCACATAATATCTGGTGGAGGGCAAACATGCCCTGCAGTGGGAACTCCTGCAATTGGGCGGCTTCAGTCTAATCACATGGGAGACTTTCCCATTCTATAGCCTCTGGAGGAGAAACCTGTCCCTTTTCACCTTCTCTTTTCTTCTTCTGTTTAAAGATTCATTGTGTGTGTGTGTGTGTGTGTGTGTGTGTGTGTGTGTATGCATGTGTACATAACATGTGAGTGCAGGTGCCCATACATGCCAGAAGATGGTGGTAGAGACTCTGGAGCTGGCTTAAAGAGGGTTGTGAACCACTCAGTGTGGGTGCTGGGAACCAAACAGGTCCCCTGGAAGAGTATCAAGTGCCCTTCACTGCTGGGGCATCTCTCCAGTCCCAGCTACGGCATTTTCCAACCGCTGACATATGCGTTAGCTCTGTCCTGCCAGCTAGTAGCAGCTGTGCTTGTAAACCAAGGGCAAAGTTACAAAACAGAGATTCTCTGGTTCCTAGTGTTGCAACCACAGCATTACAGGATCTCTGAGTCACTCTTTGTCACTGGCTCCTGGTAACATTGGTCTATTCTCTGTTACCAGGGAGGAATGTGTGGGATGTCCCTCAGAAGTCACCCTTGTTTTCATTTCCTTATCAGCTCACCTGAGACACCTACCCACTTTCCCTCCTGCAAGGGATAAGCTCCACTTGATGTTGTGTAATGGAGCTCCGGGTCCAGAGTGGGGACACAGTGGGGCTGAGGAACCCCAGGCTCTGTTCATAGTTCATGGTGCTCCGTTCATCCAGAGCAGTTCACCCCAAAGAGGACAAAATGGCAGCCTGCCCTTCTCCCAGTGAAGTTTCCTGGAAGCTAGATTAGCCAAATGCATAGGGGCTCGATCTGTTTGTTCTCCATACTTCAAGGGACGCCTCGGTCATTTCAAGTTAAAAATCGGAAAAGCTGAGAAAACGAGAAGAGATTCTTTTCCACTTAGAGACGTCATGGAAGTGTGAGCTGCAAAGCCACAGTGCAGCAGGAGGACTACTCCAACCCCATGTTTACAACTGCTTCCCGTGGTCTCTTTTACCTCAACAACAACCAAGAGGGAGGGAGGTGTTCCTAAGAGTCTTGTTTTCTGCCCCAAGGATGTAATTTTCTTCCAGGCTGTTCTGTGGCCTTTCCTGGGGAGTGAACCTCTGGATAAACCAAGGACTCCAGGCCCACTCTGCCAGCTCCAGTGGCCAGCATTTCTCTGGAGCAGATTCTCTCTGCCTCCACAACCATTTTTTCAAACAGCCACAAATCTACCCGTCACAATGGACATGTCCTCCTGTGTGCCCAGGGGCAGGTTGGACTAATTATTACCGATCACCATGGTCTAATTTCTAGACCACAATAGCAACATTTAGACAAGGGTACAAGGGTCAAGGAGAAGAAGGTGCTGTCAGTTATGATCACTCCGAGTCACCGTAAGCCATCATGCTCAGAGTATGGTGCTGGGACCAGCAGCAAAGGCACCGTGAATATGACAATCCTTGGTTCCCACACCCCAGTCTCATGGAGCCAAGACCCTAGAGGTGGTTGTCTTGCAGGTGATGGGGTGTGTGCTCATTAGAAGCCAGCCTAGGGATGGAACATAACTGGTAGAATGCTTGCTTAGCGTAAGCCAAGTCCTGGGTTTGATCTTGCACATCATATAAAATGGATGGTACACACCTATAATCCCAACACTTGGGAAGTGGAAAAGAGATGATTGGAACTTTAAGATTACTTAAAAACAAAACAAAACAAAAAAAAAAACCACGAAGCACTTGAATTTTGAGACTTTCCCAAAATAAACAAACAAAAAGGTAAAAGTATATTTAGAGATTGTGAGAAAGCTTCAAGTCCCATTTCCTGCTGCTAGCTAGGTCTCCATCCGGATATGTGCGGACGCTCAGCGCCCACGGCTCACTCCCAGTTTGGAGCAGGTCACCAGCTTCCTGGGGCACTTTGGCCCTGGACTTTGGTTGAGCCAAGTGCTCCTAAGGCAGCAGAGAAAGAGGAAGGATTTTTAAACCTCCAGGAAGGAGGTGCCTGCAAGACTGGCTCATCTTTCTACACCCAAGCAAGAGGCTGACTGGAAAAACTCCAGAGGTACACAAACAAGGCTGAGATCTGAGGTAAGCAGACTTCTCAGCCTCAGGAGCTGGGAGGCAGTGTCCTTCAAAGGACTTGACTCTTGTACCTGGTCCTCAGAGTCAAGTCCTTGGGTGGACAATAGCTATGGTTCTTGAGGCTGGAGTGTGAACTGTGTATCACAGCCCTTTAGCTAAGTCTTAGATAAGAGGGAGTGAAAACGGGAAAGGAAGCATGTCTTAGAAAGTGTCAATCAAAGTTTTCTCAGCCCGCTAAAGGTGCTGTGGCTGCCCGCTCCTCCTTGAGGCTTCCCAGCCTGGGAGAGTTTCTGTCACGGGAGACTTCTGTCCAGCCGAAGAGATCAGTGGGGAATCAGCTTCTCTTTGGCAAGGGTTGGGGCTGGGGGCTGCCTCCAGCTCAGGAGCCAAGAGTGATACATTGTTTTTAAGTAATTGAAGATTGGAGGCTGTTTTGCGAGTGCATAGAAAAAATGTATAAATGCCAGGTATGTTGGCTCACACTTGCAATCTAAGCCCTTGGAAGGTTGAAGCAGGGGCATTGCTATGAGTCTGAGGCAAGTCTGGGCTGCATAGTTAAGGTCTCAACCAGCCTGTGCTACGGAATAAGACTGTCTCAAAAAACAAGGGTGGATCAGGTGTGTGCACAAACACATTTACAACAAATGAATAAAACTCAATAAAAATGTAGAAGGGATATTTTTAAAAGACAATAAAACGTGAAAAGAAACCATACAAAAGTTGACATCAACACCTATAACTGGTTTTTATTGGGACAGCTCCACCCACCTGTTTACCGAGTATCTAGGGTTCTTTCTACACCAAGGACAGTGCCCAGTACCTCTGTGCTTTTCTCTACAAGACAGTGCTGATCTCTTCTTAAAAACAAGTCAAAGTTCAAGATTTCAACTATGGGTGTTCACATCCCAGGCAGCTGCCTAGTTTGTGGGTGCTACGGTCACGCCTGTCTCGCTCCTTTCTAGTCATTCATCACTTCATTCCCTGGATTCCCAGGGGGAGTGAGGTTAGGTCCCTGGCAGGAACACCGGTTTGAAGCACACAGGGGGAAGTCAGCAGCTCGGGGCACCTGCTTCTCTAAGAACGCTTTCTGTTCTTTTCACCCCCCAAGTCTTCCTAGTGTTACCGCCCATGGCACAGAACCTGAAGCAATTTTGACACACTCTAACTGCCAACCACTGTTTTCAAGAGAGGGAGTCACTATAACTTTTAATGATCTTTAACATATCATTGCTCTTGATATCGAAAGCCGAGACATCTACAGATCAGACCCTGGTTTGATTACGAGTCACATGCCAGGCAAAACTCCAGTTGAGGACTAGTTAGCTTACTAATAAGGAAACACCCACTGCTTCGGAGCACTATGCTTCCAAAGGCTGTTCTGTATTCTCTTCTTCCAGGTCTCTGAGAACTGTCTCACCGGAGCTATCTATTAGAAGAGCAAAATGCATCTCACATGATGCGGATCCTGTGGTAACTCAGGGACCTGGCCTCAGAGTCCAACATGGGCACCTTAAAGCAGCTTCCTCAAGGTTCGAAGCAGGGCAGTCGGGAGTGGGATCCGGAGCCCCTCTTAGAAGCTGGGCACAGTGTGTAGTCTGATGCTGTTCATCTCAGATGGCATGAGAAATCTTTTCTGAACAGCAGTTTGCTACAGTCATGGTGTGACCCACACCCTTGCTGCTACTTCTGAAACTCCTGTTGTGGTCCTGGAGGACACCAGGTGCCCAAGGGCGCTCTGTACTGAGGCAGGAGCACAAGGGTAGCAAGGGGCAACCCGAATGCGATGCAGGGAGACCCAGTTGGAGGTCTGCTGCCTGTGTCCATGCGGCCTGAAAAGCGGAGGCTGGCCATCAAAGGGGACTTTGGAAGAGTCAGCTTGCTATCCTAGTTTTAGGGGGACTGATGACCTCAAGGCCTCATCTGTGGTTCTAAGTCACTCCCGGAGCCAGCATACTGTGAAGCGGGACAGGCACCAAGCAGCCTTTCAGTTTATCTATTCTAGACACTCCTATTCTAGACTGCTCAGGAATGAGCTGCTGGACTTGTGTGCCTTTTAAATCCGAGGACAGCAGTAGAACCAGGAATGGTACAAAGAGGCGGGTCGACGCACGCTGGGGCCAGGGATTCCCAGAATTCCAGGCACACCCTCCTAGCTAGAGGCAAGGGCAGAACCAAAGTCCCACGGGGCGCCCTGGGGCCCCCAGTACCGCCCCTTCCTGCCATCACCAGCAGAACTCAGCTCAGCTCCAAGGCCACAGCCGCCTGGCACCGAGAGAACGAAAACCCAAGAGTCTAAGGGGCAGGCGGGTGGAGAGGAGTTTATTCCCCCAGCCTTGGCGCCTGACCATCTAGGAGGTCAGCCACTTCAAGAGTGGCTACCCTGTGCCCAGGTTTCCAGTCTCGGTTCCCTGGTTGCCAGTGCGGAGTCGGTCCCTGTCCCTTGGCAATTGCTCCGTAATCTCCCCTGCGACAGAAGAGTCCCTGCTTCCGGCGACCCCGCCCCAGATGCGTACTCACTTACCCATGGTGGCGGCTCCAAGGCTTCAGATGGGGACTGGCGAGCTGGAGTTCAGCCTCCTTTACTTTGTTTCCAGGCCCTGCCCAGCTGGCTGGCTACCTGTGTGATTGTAGGAGTTCGAGGCGGGGCCGGCCGGGCTCCACCCTTGAATGAAGCGAGGCTAAGGTCGCTTAAACCCCTGCTGCAGGATACTTGTCCCAGACTCCCTGGAGCAGGACAGATGCAGCTGTCCCAAGTAACAGGGCGGGGGGAGGGGGAGATAGGGGGATCTGAGGCCAATGACTCCCTTTGTGAATAGCTACCAGGAGGCTTGATTGATCTGGTTGATCTGTGATTGATCAGCCTGTTGCCAGGCACCACGCCTGGACTTGCTGAGTCAAGAAAGCAGGACTTGCTTGTTTGGCAGTCTAAAGGGTTTGTGCTGCTCCCGGGACCCCACTTTACAAACAACAGCCCAGAGAACCTAGCTGCTACCTTGCTTGGGAAAGCCCAGCTGAGTGTAACAGTTTGTGTCCGCGTCCTGCTTCGCAGCGCAGCGGAAGAGACCTGGCATCCTGACCCTCCTTCACCCCTCCTGCCGGGCTCTGCGATGACAACATTGTAATATTGTATTATAAGATTGTAATGCCTGGCCTGGCCATTCTTCTGCTTTCTGGTCAGCCTTGAGAGGACGTCTGCAGAGTAGCATTAGGATGGAAATGAAAGTGGGTTTTAATGATTTCTTTATTCATTTATTTATTGAGAAAGAGACTCCCTCCTCAGCCACAGCTTGTCTACCATCTCAGTTTCTCTGCTTCTTCCTCTCCAGTGCTCAGAGTTACCTCCCTCACACCCCACAATTGTCTTAAAAATGCCAGTGTGACATACACAGTATTCAGTGGCCATCCTGAGCATTAATTCACCAACATCTTCCAAGCTGAAGCCCTGTCGGACTTTAGACAGCTCTGCATCTGTTTCCCCAGTCTTGGGCTGTCAACACTTTACTTCCTTGAGTCAGACACTCTTAGTCCCTCACCCCCACCCCCAGGTGTCCTGTGTCAGCAGACTGTGCAGATCCCTTCTTCTGTGGCTGGCTTCTTTCAGTTAGCAAAGCATTTTCCAGGCTCAGTCATAGTCTTGCATGGGTCAGAACACCCTTTAAGGGCAATGAATCTTTGTTTTTCCCATCACCTGCCCTTATCACCTACCCTAGGAACTCCCAGCTACCCTGCAGGGTGTTGACAGAAACATAAGAGACAAGACTCAGTAGATTGAATTTCTCTGTATGTTATGCAAACACATACACAAGCATGAACACATGCACACACACGTATGTATGCACGTGCACACATGTAATGATAATTATAGAAGAAGTCATGAATGGGGGGGTAAGGAAGAGAGGGATGATATAAGTAAATACACAATTCTTGTATGAAATTCTTAAAGAAATAAATTTAAATATTTCATTTATGTACCAGTGTTTTTAGTATATGTATAGAGCTGTATACCTGTGACCTCGCTGACTTTAGAACATTTTCACTAACCCAGAAGAAGCCACCACTGCCAATAATCCCATTTCCCCAAGCCTTAGCTAATTACCAGTCTGTTTTGTGCCCCAATGGATTTGTCTGCTCTAGACACTCCTAGGATCTTCTGGGGCTGCTTACTTTCACAGCCATTACTTTTTTGTCATTTGTCTTATAGAAATTAACCTCTGTAATTGTAAATAATATAATTATACTTCTTTGAGATATATTAGTTCTAAATTACATGTAATGACTGAGCAGTGTGAAATGACATTAAGACCAATTAAAATTCCTCTTTTATAACACCGCCCCACCCCCTCTCAATTAAATAGTTTTACTGTTCTGGTTTTAGATCTGCAACTGGGTTCTTCAATAACTTTTAGTTATATATGTAATTATTTGTCTTGACAATGTTTTCGTGCTTTTCAAAGGGAGGGTTCTGAAGTCTTTCATCTGCCAAGGTCTGAATCTCTCTCTTCACTTCTGCATAGTCAGAATTGGTAGAACTTGTGGCATGTTTTATAATAGTCTTTTGTGAATGAATTAAAGGATAATTCTGAAATCTATATCTAATACATATCATGATCTTCTTTGGTCCATGTAAATGTCAGCCATAGAACCAAGCAATAGAATCTGATTACGTTTTCTTCTAGATGACTTCAGCATTCCAAGTTCTACCCCAAGGTTCCACTTCCAGTTCACTGTCCAACAGATTGCATTCCTCTTCCTCCTCCCCCCATCCTTCTCTTCAGTGAGGTCTTGCTATGCAGTACGGCCTGGATTTTTGTTTTTCATTCCTCACCCCTCAGCCTCCTGAGTGCTGGGATTATGGGTATATGCCCCTCTGCCTAACCTGCTTTCTTCCTATGTATAACTGCATGTTCCCTAATAAAATAGACACATGCTTTCATCTAATTCTGAAGGTTGTCAGGCTTTCTTTTATATCAGCCATGGGGTGCACGTTGACCCCACAGAGATCTGCAACAATACTAGTCAGCTCTAATCTCTCAATTTCCAGAGAGCTAGTTGTTAAAGATTTACATGTGATTGGAGAACAGGTTGACAAGGAAGTGTCATTTAGGAATAAGTGGGTGGGCTTCAACTTCCAGTTTCCCAATAACAAACACATCAGCCCTTTCAGGCTTCTTTCATCAGTTCTTAGAATAGATCACACCTTTGAATCACAGATAAGAGCCTTCTCCAATTCTAAAATGGCAAACCTTTTTTCCTAGGAGCTTTATGTAATTATATCTCTGTTTTTGTCTTTTCAGTACTGTCTTATTTTAGGCTTTACTGCTGTGAACAGACACCACAATCAAGGCGACTCTTATAAGAACAACCTTTAATTGGGGTTGGCTTACAGGTTCAGAGATTCAGTCCATTATCATCAAGGCAGGAACATGGCAGCATCCAGGCAGGCATGGTACAAGAGGAGCTGAGAGTTCTACATCTGGAAGCCAGGAACAGACTGAGCATCCTCAGGTAGCTAGGAGGAGTGTCTCCAAGCCCACCCCCAGAGTGACACACCTACTCCAACAAGGCCACACCTTCTAATAGTGGCACTCCCTGGGCCAAGCATATGCAAACCATCACAAATACTATGAACTGGATTGGAACCTCAAACCCATAGCAGTGAGCTATCTCAGTCCAGGTGAGGACTGTACCAGTGAGTTTTTTGTTGCTGTTGCTGCTGTTTTGTTTTTTAGGTTGAAGGCCTACACCACCATCAGGCCCAGGTTTCTTAATTATTTTTTTGTTTGGCTTTAGTGAGACAGCATCTCATTGTGTAACTGTGGCTGTCTAGGAACTCATTAAGTAGACCACGTTGGCCTTGACCTCACAGAGACCTTGCCTGTATAATTTCACAACTTACATTTAGTTTCTTCATCTACTTTGAGTGAATTTCAGGGAAAGGTAACAGTGAAAGCTATTTTTTTTATAGTTTCCTTATACTGGATATCCCAACACCGTTTGTTAAAAAGACTGTTTTCTCCCACTGAACGCCCTGGAACTTTCATAATTAAACCACTGAGCATAAGTATAAGGCATTGCTTTTACACCTTGCCTTCTGTTCCACTGACTTCTGTTTTTGTCCTCCGGAGAGACCGAGCTCACGGCTAGTTTGGAAATCTGGTTACTGAAGTCTTCACAACTTTGTTCTCCATTTTCAAGATGGCTCTGTCTATGGCAGGAGTTGAGTGACAGGACTTTTCCTGGGGAGATGCAGCACATGTTATCTAGTCACCCCAGATACGCAGCCATGGCAGACCAAGGTACAGAGAACACAGAAGTCCAAGTTGGGGAACAGTGAGTTTTATTGGGGTCACTTGTAGAAAGATGGGTGACTAGAAGTGACTCAGACAGCTGCATCACCAAAGCACACCCCAGCACAGGTGACCGCTCACAAAGCCGGGAACCTGGAACACACCAACAGCCAGGCAGCTCAACTAGTTAGAGTTCTTTCTTTCTTTCTTTCTTTCTTTCTTTCTTTCTTTCTTTCTTTCTTTCTTTCTTTCTTTCCTTCTTTCTGTCTGTCTGTCTTTCTTTAGATTTATTTATTTATTACATATGGGTACACTGTAGCTGTCTTCAGACATACCAGAAGAGGGCATCAGATCTCATTACAGACATGTGGTTGCTGGGATTTGAACTCAGGACCTCTGGAAGAGCAGTCAGTGCTCTTAACTACGGAGCCCCAGTTCTAGTCCCCAGAGAGTCCTTTCTAGGTTCCTAAGTTAGCCTAAACCTCTTCCAGGTAGTTGGCTGGTTTCTGCTTCTCCCAGGCATCTGGTCTGTTCTCAGTCTTCTTTGCAGCTTGGTGTGTCTGAGAGTCTTCACACCTTAACTCTTGTCTGAGCAGGACTCTCAGCTTTTATGGCTTACTCTGGCAGGGCGCGGGTTGGGGGTGGGGGGAGCAGGGGAGGGGGCTGGCGACTAGTGAATCTGGTCAGTTTCAGGGTCTTCCTGGAGCTGTTTTGAGTTCTTTGCCTTCCTGTAATAAGGAGCTACAGGATAGAATGTTTCAATCTTGGAGGAAACTGTTACACAATAGCAGAGTCTTGGTCTTTTCATCAGTTGGGTGGGGGTGGGGATAGTTACCCGCAAAGGGATCACAAGTTAAGACCAGATTATTCAAGGGCTGTACAGTTTTCTATTTCCTTCATGCTTTACGTTTCAAAAATAAAAACCCACTATTCACGTTGAACTCCCTGAGAAAATGCCTTCTGCTCACTCTTCTCTCAGATCCGCCTGGAACAGTCACCACTTCATTTCTTCAGAGAGAAAACAGGGCTAATGGGAAAGACCTCTCAAGAGTGCCAGGCACTCACCCATCAACTCGGGTGACTCAGCTTCACAGCAGGGACCAGAAAAGGATCTTAGGCAGAAACAAGGCAGTAAATGAGTCAGACTGATAGCCAGGACTGTGCTGTTTCAGGGGAAAGACTCAGAAGAGTTTTAAAGCAGCCCTTGCAGCCCAGTGGTATTTTAGCAAAACCGAGAACTTTGTAGAGAGATGCCTTAACAAATGTTCAGATAGGTGATTTTTCAGATGGTGAGCATACAAAGTCATTCAGGCTGTAAAAGCCAGCATATAGCTAATACCACCAGCCAAAACCAAAACAAAGACCTGATCCATCAAAGTCCTCTGCCCTGGGAAAGTCTGTAAATGCACTAACCTTTTAGCTTCAGTAGTCCCACCTTCTGGCTAACTGTTCTTGTTAACTGAGGTGTGTCAACCCAGAACATGGTTTTTGTGCTTAAAAGCTCACCCTGAGAAAGGCTTAGGACTACATTGGGATTCCGAAATACTGAGTATTTGCTGATTGGCTAAAAAGACTTTCTCTTGGCTTAAATCCATGTCCAAGTATTCTTCTCTGTGGACAGCCCACAATATGTACACTCTTACTTTGTACTAACTCAGTGTCCCCCGGCATATCATGGGTGACTGGGATTGTGTGCTCATGACTACTGAAAGCACCTTTTATTGATGGGATAACAAGGAATGGTATGGATATGCCTACTGGCCTATCTCTTTTGCTCATGGGCCTGCTGCAGTGTCTCCCCAGACTTCACCCAGTCCATGTATGCTCTTGGGTTGGTGGCTATCACTGTGAGCACCCACAGGTTAGTTAGTTGACTCTGTAGTGGTGTCCTTGACCCCTCTGGGTTCCTCAGTCCTTTCCTCCACTCTTCTACAAGACTCCCTGAGCTCTACCTGATGTTTGGCTGTGGGTTTTTCATCAGCTACTGGATGAAGCCTCTCAGAGGACAGTTATATTAGGCTCCTGTCTGCAAGCATAGCAGAGTGTCATTAATATTATCAGGGGTTGACTCTCTCTCAGGGGATGGGTCTCTGGGCCAGTCGTTGGTTGTACATCTCTCTATCTCTCCTTCATCTTTATCCCTGCACATCCTGTAGAAAGGGCAAATTTTGGATCAAACTTTTTCTGGGTGCCTGGTATTCTCCTTCCTCCACTATATGTCCTGCCTGGTTACACGGGGTGGCCACTTCAGGCTCCATGCCCCCCACTGGTTTCAGTTAAGGTCATCCCCATATCTTCCTAGGGGCCTCCGTCATCCCAGGTCTTGGGATTGTCACAGAGAAGCCCTCCCTTCCATTGATTTCCCTTCTCCCAGCCCTCTCACCTGCACCCCTGCTCTCCCCACGCCTGATCAACAACCCCTTTCCCCTTCCTACCCACTTCCTCACCCAGTTCTCCATCCACCTCTGCTCTCTGTTTTATTTCCTCTTCCGAGAAAGATCCAACCATCCTCCCTTGGGCCCTCCTTGTCACTTAGCTTCCTTAGGTCTGTGGATTGTAGCTCCGTCATCCTGTACTTTATGGCTAATGCACACTTATCAGTGAGTACATATTGTGCTTGTCTTTCTAGGTCTGGATTACCTCAGTCGGGAAAATACTTTCTGGTTCCATTCATGTGCCTGAAAATTGCACAATGTCCTTGTGTTTAATAGCTGAGTAATATTCCATTATGTAAATGAACCACATTTTCTTTATTCATTCTTTGGAGAGATATCTGTTTCCAGTCTCTGGCTGTTATAATAAAGTTGCCATGAACATAGTGGAGCATGTGTTCCTGTGGCATAGTGGGGCATCTTTCCAGGAGTGTTATAGCTGGATCTTGAGGTAGAACTAATTATTTTTCTGAGAAACCATTAGAATGATTTCTAAAGTGGCTGTTCAAGTTTGCATTCCCACCTGTAATGGAGGAGTGTTTCCCTTGCTCCACATCCTCACCAGCAAGTTCTGTCCCTTGAGTTTCTGATCTTAGCCATTCTGAAGGGTATAAGATGGAATCTCAGGGTCATTTTAATTTGCATTTCCCTGATGACTAAGGATGTTGACCATTTCTTTAAGTGTTTCGTGGTCATTAGAGATTCTTCTGTTGAGAATTCTCTATTCAGGTCTGTACCCAATTTTTAATTGTTTTTCTTTTGAGTTATTGGTGCTTAATTTCTGGAGTTCTTTATGTATTTTGAATATTAGGCCTTTACTGGATGTAGAGCTGAGAGGATCATTTCCCATTCTGTAGGCTGCTGTTTTGTAAATGCATTGGCACAGGAGATAGCTTCCTAGACAGAACAGCAATGGCTCAGGCTCTAAGATCAATGATTAATAAATGGAACCTCATGAAACTGAAAAGCTTCTGTGATGCAAAGGACACCATCAATAGGACAAATAGCCTACAATATGGCGTCTCAATTTCAGTGTTTATTTTTATGTGAAATAGGACAAATTCCTCAACCTTTCTTGATTTCGATTTTTTTTCCAATGTGAAGTGAGGGAGGGGGAGGGGAGAGAAAGGGGAGGAGGAGGAAGGGGAGAGGGAGAGAGGTTCACATGAGCAGGGAAGAGTGTAAGCAAAGGGCCGGAGATGCACAGGTCTAAACCTATGGCTGATTCAATCAATGATACCTTCATGAACTTGGATCAGTCACAGTGACGATTGATCAGGATTGCCCACTTGACTAGATTTACGATCACCCTGGGGCACATCTGTCTAGAGGGCCTGTCTCTGATGGCACCTCCAGAAAGGATAGCGGAGGAGGAAAGGCTCACGTTGAATGTCAGGGGCGGGGGATCTGGGATCCCGGACTCAGAGAGAGGGGAAAGGAGGAGTCATCACGCTGCCTCTCTGTCTCTTTGTTTCCTGCTCTGCAAAGTTGTGCACAAGTCTCCTCCAGCTTCCACAGACAAGATCCCCCCACAGCCTTCCCTGCCAGGCAGAGGTCTCTGAACCTGAGCAGAGATAGGCCGTTCCTCCTTTGACTGCTCAGGTATGTGGTTGCAGCAATGAGAAAAGTATCAACTGAACTCACTTCCCTTTTTCCAAGTCTGGGATTTTCCCAGCCTTAAATGTAGCAATTATTGCTTAATGCACCAAGTCACAGAGATTCCAGTTAAGTTATATGCAGAGAGAATCTCTTGTGCAATGTATGGAAGCATCAAAGGTCAATAAAAAGCCTATGGCCAATGAGCTGGGGCAGGATTCGAAGGTGGGACATCCCACAGACAAACAGAGAGGATTCTGGGAAATAGGCATGAGCTATTCGCCCTGCATGCTGGAGGAGACCGTCCCATGAAACTGAGAAGAGCTAGCCAACATATGGTAGGATGTCGAATAGAATAAGTTTTGAGCTAGTCAGGGAACAAGCCAAAGCTTTTGGCCTAGGTATTTATTCTTTAAGTTTTAAGTCTTAGAGTCATTATTTCAGGAAACACACACACACACACACACACACACACACACACACAGAGAGAGAGAGAGAGAGAGAGAGAGAGAGAGAGAGAGAGAGAGAGAGGGATAGCCAGGGCTGTTACAGAGTTTGGCTGCTTCACAGAGAAACTATGTCTCAAAACCCAAAACAACAACAAACACAAACCCCAACGGATATAACCCAATAGCAAATGTTAACCATAGTTAACTAGATTGCCAGTTATTTTAAAACTGTGCCACATCATGACGTAGGCCAGAGGACAGCTCTCAAGAGCTGGTTTTCTCCATCCACCATATGCCTCCTAGGGATCAAACTCAGGCCATCAGGCTTGGTGGCAAGAACTTTTACCCACTGAGCCATCTTGCTGGGCCCCGGCTTGTTCACTTTACAGATTTGAATCAGTTAAAGAGATCGCCATACTGGAACTGGCCTTGGAAGCAAGGAAGTTAAACAGAGGACCATCTCATCTACAGACACACAGGCTCCGTCACCTGTGCACTGTTTTCATAGTTCTAGAACAGCATATAATTTGCCATTATTTTCTTGCATACTTAACAGCCTTCATAGTACAATTTGTATACTCTAGTGTGCAGTGACTGTAAGTGTGCAGTATGCAGTGACTGTAAGTGTGCAGTGACTGTAAGTGTGCAGTGACTGTAAGTGTGCAGTGTGCAGTGACTGTAAGTGTGCAGTGACTGTAAGTGTGCAGTGACTGTAAGTGTGCAGTGACTGTAAGTGTGCAGTGACTATATGTGTGCAGATCCATGACTTTGACTTTGTTTTGGGAGGAGGCTTTGTTTTTTCCTAGTGTGAGAATATGTAGACTTTTGGGTTGGTAGCTATCTGATAGTTCTGCGGTTTTTGGTTAGGTGTTTCCTGGTACTCTGTGATATGTGTTTGCTTACATTAACACGTATCTTCTCCCTCTACTCCTTTACCACAAACCCAGCTGTACGGACGTGCTGTGTCTGTGTCATAAGAACCCGTGTGCTTATGTAGTGGCCGCTCAGTGTCTACAGATTTAACTGACTGTAGGCCAGAAACTTCGTGGAAAAATTCATCTATATAGAACATTTCTGGACTTCTTGTCTTTGCATGGTAACTTACATTCCAGGTACTGTAAATTATCTATAGATATCTGAATTGTATGGGGTGTGTGTCATATACAAACACTGCCGTTTTATACATGAGACTTGTGTATCCCTGAGTTTTGGCATCTGTGGGAGCCCTGAAATTTCCCTCCACAGACATCAATCAACTATAAGTGCCTTCCCTCCCAGCTGGTATTGATAAGCAGTAAGGAAAGCACTGTCACCTCTCCGTCCCCTTCCCCTAAGGGCCCTGGCCATTGTGTTGTTCCCAGCATCTCAAGAAGACACAAATGCTCACCCAAGAAGCTGTCACATCTCAGTTGCCTAAATCTTAAATTTATTCCGTTTGTGCCAGGTAGTTTGGTGTTAACTTGACACATGATAGAGTCATCTGAGAAGAAAGACTCCCAATTGAGAAGAGCTTCCATAAGGTCCGGCTGTAGGCAAGCCTGCAGAGTATTTTCTTAATCAGTAGTCAATGGGGGAGGGACCAGCCCATTGCAAGTGGGGCTGTCTGTGGGCTGGTGGCCCTGGGTTCTATAAAAAAACGGGCTTAGAGAACTACAGGACTTACAGAGCAAGCCTTAGGAAGCAAGCTGGTAGGCAGCATCCCTCCATGGCCACTGCATCAGCTCCGGCCTCCAGGTTCTTGCCCTCTGTGCTTTTGATAATGAACTGGTATTAACCCCTTCCTCCCCAGACTGCTTTGGTCAGGGTGTTTGATGACAGTGATGGTGACCCCGACTGAGACACTGTTCTCACTGTCTGTCCTTTGGCTGTGATTTCTCCGGTTTCCTTTGATGAAAAGCTTTCGCTCACAGTGTTTGCTCTTCAGGGGAAATGTGTTGGTAAATTTTCTTTTAATCGTGGAGATGGATTCTCTAAGCCCAGTGATGCGAAAAGCTAGCATCCTTCCTGAAGATAAGAGATGGGCTCATTTCCACATTATCAGCACCATCAGTGGACAATAAAACAAGTCGGAACCAGAAAGACTTCCCCCTCTGAATGTAAAAGTAATATATTTTCATGTTAAGGTGATGGAGAAGTTTCTAAAGAGTGTAAAAAAAGATTCTTCAGGGCTGGAACTACTGCTCAGTGGCAGGACCTTTGATTTCATCCCCAGCAAAACAAAACAAAACAAAAGCAAAAAAACCAAACCAAACCAAAACCAAAAAACCACCCCCCCCCAAAAAAAAATCAAAAACAAAAACCCAACAGTAATAACAAACCCTAGAGATACCAGTAGTAATATTTTGCTGTACTTAGAAACTGTTTTTTGTTTTTTACCATATGCCCATGAGTTCAGCAGCACGAGATCACACAGTGTACACCCTGAGCAGTCAATGCTGGGAGGGCTGGGGGTCACAAGAAGGAAAGCACACAAGTCAAGGATGTTTTTCTCACCAACTAGAAGAGACATCCTGACTTTGGAGATGCTTAATGAAAAGTAGGTCTCAGAGTGGTCTCCAAGTTAGTGAGGGATAATTTGTGTTGTCATGGATGTTGCAGACACGGGATTTTCTATGACGCCACCAGGGAAGGAGACAGGGCAGAGCCAATGAGAAGGGCTGTGAAAGTTTAGCCAAGGCCAAGAGGACAGGAAGTATGGAAGGGTAGGATGGCGGTTCATTCACCCATATGTGAGCTGCGTAGACACAGGCCAACCTCCAATGACTTGACTATAATGGGGCTGTGTGGTCAGAGATGGACCAGTGGGTGGAGGTCAGATAACTTTTACAGCTTATTCAAGAGGTTAGAGCATTTCGATCTTAACAGCCTGACACGTGTGTGTGTGCGTGTAGGCCAAAACATAACTGTCCTCAGCAGTTTCTCTACCTTATTGTTTGGAGACATGGATCTTTTACTAAACTGGAAGTGTGCCATTTCAGGTAGGCTGGCTGGCCAGTGAGCTCCAGATTCCTCTGTCCCCTCTGGCCCCTGCTGGGGTTAAGGTGCATGCCTGACTTTTACACAGGTTCTGAGGATCCCGTTCAGGTTCTGATGCTAGTGTGATGTTTGAGCTCATATCTCAAACGTTTTAATGTCAGGTAATGTTATTACCATCAGTTCTAAAGACTGAAGATCGCATTACGATTTCTCATAATGGACTTTAAAGCTTCCAACAAACGTTTTGTAGGCATGTTTAAAAACAAATGTGTACTTTGAGAAACTGTTTTAGATTTACAGAAAAATGGCACAGATAAGACCGAAAAGTCCCATAAACCCTACACTCAGTTTCCCATTGTTAACATTTTGTATCGATTAGATGTACTAGTGACAACTGATAAGCC
Source organism: Micromys minutus (assembly GCF_963924665.1). Lineage (NCBI taxonomy): Eukaryota > Metazoa > Chordata > Mammalia > Rodentia > Muridae > Micromys > Micromys minutus. The sequence goes on from NC_137974.1 coordinate 46,359,779, forward strand.
AATATTGGTGCTAACTGAAGTCCAGGCAAGCTGCTAAAGTCTACAATCAATAGCAGCATGGGGTCAAGTCATATTTAGGATTGATTTAAAATATTACTCAAAATGTCTCCTTTTCAAACAGAGAGTTTAAGACAGGCAAAGGAACTGGAAGGCGAGGTTCTGTTTTTAGAACAGACAACAGAAACAGACTGTGCAGCCCAGAAATAGAATTAGTAGAAAAATACTAGGAAGGTGTTATCATGATGTTCAAGGAATTAAAGGCAGAGAATAAGAAGAAAATGCTCTGATAGTGACTTCCAAATTGTTAAGCAAGAATAAAAAATTGAGACTGTATATAAGAGACCGAAATTATAATCTGGAATAGTAATTGCCACAAAATACTAACTAAATGGGTCTCATAGTAGTGTGAGAAAGCAGGGGAGCCAGTAAAGTTGGAGACAGATATTTTCCAGTCTGGAGAACAGAGAAAAAAAGATCAGAGAAATGTTAACAAGGCCTTGGAGATCAATACAACATCATCAAGTAAGCCAGTGAATGCTCATTAGACATCTCAAGTGGAGGCAGAGAGAGGTAAATGATAGATAGAAAGACAGGCAGACAGACAGACAGATAATGGGTAGATGATAAATAGGTAGATAGGTTGATAGTTAGACAGACAGAGGATAGGTAGGTAGGTGAGTAGATGATATATTTAGATAGATGGTAGATGGATAGATTAGATAGATAGCTCTCAAAGTACTAGCAATGATTAATGAGAGGGCATCCCTGCCAAATTCACAATTAGATAATCTAAACAAAAGGATAAGTCCTCAGAAAGATACAGACTGACTCATGAAGGAATAAAACATCCAAAGGGATTTATAGAGGTACAGAGATTGAATTAGTCATCAAATACTTGCCTGACCAAAGAAAAAGGTTTAGGCTTAGATGGCCTCATAGGTTAATTCTTTCAGGCATTTAGAGGATTGTTGGGGTTGGGAGCAGGACAACAACAAATGCTTTCCAGTTCATCTTAGGAATCAATATGTTCCCCAATATTAAAGCCAAGGGAAGATATCACAAGAATTGCAGGCCACCATTCATTATGAATATAGGAAATTCCTTAATAAAATTATGGCTTTACCTACATATAAAAATGAATACATTGCATAATCAAATGGTATTTGTTCTAAGAATGTAAATTTTTACAATATCATAAGAATCAATGTTATATACTGTACTAATAAAGGACAAAAAAAATCACACTGTAATTTAAATAGAGGAAGCATGGCAAAACTACAATGTATTTTCATGGTGTAAACAAATTAGGAACAAAGAACTTCTCCATCAGATGTCAGCTGCTTCCTGTCTAAGGTCAGAACAAGACAAGGATGTCTGTCCCTGCCATTTTTTATTCAACATCGAACCTAACCATTCCATTACTATCTGTTCCACCAAAAAACAAAACCACAAAGCAGGAACAGGAATCTTCACAGAGGAATGAATTACAGAAGCGGAAAAGGAAACACCCCTCACACCTGTCAACTGAGAACAAAGTTATACTCTGTCCTGTGGAGTAAGATTCAACCCAGAAAAGTAAAAATTATTACATGCTACTACATGGATGAACTTCAAAAACACATCAAGTGGATGAACCCAGACACAAGGTAGCTACATACTACATGAGTGAATGCATATACATGTCTAGAAGAAGGAAAATCCAGGCAACTGTGGTGGGTGGAGTGAGAATGGTACTGTGAACATGCATATACTCTCCTTCCTTACCAGGTCATTTAAAATTGTCAAAATGAATTATAAACCTCACAAGATTTAACATCAGAAACTTAAAACTCGGGGGCCTCATTTTTTAAAAAGCCAATTGCAGTCATTTACATGGGCAACAAAAGACAAGAGAGAGGACAAGACAGACCGAGCCCCACTTGCAGCATGAATGCTTGGGTGGTGGTGTAGACAGGGTTTCTAATGCTGTGATGAAACACCATGACCAACGTAACTTGGGGAGGAAAAGGTTTATTTGGCTTCAACTTCTACACTGTAGTCTGTCAGTGAGGGAAGTCAGGACAGAAACTCACGAAGGGCAGAACCTGGAGGCAGGAGCTGATGTAGAGGCCATGAAGAGGTGCAGCTTACTGGCTTGCTCAGCCTGGTTTCTTATAGAACCAGAGATGACTCCACCCACAATAGGCTGGGCCCACCCCATCCATCAGTAATTAAGAAAATGCCCCACAGGTTTGCCTACAGCCTAATTTTATGGAGGAATTTTCTCAATTGAGGTGTTTCTCCTCACATGACTTTAACTTGTGTCAACGTGTTATCGAACTATCCAGCACAGTTGGCTTCTGAGATCCGTCCTCACACAGGAAGACAGTTAAAAAAAATCATTTTATTGGATATTCTCTGTATTTACATTTCAAATGTTATCCCCTTTCCCCCCTCTCCCATCCTCCCTCACCTTGTTTCCATGAAGATGCTCCCAATCCCAACCACCCACTCCTACCATCACTGGACCAGAGGCCTCTACTTCCATTGATGCTAGACAATGCCATCCTCTGCTACATATGAAACCGAAGCCACGGGTCTCTACATGTGTGCTAACTGGTTGGTGGTTTAGTCCCTGAGAGCTCTGGCAGGTCTGGTTGGTTAATATTGTTGTTCTTCCCATGGAGTTGCAAACCCTTTCAACTCCTTAGTCCTTTTTCTAGCTCCTCCATTGGGGTTCCCATGCTCAGTCTGATGGTTAGCTGCAAGCATCCTCCTCTGTATCAGTATGGCTCTGTCAAAGCCACTGAGGAGGCATCCGTATCAGGCTCCTGCCAGGAAGCACTTCTTGGCATCAGCAATAGTAACTGGGTTTGGTGGCTGTATATGGGATGTATCCCCAAGTCAGGCAGTCTCTGCATGATAATTTTCTTCAGTCTCCTCTATTTGTCCCTGTATTTCCTCCAGTGAGTGTTTTGTTCTCCCTTCTAAGGACTGGGGCATCCACATTCTGGCCTTCCTTCTTTTGGAGCTTCATAATGTCTATGAATTATTTCTTGGGTATTCCTAGCTTGTTGGATAGTGTTTCCGCTTATCAATGAGTACATACCATGTGTGTTATTTTGTGACTGGGTTATCTCACTCAGGATGGTATTTTCTAGTTTCATCCATTTGCCTAAGAATTTCATGAAGTTGTTTTTAATAGCTGAGTAGTACTCTATTGTGTAAATGTGCCACAATTATTTTATCCATTCCTCTATTGAAGAACATCTGGGTTCGTTCCAGGTTCTGGCTATTACAAATGAGGCTGCTATGAACATGGTGGAACATGTGTCCTTGTTATATGTTAGAGTGTCTTTTGGGTATATGCCAAGTAGTGGTATAGCTGGGTCTTTAGGTAGTACTATGTCTAAATTTCTAAGGAACCGCCAGACTGATTTCCAGTGTGGTTGTACCAGTTTGCAATCCCACCAACAGTGGAGGAGTGTTCCTCTTTCTCCACATCCTAGCCAGCATCTGCTGTCATCTGAGTTTTTTAACTTAGCCATTCTGACTGGTGTAAAGTGGAATCTCAGGGTTGTTTTGATTTGCATTTCCCTGGTGACTAAGAATGTTGAAAATTTCTTTAGGTGCTTCTAAGCCATTCAGTATTCCTCAGTTGAGAATTCTTTGTTTAGCTCTGTACCCCATTTTTAGTAGGGTTATTAGATTCTCTGGAGTCTAAGCTTCTTGAGTTCTTTGTATATATTGAATATTAGCCCTATATCGAATGTGGGGTTGGTAAAGATCTTTTCCCAATCTGTTGGTTGAGGTTTTTGTTCTTTTGTCAGTGTTCTTTTCCTTACAGAGGCTTTGCAATTTCATGAGGTCCCATTTGTCAATTCTTGATCTTAGAGCCTAAGCCATTGGTGTTCTGTTCAGAAAAATTTCCCCTGTGCCTATGTGTTCTAAGCTCTTCTCTGCTTTCTCTTCTGTTAGTTTCAGTGTACCTGGTTTTATGTGGAGGTCTTTGATTTACTTGGATTGAGAAAATAAGAATGGATTGATTTGCATTCTTCTACATGCTGACCACCAGTTGAACTAGCACCATTTGTTGAAGATACTGTCTTTTTTTCCATTGAATGTTTTTAGCTCCTTTGTCAAAGATCAAGTGACCATAGGTGTGTGGGTTCATTTCTGGATCTTCAGTTCTATTCCATCGATCTATCTGCCTGTCCCTGTACCAATACCATACAGTTTTTTATCATAATTGATCTGTAGTATACCTTGAGGTCAGGAATGGTGATTCTCCCAGAAGTTATTTTGTTGTTGAGGATAGTTTTCACTATCCTGGGTTCCTTGTTATTCCAAATGAATTTCCAAATTGCTTTTACTAACTCTATGAAGAACTGAGTTGCAATTCTGGTGGGGATTGCATTAAATCTGTAGATTGCTTTTGGCAAGATGGCCATTTTTACTATATTAATCCTGCCAATCCAGAAGCATGGGAGATCTTTCCATCATCTTCTGAGATCTTCTTCAATTTCTTTTTTCAGAAACTTGAAGTTCTTGTCATACAGATCTTTCACTTGCTTGGTTAGGGTCACACCAAGGTATTTTATATTATTTGTGACTATTGTGAAGGGTGTCATTTCCCTAATTTCTTTCTCAGCCTGTTGATCCTTTGAGTAGAGGAAGGCTACTGATTGGTTTGAGTTAATTTTATACCCAGCCACTTCACTGATGTTGTTTATCAGGTTTAGGTGTTCTCTGGTGTAATTTTTTGGATCATACTATCATATCATCTGCAAATCATGATATTTGACCTCTTCCTTTCCAATTTGTATCCCTTTGACATCCTTTTGTTTTCTAATTGCTCTGGCTAGGACTTCCAGTACTATATTGAATAGAAAGGGAGAGAGTGGGCAGCCTTGTCTAGTCCCTGATTTTAGTAGAATTGCTTCAAGTTTCTCACCATTTAGTTTGATGTTGGCTACTGGTTTGCTGTATATTGCTTTCGCTATTTTAGGTAGGGGCCTTGAATTCCTAATCTTTCCAAGACTTTTAACATGAATTTTGTTGAATTTTGTCAAATGCTTACTCAGCATCTAATGAGATGATCGTGTGGGTTGTTTCCTTTGAGTTTTTGATATAGTACATTTCATTGATGGATTTCCATATATTGAACCATCCCTGCATCCCTCGGATGAAGCCTACTTGATCATGATGGATAATTGTTTTGATGTGTTCTTGAATTCGGTTTTCAAGAATTTTATTGAATATTTTTGCATCAATGTTCATGAGGGAAATTGATCCAAAGTTCTTCTTCTTTGTAGGGTCTTTGTGAGGTTTAGGTATGAGCATAATTGTGGCTTTGAAGAATGAGTTGGGTGGTGTTCTCTCTGTTTCTATTTTGTGGAATAGTTTGGAGAGTGTTGGTATTAGGTCTTCTATGAAGGTCTGGTAGAATCTGCACTGAACCCATCTGGTTCTGGGCTTTTTTTTTTTTTTTTTTTTTTTTTGGTTTGGGAGGCTTTTGATGACTGCCTCTATTTCTTTAGGGGTTATGGAACTGTTTATTTGGTTTATCTGATCCTGATTTAACTTTGGTACTAGTTGTCTGTCTAGAAAATTGTCCATTTCATCCACATTTTTCAGTTTTGTTGAGTATAGGCTTTTGTAGTAGGATCTGATAATTTAAAAAATTTCCTCAGTTTCTCTTGTTATGTCTCCCTTTTCATTTCTGATTTTGTTAATTTGAATACTGTTTCTGTGCCCTCTAGTTAGTCTGGCTAAGGGTTTATCTATCTTGCTAATTTTCTCAAAGAACCAGCTCCTGGTTTTGTTGATTCTTTGTATAGTTCTTTTTGTTTCTACTTGGCTGATTTCAGCCCTGAATTTGATTATTTCCTGCCGTCTAATCCCCTTGGGTGTATTTGCTTCTCTTTCTTCTAGAGCTTTCTGGTGTGCCATCAAGCTGCTGGTGTATGCTCTCTCCAGTTTCGTTTAGGAGGCACTCAGAGCTATGAGTTTTCCTCTTAGCACTGCTTTCATTGTGTCCCATTAGCTTGGGTATGTTGTGCCTTCATTTTCATTAAATTCTAAAAAGTCTTTAATATCTTTATTTCGGGAAGACAGTCTTCCAGTGGCTTCTTTGGAACTAAAACCTCCCTATTACTTATGTTGCCCATCTCCTGTAGGACATTCCTGCTGTCTCCAGTCAGGCCTCAGGTACTTGGGAATTGCTGTCTTGGTCTTGGAATACACTAAGGATGTGAGTGTTCCAAAAGAGGTTCAAATGGCATCTGCACCCAGAAATTTCCCAGGCACGTGGGGAACAGCAGAGTCCATTGGAATGAAGTGACCCTAGTGTCTCACTGTCCTAGTCAGGGTTTCTATTCCTGCACAAAACATCATAACTAAGAAGCAAGTTGAGAAGCAAAGGGTTTCTTCAGCTTACACTTCCACACTGCTGTTCATCACAAAAAGAAAGTCAGGACTGGCATTCAAGCAGGTCAGGAAGCAGGAGCTGAGGCAGAGGCCACAGAGGGATTCTAGATGAAACACTCAAAACATGGAGATTCCTTGAAGTCACTACACATTCCCAGATGTTTGCTAGGATAGTTGAACTGGGGCCTCGTGAACGTGAGTCCAGCATCTGTTAGTCCCAAGGTAAGTTAACACTGTTTGTGGTGTCTGCCTCTCGGGGTGACGGGTTTTACAACTGTTATGTTTGTTACATTTTCTAGTTTGGTTGTCCATTTCAAGATGCCCTGGTAGCATTTTTAAGTAATGTAAGTAAGTCCAAGTGGGTCACGAACTCACTGCAGCTATGAATACCTGCATGCATGAGACCAAGCCAGCAAAACTACTCAGTATTTCCACAGGCAGCACTAGCTGGATTCAGTGGGTTTCATACACACACACACACACACACACACACACACACACACCCCACTTGTGTGTGTGTGTGTGTGTGTGTGTGTGAGTGAATGAGTGGGGAAGGGATGTGTTATGGGGAAAAGAAGAGGGGATGTAAGTGGGGCATAGACAAGGCACATTACATGTATGAAATTGTCAAAGAATAAACAGATATACTATTAAAATGAAATCAGGAAGCTCCTATTTTGATAAACAAGCAAAACTAAACCAAACCCAGGCTTATTTGCCTGATGCCTTAATGAAATGTCTATAATGATAAAAAGTATCCCAGGAAGTATGAAAACAGGAAGTGTCCTGAGACAGTTTTGTCTGACATTTGGACTAACCACAGAATTGACCTTCCTCCTCCTCTTCTAGTTCTCACCGTCCCTTCCCCCTGCTCCTTCTTGTCAAATAATTCCTCCTCCTCCCATCCTTTCCCTCCCCTCCTTATCCCCTCTTTCCCTGCTCCCTCTCCTCTTCTTTACCATGTCTTCCAGTCCACTAATGCAGACTGGGTCACTCTTTGAGAGGACCTGGGTGAGCAGACTTGATGAAGGTGGGGTAGATCCTGCCCCAGATACCCACAGTCCCACCTCTGCTTTGCTCTGCACACAGGTCATTTTTCAGAGCTTGGAAGTAGTCATGTCACCTAATCTATCACCACCACCACCCTCTCTCCCAATGACAAAATCAGCTCATGGTTCTCATTGACCACAGGACAGACCCTAAATCCAGAACACAGCCTGCCATATTGTTCACACTCCACTGTCAGCTTCCGTGTTCAGGTCCTGTCCTTCTAGGCTCTTTGTATGAAGTCCCCCATGAACACATCTATTAGATCTTAGAACTCGGATGAGGGTGAAGCACCTGCTAAAAATACCTTCTCTCTAGCACGGTACCTGCCTTGACTTTCCCTGGTGTTCTGTGTAAGTTTTGTTGGTTCACAGACTAATGACATTTGTCATGTGGGTGTCCCTCAACAGCCACGTATGTCACAGGCCATGACATGAATTAGTGCAAGCTGGAGAGAGACTTGATGTGAGCTTGTGATCAACTTGTCACTTTGTTTGGGTGGGTGGCTCAACTTTCCTGTGACCCAGGTTGTTTCCCAGTCCTGGTTCCCTTGTGTGCTTTGAGCACAGAAAGCAGCTGGAGAGGGTGGTGTAGTGAGAATTTTGGTTTCTTTTTCTAAGAAACCCAGTTATGCTATGTGACTTTGCTTTCATTTTAATCCCAGTTGTGAGGTATGGGGCTGCTTCAGACTGTCCACAGAGGCTGACTGTGATTTATCCTGTGCTCTGGCAGGGGCGTGATTCTGCCAGCACCGGTTGCACTTGGAATTCCCAGGACTCATGAGAGTGCCTAAGAGAGCCTGAGAGGCTGCAGCAGCTGCTGTTCTTGCTGCTGTTGCTGCTTGTTGGACTGCTGGTTGCTGGCTGGAGATATCCTGATGACAAAGATTAGACTTTACCCAAGCAACTTGATGCTCCTTATCAGCAGGAAATAGTCTTTGACATCACCTTTCCTTCCTCTCTTACTTAGGGATTGGGGTGGAGAGGGATGGCAGATGTAAGAGCCCAATAAAGTAGCCAAAAAGTACAGATGCAGAATGGGCTGGTTTTAAGAGTGGCTTGTGGGCTGGAGAGATGGCTCAGCCATTAAAGGCTAGGCTCACAACCAAAAATATAAGAGTGGCTTGTGTGGTCTTGAGTAAAACTTTTCTCAAATGACTGGTAAGGTTGAACTCAGATGCTGAAATGGTAGCAGTGTCCCGAACGACAGGTGCATTTTACAGCCACGGGGCAACTGTGCTGCTCAAAAGAAAGGTCTTGAAATGAAACAAAAAAGCTGAAGTCGCAAGGCCATTGAGTATGAGAGCCCAGAATTTCCTCCAGGTTTTTACTGGGCTACATATTCTTTATCCAAGGCAAACAGAAGGAAGGCTGCAGGTAGTATGTGTCATGTTGACCAGATGCTGGGTTTTCCTACAGGAGAGTATGTGGTTTATACTGGGGAGTTGAAGACAGCTCACAGGCAGGAACAGTTTGAGTACTCAGGAGCATCTACATCCAGGGAGAGGAGATCAGGGTTTGGGGACAGATGGACTGGGAGGTGGAGGTGGAGGGAAGACAGGGCCTAAGGGAATGTCGTGAAGACAAGAGCATAACTGAAGATGTATATATAGCCAAATAGTGGCTAGTCCTTTCCATGACCCAGAAAGCACACTGACACAGCCATCTAGAGAAGGTACTCCAGGAGAGGCAACATGGCCTAGGAGACAAGTTCAGAGGTTATTGTGATCTCTCAAAATGGTGATGGTGGCACCAAGGGAGAGAGGAGGAGGAGGGGGAGAGAGTTGGGTTAGAGCCATCTGGATGAGTCAAGAGAGTAATCGTGGGCTTCAGTGGCTCTGAAAGATCTGTCTGTCTAGAGGGACCTCAGGTGGAATAGTCTAGAAAGAAGATAATGTTTTGCTAAGTCGTTTTCACAAAGGTTGCTCTGATGTCCCAGAAGTCTGCCTGCCACCCAATAAGAACTCTGGAAGCCATTGATGCTCAGCCCCATTCTACCATTTCCTCCTCATGGGAGAGCAGGGTAGCGGGCAGACACAGTCATTTGCTTATATTTTCTAAGGTGGACACAAGTTGGATCGTAGTCTAAGGCACATACTGCGATAAGAAGACTGAATTTTTCTTCTGGAGGGACTTGGGGTGGGGGTGGGGGGGGTGGAAGATGGGGAGGCCAAGGAAGACCTGATGCTGTGAGGCCAGATTCAGAATCTAGGGTAACAGCAGTTGAGTATCAGCCACTAGGTGATAGTCATGGTTGAAACTGGGCCGTGACTGTTGGTCCTGATAGTTGGGTCAGAACTTCAAATTGCAATTCAGGTCTTCCCTGGAATGCGGCAGAACTGGGTACAGGGTGCCAGGGCCATGTTGCAATGCCCGGGAGTTGCTGCTTTCATCGGACTGCCTGTGAATATGCTGTCCCTAAGGGGCCAAGGGGGAAGCTTCTTGTTAAGGTAGTCATTCCTTGGTCCATAAGGGCAAGGTTGCTGTGTTAGAATCAGGACCACATAAGCTTACACTCATCGAAGACAAGGACATCCCAACTGTCCTCTCCCATCACACATTCTAACTATTCAGTTCCTTAGTTGGTCTTCTTAGCTCCTGTATCTGACCCTTACCTGGTTTTGATCTCTGCCTCCTGTTCCCTAAATTACAACCATTCCAGACATAATTTATAGGAAGACATGAAATACAAATAAGCCAGTTAAAATATTAGTGAGGAGAAGTTCCCTTCGTGTTTCCTGTAGCAGCCCTGCAGCACACCTGGCTCAGAGGACACTGGTTCCGACTGCCACTAAGGATGGATTCCTGGGAGGTGCACTGGTAGAAGATGGGCACAGGGTACTGGGCCAGGAGCTTTGTCAGCACAGGAGTAGAGTTATGCTTTGAGTTTCCTGCCTGGGGTCTCTAAGGAAGAGCATCAGGAAGGGAGGCTGGTCAGGTCCTAGGTCATGCTGGCAGGTCACAGGGTCCTTATGAGGGAAATGAAATGCTGCCTTCCACAGAAGGCTATGATGAGGCCAGGGTCAGGCCCTGACCCAGTGTAATTCTATGGTACAGAGGTACAGTACCCCATGAGATCCATGTTGGTGGAACCAACACTGATGTGTTCATTGGGTCAGAAACGTCTTGGGTTTCCTGAAGTTTCTAAAGCTGCCCCAGTGACATCTTAGCATGGGGATAGTAGAAAGGAGGCCAGCCCAAGACAGGTAAGACTCCATTATCAGAAAATCAATTCCAGCTGACTTGGGCCAAAGAGAGATAGTGGTGACCAGTCAGCTTGCCTAGGGATGGTAACAGCAGGTTTCTATAGCTTTTTTTTTGGGGGGGGATGCTAAATTTTAGCTCTTGTCCGTTCATAACAAACTTGCTTTTAAAAGATAAATAGCCCGGCCTTTTCACTGGTGGGCTGAGGGCTGGCAACTTAAGCAAGAGCTATTGAGCCTCTTGTTGTTTTCCGTGCTCTGGGTGTGTCAGCCTGTAATTAGTGGGCACTCTTGCTGCTGCTGTAACCCTGTATGAACTTGGCCTTGTGGTGGGGCTGATGGCCTTGAGTGCCTGAGATTTGGAGAAAGCAGGAGGTCAGGTGGAAGAGCCACCTGAACACCCGGCACTGGGCCGTACAGGACAGAACATTTCTCAAATGAACAACACATCTCCACGAGGAGCAGAGATGAGTTTGGATCCAAGCTGAAGTCACAAGGGGGTCAGCCAGTCACAGAAACAGATGTCAAGTCTTAGCCCATCCGGTGCAGGCTTGGGTGCACAGTTAAACACATTTAGCAGAAGCAACCTTTGAGCTTCTGTGCAGTAACCTTGACAACTGCTAGGCTAATCCACACATCAGCGGTGTTATTTGTGGTGGAGCTGGTTGGATGCTAATGATGTATTGCTTAGCTGTGTGACTTCCGAAATTGCAGTCTAGTTTTGTGACCTAATCTAGTGTCGGTGATGAAGCTGTGGGGAGCACAATGCTTAGGAACAGAAGAAAACGTATCATGCTTTTAGTGGGGCTGTTAAGGGGCCAGGGTTTATATGCCTTTTGTCTCTTTTGTGGAGGTTCCAACTAGTTTTAGGTGGACAGCACAGGAACAGGAGAACGGTGACATCTAAGTGTCTAGTAGATGCCAGGCCCTGCACATAAGCAAGCAACAGCCCTGTGAGGTCAGTGTGGCCGAGAATGTGACTCACTTGCTCCAAGTCATGTTACTAGTATGTTCCTGAGCTAATATTCCAGTTCACGGGCCTATCTGTTTCAACACGCTCTGAGAGCTTATAAGCTGGGATCAGGCCTTTCTTAGCCTTGAGGTGGCTGCATTATGGCCACGTGTGTAAAAATCTCATTTTCACACTCACACCTCACCTTATACAGTGATGGCATTGACTGGTCCCAGAACGCTTTGGGCAGTAAGCACGTTGACTGGTACTTGTGAAGATCTTCAGGTCTAAGCCCATTTCTTAGGTAGTCAGGCCCAACTGGAAATTTGTGGAAGTCTGGCCTGGAGAGTTGGATATGTGTAGATAGCAAACCAAATCATTAACACTTAGTGCAGAGATGATGCAGGCTGTCATATGGTTGGGCAGAGGACAACAGACATTGCTGTGTGGCTCATATACAAGATGACCTCAGGAAGTACCACCAGGGCCTAAGCCTGGACCAGTAGCAAGAGTGCTGAGCTCCAGGCACTTGGACACAGACTCTGGGTGGTAGCCAGGGTACTTATGCAGGAGGAACTAGTGATGTAGGAGGGCAAGGCAAAAGCCTGTCCTGAAGGCTGTTGATGGTGGGAAAGAGCGTGGTTGGGCCCACTGCTGGTGAGGGTCATCCATGGTATGAGCAAGAGCAAGGTTGGTAGTGATCATCTTCGCTTTGGATCATGGGTAGCTCCAACTAGGCAGAGTGGCATGTACACCAGAGCATCTCTGTAGAGTTCTGTGAAAGATTCGCTTTCCATCAGTGGTCCCAGAGCTTAGTCAGTGCTGAGAGGCTCTTGGCAAATGGCTATAGAGTTCTGTGCCCTCCTGGGTCTGAGGGACATCATCTACCATAATATTCATCCTGGAGAGTCTGACATTAGATGCAGGCTGGTTGTTGGGTCATAGGGAATAAAGAGGCTTATACTGCACCACAGCCATTCTCTCCAGAGACACTTCCTCTCAGGACAGCACTGCCAATGAGTCCAAGGCAGTGGCTTCCAGGATGTACATGGTGGGCCAGGAAGAACAACTGTCTCATGGACAATGAAGCAGGACTGGAAGACCAGGCTGCTCTGTCCAGCATGAAGCAAAAGATGGTGGTCCTCAAACATAATAGAACAAAGGAGGGTAAGTGCTGGTCTCCCCAGGGAACGAGGTAAGTGGGTCATCTTTGGCATCTTCCACCCAAGGCTGTATCTGGGGGTGACACAAACTCTTCTGGTAGAATCCCATAGAGGGTGTTATTTCTGTTCTCAGTCCTCACATGAGACCTCTTTCTTTACAACAGCCTTTTCACTCAGCTGTCTCCCTGCCACACGGCTAATGTCCCCATGTGTAGGATAAGAACAGATGGACAATTTCACATAGTGTTCCCCTGGTCTTATTATCTTGAGGTGAGATTAAAATGCTCATTTATATGAATGTTCTATGGGTACAATTTCAAATGGAAACAACAGAACAGGTCAGAGAAATTTAATCAAATCCAGATCTGGTCATCTTTTCCCTTTTTTGAATATGATAATGTTCAACACTTCCCAATTCCACACAATTTCCAGGGACACACTAGAAGGGACACTGAGATAAATCAGACCTCAGTGGGAAGAGGTCTCACAGGGAGCTAGCAGAAGTGACACCTTGACACGTTGAACAGGGCCTTGTCCCTTGGAAGGCTCACCCAAGCAGGCAGGGAGAAGGTGGCAGTTGAGCTTTGGTTGCTCAACTTCTAGTGTAAGGGAAATGAGCTCCGAGCCTTGGAGAGGTGGAAGAGCTGGTAATTCAAGATGTCTTAACATGGTATTTTCCTGGAACAAAATAACCTTCAGTTGAGACAAGTTAAAATATGTGGGCCACAAAACAATGGGAGACTCAAAGGACAGAGAAAATGCTGGAATGCATCCAGGTGAAATGGTTTGCCTTTCATCCAGTACGGAGTATGATGGGTATTTTTATTCCAAAAAGTATTCCTCAGCATCTTATACACTGTATGACAGAAACAGATGCTGGCTTCACTATCAAAAAAGATACAAAGGACATTTCCTTTATAAAGGAGAAAGAAGAGAAGAGCCTTGGGGTTTCCCTAGGATATGGGATTGGGATCAGGAAGGGACCATGTGCATCTTCATCAGCTTGAAGCTGGGATTATGTAGGAAGTCTGAAACACCGAGAAGCATGAAAAATTTGAGTGTAGAAGATCTTTGGGATACACATACAAATAAAAACAAATACTGTATGATGGTTTGCTTTAAAAGATGTTCTGTTCACACGTCTTGCTGTCAACGCTTGTGTTTCACTTTGTTTTTCTTTGCTGCCAGGATGCTCGGAACAAAGCTTGGGGCTTAATTCATGTTGTCTATTCAAATGTGTAACTCTGTCCTCCTTCCTTTACTGCTGTTTTTCCACATGTGCTTAGATCGTTTAATGTGATTTTGGATACAAGCTCCCTAAAGTCCTTTTGATATATGAGACACGTAACCAATCCCCTCATTTGACAGAAATACATGTGAACTCAATGTCGAAACTCACAGACGGTGATGGGATTCCATGCTTGGTGCACTGAAGAGCGCAGGCACTGGACTCCTCATCTGGGCTACTTTCATGCTAAGCTAAGCAGTGGATCAGGGTGGTTGTGACAACTTGTGTAAGGTGGTGACAGGAAGAGCCCCATTATCTCTGAAACTCCTTGACCAGGAAAAGGTGGAGAGTAGCTTACCAGGCAACATGGCCCACTTTTGTTCCTCCACTCCCTGGAAGACCTACCTTAAGTCTATCCAGCAAGCCCGTCAGACTCGCTGGGAATGGCTGTTTCCCAGTATTGGTTTCAAGCCAGAGGTTAGTTCTCCAAAGACTTGCTGCTCTCATTGTGACCGTGGACAGTTATGTTTTCTGCTCACACCCTCCTGGGGCTTTGGGCCTCTCTCCATGTGTCCCCAGGGGGGAAACGTCACCCATCATGTCCGTGGATAGGAATCTTCTTCCAGTGCTTTGCTCAGTTGTCCCCTCAAAGTGTCAAACAGGCAACTCAAGACTTCGGGATCCATACCTCCATGGTTCTGATGGTTTGAGCTCCAAAAAGAGGATCTGGCTGGGTTGGTTCCTTCTGAGGGCTGTAGGGGAGAATTTGCTCCAGGTCACGTTAGCTTGTAAATTGTCTCTCTGTGCTTTCATAAGGTGTTCCATCTGTAGTGTTTGTGTCTAAATTTCTTCTTCCCTCTTTTTTTCCCTTTATCAGAGTACCAATAAACTTAGATTAGGGCCACTCTAATAATGTTAGGGGATTAGGCTGAATGAAGATCTTCATTCTCATTCCAAATCCGATCACACTCTGAAATATCGAGGTTTTGGACTTCAACTAGGAAAATGTGAGGGATATGTTCAAACCTGGGGGATAGAAGACTACAGCCCTGCAGGGTCCCCATTGCTAGGCATTGTGAGCAGGTAATCAGGTCACCAGACGACACAACCTCCCAAACAACCCCAGCTGCTCCACTCACTGAACATCCAGGACAGTTTTCTCCATTTGTCTAGATTTGATTCCCATGAGAACATGTCCCATGTGACCTGACACAGATAGGCAGACTTTTGAAAGGTAGTTGTCCTAAGCCCACTCCACTTCAGACACGCTGGGTCTGCCACACTCTGGGCCTCCTCCACATGACATAGCATGTAAGGAAGATCAGTTTAATTCATGCCCATTTCATTGGCTGCAAAACCCCTGAGGTCTGGATCCTGGTGGTGCTGCTCAACTCGTAAGGCCTAGCACTTCAGCATCACTCCTCTATCCCGGCTTCCTGGATGAGGCACAGGAAGTTTTCAGGCAAGCCCCAGGTACCTACCACTAGCACACCCAGAAGTGCCACTCTGCCGTCTCAACCAGTGGCACTGCATTCTGAATTCTAGTTGATACAGTCCTGAAGGAACCAGTGTTTTTGTCTTTTCCAAACAATGAAGGGCCTCTTCAGCCTCTTTTGTTCCAAGGGTTGGGGTCCCATGGGGGGGGGACCAGTATTGCCTCCCATTGACTTGTGAGGGAGGTGGCTTAAGTCCACATGAGATATGGCTGCACACACAGGGTTCTCATGCCGAGTCTCTTATTTAGTGTTTGTGTAGCATGGATTCACACTCTCACCCGTCCCTGGGCTCATCTCCTCCTCCAGTGGTGATGCTGATCAAATGTGTGCACTCCCACTGACTCAGAAATTAATTACATCCCAGACAAAGAGATATATACACCAGAACTTTGGAAGTAGAGGATAGGAATCTCTCATGCATTTGTGTAGACCAATAGCCTGGTTGGTCTATACAGTGAGTTCCAGGCCAGCCAGCCAACTGACACTGTTTTTTAAGAAAGAATGTGCAAATTATTATTTCTGCTTATGCACATCTTCTCTCTGACCTGTGGTACCCCTCTCTCCTTTCTGTTAGAGGATCGCATTGCTTTTTAATCTCCTGGGAAATGATATTTGCTCTTGGCTCCTGGACATCCCTAGTTTCTCAATCTCTTTTGTTGGTTCTTCATCTCTGTTGCCTCTTTATACTGGAGAGGCTCAAGGTTTAGTTCCTGACCCCTTCTCTGTCCATATTCACTCCAGAAGCTACCTCAAATGAGTTACTTTGTTACTGTGACCTGATACTTGTGAAGAAGCAATTTGGGGGGGGGGGGGCTGGAAAGATGACTCGGCAGTTAAGAGCACGTATTGCTCTTGTAGAGGACCTGAGCTAAGTATCTGGCTCCACACAGCGTGACTCTCTATGTAACTCCTCTATGTAACTACCTCTATGCAACTCCAGCTCCAGGGAATTCAACAGTATCTTCTGGTTTCTAAGGGGCTCTTCACTGACATGTACATGCCTCTACCCACCCACACCCATACACACACCCACAGCCACACCCACACAGAGGTATATACAACTTAAAAATAAATGTTTAGAACTTATTTAAATATTT
Source organism: Micromys minutus (assembly GCF_963924665.1). Taxonomy (NCBI): domain Eukaryota; kingdom Metazoa; phylum Chordata; class Mammalia; order Rodentia; family Muridae; genus Micromys; species Micromys minutus. The sequence continues at coordinate 46,376,372 of NC_137974.1, forward strand.
TTAATATAAAATTCTATATATTTTTTAAAGGAGCCAGTTAATGAGGTGATGAAGTTCCTTCTGAGGAGTCTATCCTGGCAGGGGAGGCTTGGTGGTCAGTGGCATTGCAGTAGCTTGAGCCTTTGGAACCTGGGTACCAGAAACAGATGGCACTGGCAGTCCCATTTACAGGCATCTCTGGATCTTGGCAACTCTAGAGGGGAGCTGCTCAGTGGCTGCTCCGCCATCCCTCCAGGGGCCAGATCTGTTTTCAATGTATGATGCATTTACTGAGACATTCCCATCATAAACTGAGGGAGCATCTATATGTTGTTATTAATTATAATGACCACATTATAATTGTAAAGTAATTACAATAACCACAGTTGTAACATAAACTTTATACTTGGGGATGCCACAGTCAAGTGGGGGAACTTACTACCATTGCTGCTAAATTAACATAGCATCAAACGGTCCTCTACATATCTTAACCTTTACACCTATAGACTGTGGTTCTCAACCTTTCTAATGCTGTGAACTTTTAATAAAGTTCTTCATAGTGTGTTGGTTTCCGGCCATAAGATGATTTTATTCCTACTTTATAGTTTTCCTATTCTTATGAGTCATAAATATCTATATGCAGGGTATCTGATATGACCCTGTGAAAAAGTTGTTTGAATTCCAAAGGGTTGTTGAATATCCTTAGGCTGAGAGCCAAGGTCACAGACAAAAGTCACCTTCAGCCTTAATTCTCTTTGCAGGGAATGGTGGTGAATGCAGATTTGTGGCTGCTCAAGATGCTGAGGACAAGTGACAGTTGAGTTAAAGCCTAAATAAGACATTTATGCCACCTCGTCTAAGGCTCAGAATACTGCAGATGAGGAAGTCAGAAAAACGAAGTTAAACGAAGGAGAAGGGCTGAAAAAATGTTGTTCTCTAAACATGCACAATCCCTACAACCACGAACTTACAGCAGCTGCTGCCACTTGTGCAGGACCTGAACAAGACTGTCCCTGTCAGCAATTAATCACACATGGGGGATGGCTAACAGGGCCCTACCCTTGCTGCTGAACTGCTAGGTACCGACAGTCACTTTTTTTTGTTTGTTTAGATTTATTTATTTATTACATATAAGTACACTGCTGTTCTCTTCAGACACACCAGAAGAGGGCATCAGACCCCATTACAGATGGTTGTGAGCCACCATGTAGTGACTGGGATTTGAACTCAGGACCCCTGGAAGAGCAGTCAGTGCTTTTAACCACTGAGCCATCTCTCCAGCTCAAATAGTCACTGTCTTGTATACTCTCTTCTGAGCCTGTCAGGCTCCGATGGGTAGCTCCAAACCCGGGTTACAGAGACAGACAGCCCTTGTTAAACTCAGTGGGTCATAAAATAGAAATGTGAAAAAAAAAATAGGTGAAGTAGGTGGGAAGGAGACAGACAGGGCTGGGAGGCAGTGTGTGAGAGAACTGGCCTGTATAGCACACAGGAATGAGACTGTCAACCAGCTTCAGCAGAAAGAGCTTTATTAAGGCTCACGGTGTCAGACGCTCAGTCTGTGGTCAGCAGGCTCCACGGCTTCTTGGCCTGCTGTAAGGCAGGACAATATGGTGGAAGGCACAGTGGAACACATCACTCTCACCTCCTGCCCACCAGGACGCACAGGGGCACAGAGCACTGAGGGCTTTGTCTGTGATGCTCTGGTTCCATCTGGACCCCTCCCTGCCTTTTGGATGGCGCTAGTCACCTTTAGGGTGACTTTTGCTCAGGAAGGACTCCACATGTGAGTGTCTGAGAACTCCCCACAGGCCCACCCACAGCCTGCTTTACTAGTCCTGGTGTATCTCAATCCAAACAAGGAGGAGATTAAGAGTGGTCATCCCAGAGTTGTCATCTTGACATCTGAGAACACTTGAAGTCGTATTTGCTCTCCAAATGAAGACCTGAGCACGGTCCTAACATGACGCTGCTGTACGTACACAACCGGAATGCACTAACTCCTTCCTCAGTTCTCACCGGCTTCAGTACTGCTCAGAATTCTGAGTGAAAATCTCGGAGACTCAAGGCAAACTCCTGCCTGGCTACAGAAGTGGTCACTTCAGGATCCATATCCCCCACTCCTAGGGATCTCAGCTAGGGTCACCCCTTAGACCTTCTAGGACCTCTCCCCATTCCAGGTCTTTGGCATGTTTTAGAGACTGCCTCCAACCCCCAGCCAATGCCCCTTCTCCCTCCCCTGCTCTTCCTAGATATGAGCTTCCCCCCCACCCCACTCCCCTCCCAATCCCCTTTTTCCCGCAGTTCCCTCCTTCCAACCACCTCTGTTATTTGTTTTATTTCCCCTTCTGAGAAAGAGTCAACCATCCTCCCTTGTGCCCTCCTTGTTATTTGGCATTTTTGGGTCTATTGATGATACCCAATGATACAGCACGGACACCCTGCACTTTATGATTAATATGCACTTATAAGTGGGTGCATACCATGCATGTCTTTTTGGGTCTGGGTTACCTCAATCAGGATATTTTCTAGTTCCATTCATTTACCTTCGGAACTCATGATGTCCTTGTTTTTAATGGCGAGTAGTATTCCATTGTGTAAATATACCACATTTTCTTTAGCCATTCCTCAGACGAGAGACATGTAGTTTGTTTCCAGTTTCTGGCTATTATGAATAAAGCTGCTGTGAACATAGGTTAATCGAGGGGGAAAGGATTTGAGTTCATGCTTCCCAAGGTTGTCAGCCATGGCTGGATGGCTCCATGGTCTGTGATGAGGCAGTCTGTGCTGGAGGAGCTTTGAGCAGAGAGAGAGCTTGTCTGCACGGTGGGATCCTTCCCAGTTTCCATATTTGTTCCACTTGGACCCTGCCGACTGCATGTGCCATCCACATTCAGGGCAGGGTTTTGTCCCTCGGTGGCTGTGCCTCACTGATGGTCCTGGTGACTCTCAATCCATCCACGTTGGTGATTAAGAGCAACCATCGCATGTGGGAAGTATTGATGAGAAATGAGTTCACACATTTTTCAATATAGAAGCTTTTTTTTTTTTTTTTTTAATATTTTTGGTGCATTTTGTAGATGAAAAAAATCGCAGGTTTGGAAGGCTAGTTCTGGAATCAAACTTTCAAAAAGCCGCAGTGGATAAGTCTGTCTTACAGCCCTGTTGCATTCCCTGTGGCATTTTTTTAAAAAAAGTTTATTTTGTTTATATGGGTACACTGTTTTTTAGACACACCAGAAGAGGGCATCAGATCCCATTACAGATGATTGTGAGCCACCGTGTGGTTGCTGGGAATTGAACTCAGGACCTCTGGAAGAGCAGTCAGTGCTCTTAACCTCTGAGCCATCTCGCCAGTACCCCCTGTGGCATTTCTTACATGATGCTGTGTTCTTAAATTTTTAAGAGGGCAGAACTCCTGCTAAGTATTCTTACCCTGAAAAATAAAAGCACTGGTAGGCTGAGGGCACAGCCTAGTTACAGACGTGCCTAGTGTGTGCCAGGCCAAATCCACCTCCAGCACAAAAAGGGAAAAGAAGCCTTGGATGTATTTATTCACATCTGACTCAGATTATATACATTAAATGCATGTAGACTTTTGGTATACAAGTTGATCATCTAGACCACTCTGTAATTAGTGATTTTCTTTTAAGCTATACATCTTTCTGTGTTGGTATGCCTCATTTACATAAATGACCCCCCATTAAGGGAATCAAATGTATGTAGCCCAGGCTAACCTTACACTATTTTCCTGAGTCTGCCTCTGGCAGAGAAGTTAATGCTTCTCCACTTAGGAGCTTCCTTTCAAGTAAACCATTACCGGTGGTTATTATTATTATTGTTGTTGTTGTTGTTTTGTTATTCCTTCAGTCTGGGCTAGCTACACACAGCCACTGTTTTCTATGTAGAAATCTATATATGCTACTTAATTCCTAGGCAGTGAGCGAGTATCCCTAACAAGGACCTAACTAGAGTTTTAATCCAACAGATACTTAAAAGCTGATCTTCTCACACAGGAACTAGGAAGTTATTATTCCCTGGTTAATATGGTTTCTGTCTGAAAAGACGAGGCAGATGCAGAGAAGGATGTGGTGAAGGTTGCATAACATGAATATACATCACTGACCATACATGTCAGAGAGGCAATTTTTCTTATGTATACTTCTCCATCAATTAAAAAAAATTACAACCTATGTAAATACCCTAAAATGAACTAGTAATTAGCAATAGTTTTCCCTAAGAAACCATTATTTTGTAATTTTTTAAAGTTGCCATTATTCTATGTGTGTGGGGGTTGGAGACCACTCTGTGGTGTTCTCTCTTTTTCACCTTTATGTGGGTTCTGAGGAGTTGGACTCAGACTGTCGGACTTATAAATACCATGAGCATCTCATCTCTCCTGCCCCAATGTGTCCTCTTACATGAAAATTAAACTATTTTATATGAACTCTCTGAAATTTTCCATCAGCTGACAGAAATCGCCTTAACCTTCCCACTGCCCCTTGCCCCTGCACTATAGTGACTGAAGGCGGTTCTCTATCCCAGATGCCTCTGGTTTTTCCTCAGGTGTATTAGGGTGTCTGTCTTGATCATGGCCATCACAGAGAGGGCTCCTCTCTCCACTCCTGCAGTGAGTGAGGGTTGGCCACCTTCCAAACAATCTTATCTTCCAGGGATTCTTTCTAAGCTTTAATTTCTCTTTCATAACTTGAATTTTATGACTCTGAAATGAGGTGTTTATGACTGGTAAATCCAGCTCAATGACAAGGCTCTCAAACCTACTTGTAATGCTGAGTTGAGGCTTATGACACGGGGCTGGGTGTCAAGACTCGGGCAAACCTAAACTAAGCCTTTTCTGAAGCTCTGAGTCCAGACACTCTGGTGCATCAGCATACCCATTACCATCTCTGGTTTCCTTTTCCAGGTTCACCTCAGCAATGATAGAGAATGCTTCAGACCTAACGTGGTCCTTAGGGTTTACATATCACAGTGGTCTTTCATGAGGGTGGGGTGTACCATCATGGCTGCCTAAGAATCTTCAGGAGAGATGACTAACCACTGTATCCCAGAGTTTTCCTCTTAATAGCAAGTCAGAGAAAAGACAGAGGCGTGAGCTTTGATACCGCTGAAAAGAAGAGAACCAGACTGGAGCATCTCCTGTTTCCAGGCAGTCATTGGTGCGCTCAGAGTCAGGCACAGAGTCACCCAAGTCCTCTGTGAGCGAAAACTCCCAGGTCCACCTTTTAACATCTGTATCATGGGACTGTGCAGAAAAACTGGTGTTTGGGTTTCCATCCAGTCAGCCACAGCTTTGACAACTGCCAACACTCCGTCTATCTTCCTGTATCCATCCACGCCCTTTTTTATTTTAGAGAAAATGATGCAATGTTATTTCACTACTAGGTACCCTGTCCCTTTTGTAGGACTGCCAAACAACAAATATTCCGTGTTTATTACCCAAAAAATCAGCAATGTTACTTTTAATACAGTTGGGGTACAGAATAATTTAATTACAGCAGGGAAGTGATTCCAGTTAAATTAAAAACCTTTATTTTCCCAAATATAAAATTACTAAATTAAAGTCTTAAAAGAAAATATAACATGGTGAAAACTTTAAATTATCCCTCTATTTACCACAGGGTTTACAGCTTACCAATCACATACGCCACCATTTTGGCAAAAGGACGAATTAAAAAAAAAAAAAAAAAACAGTTTATAAACCTAACATAGCAAAGACTGTGTACATCTCCACACTGCACTTCGTATGTACAAGGATAAACGGTGAAGTCCAATGTGCTTGCATTTTCCAGGAACAGACAGATGGGTCACCAGTAATAAACGCAACATGGACGCCGACGTATTAAAAGTGTAGAAGTGTAGTAAGCATGTGGACAGGCAAGGAGGCTGCATTAACAGTGCTATGTACATGGGGTTTAGGTTCTAGCATAGGTGTGCTCGCTAGTGCAGGCCTTTGGCTCTATGCTGCCGGCTAGGCTTAGGCTCACACTCAGCTTCTGAAGCGCTCATGTTGTCAACACAAGGCATGGGTATAAAGGTTCTACGTCTCCTCACTCACTAGTAAAAAAACCACCATAGTCAATTCCCTTCAGTCATCAAAACTAGACACAAAAATAGTTCTTGTACTCAACCCGAATGTGCCACAGGGAGAAAATATTTTCAAGATTTTTCCAGCTTAGTTCCCATCCCCAGGTTCAGTGCTGCTGCGTCCGCTATAGGTGTGTCCCAGCACACCTGCTACGGGTGTCCCGGCACCTTTCCCTCTTTTCCTTTAGACACTTAATTTAATACTATACTGTAAAAAGAATAAAATTGAATTCCAGCTCAAGAGTATCCACATACACCTATTAAGACATAAGGAAAACTAAATATTGCCAGTGAGATTTAAAAAAATATGTGCACCTTCCCCCCGACTCCTATAAAATCTGCTATTAAATTTTACAGTCCAGGCTCCTTCTGTCTCCCATTCCCCATGGCTTCTTCCTGTGCTTGGCCACACCAGTGATTAGCTCTGGAAGTCATCCTGAGTTTGCACATGACAAAGCATGTCCCCACACGTGGTTCATGAGGTAAAATCACACAACGGAGGATGAGCTGGTCAACCCTTGAACCACTGTGCTGGTTGGTGTCCCGCTGATGGCATTGAAGATGTGCAGGGAATTTGGTAGCACGTTTGTCTTCTCCTCCAGGGGGCAAATCTCGAGGTATAGAAAGACAGTGTTATCAAAGTGCAGTGCTCTGGCAGCCAGCCACCTCAGGCGACCCCACGACTCCCCATCCGGGTGCTGTTCTACAGAAAGGTGCACACAGCTAGGCTTGCACTTCGGCAGTTTGCATAGATGGTTTAGCTTATCTACAAATGCCCGCCTTCCAGACAGATTGTAAGGAAAACATAAAAAAGAATGCACTTTGTTTCCTTCACAACTTCATGAATGGGAGCCTTCTAGACTTCCTGGATCTGAGGTCTACCTCTCATCTCCACTGAGACATGAACTAGTCTTGTCTCCCTTAAAAAAAAAAAAAAAAAAACTTTGGAAGTGAACTTGGATTATCTGTCTTTCTCTTCTATCTCCTTTTCTCAGGTCTTACAGACTTAAGGGACTCTTTGTGACAAATAAGACCAGGAAATGATCAGGTTAGGATTTGATCTAAGCCAGGTCACATTTCTTTCTGTGCATGGGCTCCAAAGGGTTTAATCTTCACAGATACTGAGACAATGGGAAGTAACCACCACCGTTACTATCTGCTCAGTCAAGGAGCTTAATAGATCCAGCCCGTCAATCTCTACTTCTGTCTTTCTCGATTCTGACTGCTGGTCCTCACAGGCGCTCCATCCTACAAGGACCTGGAGGTTCCGAGGAAAAGATCTCAAGCTGTTTGTTCCCATGAGCCTCCTCTCCTTTGTGATTTTTCTAATTTTTAAAAATGTTCAGAAGAGAGGTTTCTCACTGCACATGCTCAAACCCACAATTGCTCAGACTCGGTCAGAACCATATGTGGTTCAGGTTAGGGGAGACAGTTTATCGGGAAAATAAAATAAATGGTATTACCATCCCATCTGAGCACATGCGGCATGGAGGAGGGGAAAAAAAGCAAGGATGTTAAAGATCAAATAATCAAGTTAGCTCTGTACAGCCCCAACAGAGGCATCTCCCACACAACCCCTACTCCTGGTGGTTCAAACACTGCAAAAGAGGGGTGGAAATATCATAAGACCCAGAAGATAAGGGTTTCTGCTGCTACACCATATCTTCTATAAAAGACAGGAAAGCAGCCCCATGATATCATAACAACATAGCTGCCTAAACAAGACCTGGGAAGCAACAACGCTGACTGACATGCTAACACGGATGGGGGGAGTCTGACAAGACCATCCGTAGATGAAGAGCTAGAGACAGCTAATGGCTGCTGAGAAAGAGAGAATCTGTCTTTTCCAGGGACGAGCACCCCTCCCCCAGGTTCTCTAATCCCAGTTGTTAGCTCTAACACCAAAAGCAGGAGCAACAGCAATGGACTCAGCTGTTGGATTTACAAACTTATGTGCATATACGTAACAATGGTAAATAAAGAATAAGGAATCATGAGTTTGAGAAAGTGTGTGTGAGTGTGTGTGTGTGTGTGTGTGTGAGAGAAGTGCATTAGAATGTGTATGTGTGTGTGCGTGTGTGTGTGTGTGTGTGTGTGTGCGCGCGTGTGTGCGTGTGTGAGAAACAGAGGGGGGGAAGCATTGAGGAGGTATAACCATAGTATCCATATATAAAATTCTCAAAAAAAAAAAAAAAAAAAAAAATTCCAGTTATCATGTGACAAGGAAGGCTGACAAAAAGTCCCAGCTTCTGTTTTGCAAGACCAGAGACAATAACTTGGTGATAGACAGGGCGTATGCGAGATCCAGGAGCTAATAATGTGTGTTCTCCTGGGGAGACAACGGTTCATCTGGAACAATTCTACCTTTTATTTTTTAAATGACAAAAGGCACCGACAGCAACAGGTAACAGGCCTATCAGCCCTGCTCGGTCAGAGGAAGGTGTGAGCAGGGCATGGTAGGCAAAGCTTAGGAATCACAGAAAAATGCTCCCCCTCCCGCCCCACTGACTAAGGTGACACAGGGGCACTTGCTGCTTGTTTCTCTGAATAACCTGGGTTAGCACAGCAGGGTGTGGTATGTTACACTTTTTTTTTTTTTTCAGAAATGACAACTCCAGAATCTTGCAAGGCTTAGCTTACTACCAGGAGTATTTCAGACCCAACGTCCCCTACACGCTGCTCAGCTGACATGGCACTTACTTGCTCACGCATGATGTCTGAGAGCTCCTTCGCCATCTCCCTGTAGTTGGCCTTCATCTCTTCCTGGTACTCCAGCTGATCCTCTTTAATCAGACGTTCGTTTACTGCCAAGGCTTGACCGCAGGCTTCCACAAATTGCCTGAGGCGAGAGGGGAGAAAGGCAATAGAACGGGACACTGGTCCAACTGGAAGCATCTCTCTCTTGAACCAGAGCAGTGCCGTGGTTCCGCTCTGCAACTCCCTCAAACATCCTCTGTTAAGTGTGGTCCCCAATGTGGAGCTGTTGGTGGGTGACGGAGTCTGAAGGGTGTTGGTGACATGCCAGGGAAGGGGGTTGTAAGACTCAAGACCCTTCCTCATTACCCTTTGCTTCCCGGCTGGTCTATAGCGACTTTGCTACACACTCCTCACCACAGACCCCAAACAGTCTCAGACACTGGCAACCTTTCTGACTCACAACAAGTCAACCTCTCCTTTTAGGAGCAAACGGCCTCAGCTGTTTGTTTTAGTGACGACCACAGAGAGACGGATATGTTTTCTAAAGAGAAACTTTCAGTGTGCTTTACCTGAAAACCTCCTTCAGCAGCTTCACCTTATTGTCAGGGTATCTTTTTGTGTTGGTGTCATCGAGGAAGGCTCGGGCGTATGCTAGCGGACCAGCATTGACCTGGGGAAAGAGCAAGGGTTTGATGTCGTGTTAGAGGAAAATGGCCGCTATTATTTATTTGTATGGGTTGTCATAGACCAAAGGCTGTTTAAGCCAAGTCAATCAGGACCACCTACTTTTACATACATGAAGGCCAAGAGAAACAAACCATAAACTCAGTTACATCTTTATACCCTGCTTGGTCCCATCACCCGAGCCATCCTCTGGGTCTTGTGATGGTTAATTTTATGTAAGAGCGAACCAGTGTAGAGAACCCATGCATTTATTCAGATCTGAGCAACTGTCATGCAGAACACCAGGGCCCAGGTCTCCAAACCCATGAGGAAGGTTCCTTCAAACGGGGTTTAAGACACTGGAGTTGGTGCTACATTGTACTGGGCTATCAGGTCAACCTGGTGACTCTGGTGAGAAATGAAACATAGGGTGGTGTCTTTGTATGTGCATGTATGAGTGTTTATGTGCATGCGTTTATGTGTAAACCAGAGGTCGGACATGTCTTCATCACTCCACTTTTTTTTCCTTTGGGCCAGATTCTCTTACTGAATAGACTAGATCTCCCAGACTGTGACTTGACTCTGCCTCCCCGGTGCTGGGATTACAGTGCTGGTAATCTGAACTCAGCCTCTACAGCAAGCAGTTCACTGCCTGAGCCATATTCCTAGCTCCTACAGCCATGAAACAAAACCAAAGCATTGTTCCTCTCACAGGGCTGTACAGGCGACCACAGGCCAACTGTCTCTCTGACTTGTGCTGAGCTGTGCTGGAGATCAAAGATTATCAACATTCAAGCAACGTGGCAGCATGTGGCAATTCTCTACCAGCCAGCTAGTGTTCTCTGAAGTTCTGAATTCCACACAATTCGGGAATAAGGAGAGAGAAGCTAGATCCTAGGGTATGAAGGACAGCATTCCAGGAGCCTCAGAGAGCTCAGGAAAGGACTGCCCAATCTCTTCTGGACGGTCTGATGGGCTTAGAAGGCAAGGGAGGGAATGCTGTTGGTGAGGAGCTCTGATACCTCATGGGTAGGACTGTGCAGCACTCTCAGAACTGAGCCAGGCAACTTCACGGCAGCTATGGGGACACAGGGAGGCAGAAGCCGATGTCGGATGCAAGGCCTCAGCGATGGAGTGCTAACTTCCCATGGTGACTGAATATGGCAGCCTCTGTATCAGGTTATGTGGAAACCAAGCTAACAGGAAGACAACACTGAGACTATCTGATGTGTGAAGAGAATGAGCTTCGTTGTTCTGTAAGGTGACTGGGCATTTTAATAAAACCTTGAAGGTCATTGCCAAAATATATGCCTTACCCTCTAGAGAGTTCAAGCTCTCTGGCCCTGCCCCTTCACTGGCCTTCAGATAGAGGCTCCATGTTCCCAGGTCAAGTCACTGAGCGACATTTTTAGCTACAGAAAAATGTGGCCTCTGTCCCTGTTGTACAATTATGTTGTTCCTAGAATGCTGATATTCCCTTTCTCATTTAAGCTTGTAGGACATGAGGGAGTGACTAAAACTATCTATAAATACTTTAGTGGTCAATGACATTTGGTAAAATACTAACTCAAAACTCATGGTTCCTTATGTGTGCTTCTGAAGAAATAGGTTTCAGAAACTGAGTCCCGGATGCTGAGCTTACACGGTACATGTCTGCAGGCTACACTCAGATGAAACAACTATGAATTCTAGGGATACATGAAAGAACAGACAGGTGCTTGAATTTCTTAAGTATGTATAAAGCCGGTCACTTCAGGGAGCTGACTTAAAATGTGCCTGTTACCTAGTTAACTATCTGAAATAACTTTAAAAAAAAAGATCATTTATTTTCAAGTATATGGCTTGATAAATTTTCACAGACAACATATGAATCATTACAGGTGTCACCACACATGCTAGGCAGGCATTTTTCTAAAAGATAATCAATCAATCAATCATCAACCAATAAAACTACCAGTAGTGTCCCTGTCAAAACCCCAACAGTGTGACTGTCTAAAATCAGACCTGAAAAATGACACACCAGCAGACAAGCCAACACAGATGGGGAGGCCCCACCCTGGAAGAGCTACAAACACAGAGAGGAAGACTCCTTCTTCTCTGGGGTCAAGGCCCTGACAGGTTACCCAATCCCAACAGGTCAGCCCTACTCACATGTGCATGTGTATGACATTCCCTCCCCCCCCCTCGACTCGAGAGCAACATTAAATGGCTTCAGCAGTCTGTGTGTGCGTGCATGCATGTGTGTATATGTGTGTGTGTGTGTGTGTGTGTGTGATCCTGAATCTGAGGAGGAATGAAGGTCATGGAAGGAGCTGGGAAGAATGATGTAAATACAGTTTCATACATGAAATCCTCAAAAAGAAATGAACTTAAAAAATGTTACCAGCACATTGATTGGGCTAAATTAAAATGAAGAACTTCTGATAAACAGAAACAAAAACAAAACAGTGAGGGAGAAACTCAAGGTATTTTTTCAGCCACAGTTTTCATGAAAACTAGAAACCAATGGTTTATGGGAAAGCCTACTGCTACCCATCTTAGGCTTTAAGAGTATTTTGCCAACCAGGCATTAACATTCTCCAAGTCTTTGAAAAGTCAGGGTGCTACAAAGAATGTACTGTCTCTAGTAGAGAGTTCAGTAAGACTGCCAGGTTGTAGACAGGATTGGGCAGGTAAGCCTACCGCTCCCTCTGATAATGGAAGATAAGACAGGAAACTGGAAAGTGCCTGGAGAGCCAGGCAGGTAGGACAGATCTGGTTGGTGTGAAGGGACTGCAGCTTACGAGCTGAAGGAAAACGCCTCTACTGCAGAGGCTCACAGGAATGCTCACACTGCCCTCAGGATCTCCTCAGCTCACCTGGACGCTCACACTGCCCTCAGGGTTTCCTCAGCTCACAGGAATGCTCACACTGCCCTCAGAATCTCCTCAGCTCACCTGGACGCTCACACTGCCCTCAGGGTCTCCTCAGCTCACCTGGACACTCACACTGCCCCCCAGGGTCTCCTCAGCTCACCTGGACGCTCACACTGTCCTCAGGGTCTCCTCAGCTCACCTGGACGCTCACACTGTCCTCAGGGTCTCCTCAGCTCACCTGGACGCTCACACTGTCCTCAGGGTCTCCTCAGCTCACCTGGACGCTCACACTGCCCTCAGGGTCTCCTCAGCTCACCTGGATGCTCACACTGCCCCCCAGGGTCTCCTCAGCTCACCTGGATGCTCACACTGCCCCCCAGGGTCTCCTCAGCTCACCTGGATGCTCACACTGTCCTCAGGGTCTCCTCAGCTCACCTGGATGCTCACACTGTCCTCAGGGTCTCCTCAGCTCACCTGGACGCTCACACTGCCCTCGGGGTCTCCTCAGCTCACCTGGATGCTCACACTGCCCCCCAGGGTCTCCTCAGCTCACAGGAATGCTCACACTGCCCCCCAGGGTCTCCTCAGCTTACCTGGACGCTCACACTGCCCCCCAGGGTCTCCTCAGCTCACCTGGACGCTCACACTGCCCTGCAGTTTGAGCTGCAGTTTGATCATGTCCACTTCAGCCGAGGAGCACAGCTGGCGGAGCTCGGCCACCTTCTTGCTCATTTCATCGATGGCCACCTCAATGGGGTTCAGGTCAGTGTGGTGTTGGTACATGACGGGGATCCTCTTCTTTACATAGGGGAAGCAGTGTATTGCTGCAGAGGAATGGGGGCCCAGAGTTATGCCAAAGTCTAAATGTCTTTCCTATTGCTGAGGAACAATTATCATGTCTATTTTACAGCTAAACTTGCCAGTGTTCTAATGTGAATACTCTTTGGAGCAGGGACTCTCTCTTCTTTCTCACTGTATGCTTAAGGTTTTATTTACTGCTAGGTTTATATGTATGGATGGTTTGCTTTCACGTATGTCTGTGCACTGTAAGTGTTGCCCACAGAGGCCAGGGTGTTGGGAGCCACCCCGTGGGTGCTGGGAAACAAACCCGGGTCTTCTGCAAGAGCAGCCAGCGCTCTTAGCTACCGATCTGTCTCTGGGGCCCTTTATTGTGTTTAATGATGGGTCCTATCATAAGGTAAACAGAATAGGTTACTTGCCATCTCTTGAAGTGTATCTTTGAAAAGAGAAATCTCTTTCATTACGCCTTGTTTATTTTCTTATCTATAAGTGCCCAAACCCTCCTTGGAGGCTGTGAGGTCCATACAAATAGAATCAGATGGTTTCTAAAACACTAACCAGCTTTGAGCAGGTCGAGTAAAAGAAAAAAAGTGCCATATCTTTGAGAAAATTCACTTTTCTCTAAAGAACGTTGAACCGCATGACAATTTTTTCTAAACCTAAAATACCAATGAAAAGCAAAAACACGAGACTAAATTTCTAAGCAAAGCATTTAAGGAACCAGCAAGTCACAAATGGTGAGAACCTCTCTGTTCCAGCAGAAAGGTATTTTAAAACTTCCAGTGGTAAGAAGTGGGAAAATATTTACTGTTTCTCACACCTTTCCACTAAAAGATAATACTGTTTTTATTTTTAACAAGATACCTGGCCATATCGATACTGAGCAGCTTAACAATGAGCAATGATAATAATAATTAGTGATAGTAAAACAGGCTGGAGAGATGGCTCAGAGAGCACCTCCATGGCGGTTCACACTCATCTGTAACTCCAGTTCCAGATCTTCTGACTTCCTTAGGTGCCAGGCATGCACAGGGCACACAAATATAGATGCAGGCAGTGTACTCATACACATTAAAGAAATGAATACATAAATAAATAAGCTAATAAACCAGTAAGTAAACTGTGTAAATGGTAGGCTCTATCACGGCAGAGTTCCTCTGTGCACATGGGGGGAAAGGGACAACTCTTGGGAGTCAGTTCTCTCCCGCCACCTTGTGGGACCCAGGGGTCAAACTGAGGTCATCAAGCCTACATAGAGGCTCACTGAACCTCACTTTATAATTTTGTTTCTGTGGGTTAGGGCTCTTCAGAGCCCTGGCTGTCCTAGAACTCACTACTCAGATCAGGCTGGTGTGTGCTTTTCTTTTGTGTGCTTGTGGAGGCACCAGCTTTTCTATGGTAACAGTGGGACTGACAGGCCCTCCTTGCACAACGGTATCTTCCTCTGTCTCTTTAAGAAAGAGCTGAGCACTGGACACACTGCCATGGAGCAGCATCCGACCTCAGCGTCCTTGCTTGTACTATTACTTCAGAGAGGATACTATTCAGAGAAAACTCCAGGTCTGTGCCTAGGTTCAGCAGGTCCCAGTGCCCTGGTATTCTTGCTGGCCTCACTGTCTCCTCTCCCTTACACCCTGGCACCAGCCTTTCATCCCCAGAGTGCCCAGACACAGACATTCTGGCCACCCTCATCTCCTTCAAGTCTTGACTCAAAATGTCACATTCTTAATAAGATCCACCCCATCAAACTGTGCCCAGCCCTTAGACGCCATGTTCCCAATCTCCCCGGCATCCATCAGTATGTGTGGCATGTTCTAATGCCCCTTGTTGACCATCTGCTGTCTTCTCTTGCTAAGAAGTGAGGGGCATGAGGGCACAGACCTAGTTTGGGGAACACACCTCAATGTGGTATCCATCACTGCCTCAAAGACTACGTGGGGGAACCAAGTGGCCCTGGAAGGCAGACAGTCAGGTGGGGACCGGAACAAGCCACTGTGTAGTAAATATACACAGGCCCTGTGCACGGGCGTGTGGCCCTTCAGGAAGGCAGAGAATGTGTGTCAAGTGTACGGCAGACAAAGATGAACAGAAGGTAGGCAGCAGATGTGTTTCCAATCTGGGTGGAGCAGGACTGAGAGCTAAAGGGACGTGGGAGCTGTAACTGAGAAGAAAGGAGAGGTAGGTCTAGAAACGTCCACCCGGGGAGGGCAGGGAGGGGACAACAATGAAGATTTTTCGGGTAACTGGATCACAGTTACCAACTGGGACCTGTGCAGTAGGGTAAGCCTCCTGTGTGCAGAGGGCAGGGAAGGTCAGGGCTCCCCTACAACCTGCTAGGCTAAAGGTCAGGTTTTTTCAAAGGCTCCAAACTGGTGTGTGTTTCTTTGAAGGTTGCTATGGGGTGTACACGTGGCCAGTGGCTTTTATTTAAGAGTTTTGTCTAACTCTCTACTCTGTCTTGGTTAGCAATCCTTCCCATACTTCTAGGTATTTCAGCACAAACCTTGCACCTGGGTCTGGTTATACCATTGTCTCTGATTACACCATTTTCTCTAGCTACACCACTGTCTCTGGCTATACTGTCTCTGGTTACACTACTATCTCTGTTTACATTGTCTCTGGTTATACTGTATCTGGCTGTTTGTGGCTACACTGTGTGTGGCGATACTGTGTGTGGCTACACAGTCTGTGGCTACACTGTCTGTGGCTACACAGTCTGTGGTTACACTGTCTGTGGTTACACTGTCTGTGGTTACACAGTCTGTGGTTACACTGTCCGTGGTTACACTGTCTGTGGTTACACAGTCCGTGGTTACACAGTCCGTGGTTACACAGTCCGTGGTTACACTGTCTGTGGTTACACTGTCCGTGGTTACACAGTCCGTGGTTACACTGTCTGTGGTTATACTGTCTGTGGTTACACTGTCTGTGGTTACACTGTCTGTGGTTACACTGTCCGTGGTTACACAGTCCGTGGTTACACTGTCTGTGGTTATACTGTCTGTGGTTACACAGTCCGTGGTTACACTGTCCCTGGTTACACAGTCCGTGGTTACACTGTCTGTGGTTACACTGTCTGTGGTTACACTGTCTGTGGTTATACTGTCTGTGGTTACACTGTCTGTGGTTACATTGTCTGTGGCTAAACTGTTTGTGGCTACACTGTCTGTGGTTACACTGTCCGTGGTTACACTGTCCGTGGTTACACTGTCCGTGGTTACACTGTCTGTGGTTACACTGTCTGTGGCTAAACTGTTTGTGGTTACACTGTCTCTAGGGTACTTCCTTTTTGCTCACTGTCAACCCTGAAGTTAAAAGTTCAATGGCAGGTGAGTTCTGGCCACCAGGCATACTCTTTCCCCTCCTGTTTGTACGGTTACTGTAACACAGTAAGATGAAGGCACAGGGAGGTTTGGCAATCTCTTCAAGTTCACACAGTGAGACAGTGACCCAGGTCTGTGGGAGACCCACACCAGGCACTTAACTTCCTCAGCCCTCATGGGGTGGTGAGTGGATATTCTCAGAACCAACATGGCTGTGTCTGTTGTATCTCTTTTTGGAGCCAGTTACTCTTTGTCCTCTGTTGTGGAGATAGAGCTCAGCTCACATTCTTTATCTAATCTAAAATGGCTCAGTAACAAAGTGAACCATAACCGGAAGACCATGTGCTCGGAGAGAACACCCTGTTATGAATCAAGATTCATGATAAAAGTAAACACCTAGCTCAGCAGTGAGGTAGGCTGTTTTCTTCTCTCTAGAGCAGGAGTTCCCAGGTCTGAGCATGCACCCAGAGTCTCCTGGAGTGCTTGTGAGCACAGGAGCTTGGGTGCCATCCCTAGTTTCTGACTCAGCAGGTTTAGGGGGTGGGGTGGGTAGAGCCTAAGAATCTTCAGTTCAAAGTCCCAAGAGCAGCTGACCTTGGCAGCTCTGGGGCAAACTCTGAGAAATGCTGATTTATGAAACCAAAAGTGAGGCTGTTGTCCCTGTACAGATAGCCCTGCAACTGATAATCAGGAGAATGCCTCATCTAGAAACAGTTTTCTTAGCTGGTAAGGACCTGCCTCTCAGGTACACAGTAGGGAAACCAAATCCTTGATGGCAATGTGGCTAACGCATTATGGATTTTCTTAAACAGAAGAGAGCGAAACTATAAATGTAAGCACCTGTGTGTTTAAAAACCTTCAACTCATGTCTCTCACATAAATTGTAAAAAAAAAAATGCTGTATGATGCTGTTCTGAGTTTATTTTTAAGTTTTTTTTTTTTTTTGCCTTGAGTATGTACGTGTGGGTGCACATGGGCATGCATGTATTTGTGTGCATGTGTGTGTCTGTGGGTGAGTATGTATATGAGCACATCTGTACCTGACAAAGCCAGAAAAGGACATGAGAACTGGTGGAGAGGGCATTACAGGCAACTGTTGCAGCCTGCTGTCGGTGCTGGGAGCTGAACCTTATGCAAGAGTGGTAAACACTCTTAACTGCTGGGCCACTTCTCTGCTCCATATCCTGAGTTTGCTTACTTTAATTTTTTAGGATTTACTTATTTTTACATTATGAGTCTTTTGTCTGCCTGTATGTCTGTGGACTTTGTGCATGCCTAGTGCCAGAGAAAGGCAGAGGAGGGTGTCAAATCCCCTCAGACTTCTGGGGCTGGACTTAGAGATATTTGTAGGTTACCATGTGGGTGCTCTGGGAACTGAACCTGGGCCTTGTAGAAGAGCAGAAAGTGCTTTCAGCCACTGAGCCAGTGCCTTTGGCTTATTTTTAGTAACCACACATCCCTATTCTCGGAGAGCTGTGTGCCCAGACAGAGGAAGGCTCACCTGTCAGGATGGTCCTTCGCTTACACTGCTCCTCCACGCCACCCTGCCTCTTCCCAGTCTGGGTGAAGGGCATCTCAAACATGAAGCGCCGGATGTTGTGACATCGTTCAAACTCTGTTTTCCTCTCTTGTAACTCCTTCTCATCAAAGAATGGGGTCACATGGGTCACCTGGATGTAAGCAAACTTGGAATCCAGATCCTTCGGGTTGACCTTTAATCCAATAAGGAACAAGTCAGGTGCTATCCCTGGGGATCTTCCTAGTCTAAACTTCTAATTAGAACACATTTTGAGAAACATTTAGCAAGGTTGGAAAAAGTAATAAAAGGATGGCCATGTGTCTACCACCAGGACCAACGCAACTACCATATTGCTGTATTTGTCTCAAGATTTGTATACACATACATGTATATGTGCACACACAAACATGTGGAGACAGTTTGAAGTTTATGTTTCAGGTTAGCAAACATGGTAATTGGTTTCCTTGCTTCCAGACTTTTATGAGCACACATATACAAGTATACATGCATCATGTATGTATGTACATGTCAAAGTAAACATTACACATCACAACATACCACCTACCTTTTCCGTAAAAGGGAGAATGTTTTTCTCTACAAACACAATGCACTGTGGTACTAGACAACAGTCATTCTATTCAGGACTTCTAATTCCCTCAGAAGTATCTAGATGGACAGAGTCTAACCAATGATGACACCTCACATTTAGGTGACTTTTAAAATTTTTGTCCCTTGCTCCCTCTCTCCTTCCTTCCTTCTTTCCTTCCTTCCTTCCTTCCTTCCTGCCTGCCTGCCTGCCTGCCTGCCTGCCT
This sequence comes from Micromys minutus, assembly GCF_963924665.1. Taxonomy (NCBI): domain Eukaryota; kingdom Metazoa; phylum Chordata; class Mammalia; order Rodentia; family Muridae; genus Micromys; species Micromys minutus. The sequence goes on from NC_137974.1 coordinate 46,395,126, forward strand.
GCCTGCCTTCCCACCTTACTTTCAACAGGCTCTCATGTAGCCAGTGTGGCTGTGAACCCCTGATCCTGCTGTGTCCACTTCCTAGGTGATGGAAGGATAGTGTAAGTCACCGACCAGCCTTGCCTCTTTACTCTTGATTAATCTAGAATCCCCATTATTTCTTTTCCATGACACTGAGGAAAACTTTGAGGAAACTTGCTCAGGGTCTACCACCCTTCCCCGCCTTAGTCTGGATTTCTCCATTTTAATTTTTGTTTGTTTTAAAACCACTTTTATGTACTTGACTAGAAAAAAAAGGTTTATTTAAAAAATAAGGACCAAACATTATGCCCTAAATTATTATTAACGGCTAGTCAGATCAAATGAGATGCTGACAGCTGCAGATGAATTCATTTAACACAGGTGCAGATTAACCTAATTTACAATTAGACAGTAACTTTCCTTTCTGATTAACCCAGTACATAAACAATTCTGTGACTGAACTGTGAGGGTTGGTGGTCCTCTGGTATCTCACACACGGGAAATTAAACAGGCATGTTCCACAGAGAGACAAAAATTGATTTCCATTAGCAAGACAAATCAATTCTGCACGTTCTAATTGTATTTAAGCCAGAGCAGTAAAATGGCCATGGAAGTAACTGTGTGTGGAGTACTCGGACAGCCAGATGTTCTCACTGTCTGCACACGCTTAGAACAAGACAGAAATCATCAGCATGAGCACGTCTAGTGCCAAAGGTTAGGAAAATCCATAGGATGTTACTGTAATTGTACTTTTTATTCACACCACTGTTTGTTTTGGCATATCTGTGTGCATGCAAGTGTACAGGTACACGTGTGCCATGGCACATACATGTAGAGCCAGAGAACAGCTCTTTGGAGTTGGTTCTCTCCAGGAACCTCGAGGGAACCAGAGATTGAACTCTCAGGCCTGCGTGCAAGCTCCTTCTGAGCACCTCCCTGGCTTGACCATCATACAACTGCATCTGAATCCGTTAGAGCCTGCTTGCTTTAGCAAGATCAATGCAAAAGCAGAGAGAATGGGGCTGCCTGCCTGGCTCTGTGTGTACCTCTCTATGCCGCGTGTCATAGCTGGTTCACACAGACAACAGACAGGGGAAAAGCGTTCTACACCAGGGCAGTACCATCAGGCCACACTGTAAATGGGCAGGGAGAAGAACGGGGAGTCCGGATGAAAGGCTGGGCACGGAAGCTGCCTCTCTGCTTTCACAGGACTGTTCCCAGAAGAAGCCTAACTGGACAAAGCAACCTGATCCATTTAGAAGGTTTTTTAAAAATTGTATCTTTGTTTTACTTTATTGCATGAATGTTTTGCCTTGCACGTCTCTCTATGTTCACGTGTGTGTCTGGTCTCTGTGGGATCAGACGAGGCATCGGATCCCCTGAAACAGGAGTTACAAGCAGCTATGAGCCATTGTGTGGGTGCTGGGAGTTGAACCTGGGTCCTTTGCTGGGGCAGCCACTGCTCTTAACCACAGAGCCATCTCTCTGGCCCTTGTATGGTGGTTCTTAATGATTAAGGTCTGGTGCAGAGTCTAACCAGACATGATGTTTCATCTCCTTATGCCACTAGCTTGGCACAACATAAACTATTAGACCACAGGAACTCAGGGAGATATTTTAGTGAGCTTTTGAAGACTGCCTTTTGGAGGTGTCACTGGTCTTGGTGGAGTGGAGTGTGCTAACCCAGATGAGGTACACAGAAACCAGCAGAGCCCTGAGCAGCTCACAGAGGACCAACACGGGACCCTAAGACAGTGGTGGCAAGAAGCCCTAAGTCTCCAAGGCTGCGAGCCCGAGTTGTCTTCTCCGGTCCCTTCCCTACAGAGGGTCAACCTCTAGAGAAATCAGTCTGGAAACACCCAGGCAGTTCCCCAGGGAAGAAAACACAGATGTCACTCAAAGCAGGAGCTGGCACACAGAGGGGCCTGTCCTGTCCTCTGCCTCATCCAGATTCCTCAACTTTTCCAAAGTTCCCTGCTGATCTGAGCGGGAGACTGGAGAAAATGAGGGCGCTCCTGAGAGCCAAGCATCGGAGAAAGGACACTCTAAAGAAAGCAGGTCTCATTTCTCAGTCGCTGGCTAGGGAGTGGCCTGTTCCGTCTGTCTGAGCTTCACTCGCCAGGGGTGCAGTCAAGTCACAGACACCTGGCTAGAGGACGGGACAGTGAGGGACAACCTTGGAGCCATCGGGGACAGAACACGGAGGACACTTGTTTCTGGTTTTTTTTTTTTTTTTTTTTTTTTTTTTGGAGACAAGATCTTACTACTTAGCTTAGGCTGGTTTATAAGGTGTGATCCTCCTGCCTCAGCCTACAGAGTCCTGGGGAATACAGGCATTTGCCCCCATCCCCAGCTAAATTATGCAATGAAGAACAGGCAGGCAATTATGAGAGGAAGCAAGCACACCTGTCACTCGAGGACAACTCTCTTTTCACATTTGTGGGCACACACTCCACAGCCAGTCACACGGATTAGAAAAAACGGCCACGAAGCTTATTGGACAGCAGCTGTACCTTGCCAGAATCCTGTATCATTTTGACGTTTTCAGAACCAAATTTATCCGAGTAAAGTTTAAGGAGTCTCTGAGAAATCTCTGACAGAGGCGTGAGCTTGGGCTCTTTGTAGATGTATTCCTTCCCATCTTCATCCTCGAAGAATCCCTGTGAGGAGGAGTACAGTTAGTAACGTCTCCGAGTGTGCCAGTGTCTGACCACAACAGTGAGAAACAGCAAAAAAAAAAAAAAAAAAAAAAAAAAAAAAAAAAAAGAAAAAAATCAATGGGAAAATAAGTCCACGGCAAACCCACTTAAAACAGGCTGTCCAAACGGGGAGGGGCTCTAACTCGGAGCCAAGGCGCAAAGACAAAGGAGAGCACGCGAGCGCAGGCTGGGTGCTGGGTGAAATGAACGGTCTGAAACACCATGCTCTCGGTTTAACGGGAGTTAAGTTAATCCTGTTTCACATTCCCAAGGGGCAGGGCACACGGAGAAATGACCAGTTGTGTATGACACACATCAGGTCTGGAGTAGATTGGGCAAAAGGGACATAAGTTCGATTGAATTAAGTTGTGCTTTAGTGTTGAAAAAGACGGCTGAAGGTCAATAGCACAGAATTAGAAAATGCTCTCAGGCCAGCCGTCCATTACTGCTGTGGCACCAGCCCTGCATGCCCACAGCTTAGAAACTACATGGGAAGTGAAAAAGGCTGAAAATGAAAGTGTCCAGATTGGGGGGGGGTTAATATTTGAAATTAATGTTCAAAAAGTTTCTTATCTGAAGTAACAGGAGAGATAATGTTATAAAAAAAACCCAATATCTGTAAAAACATACAAAACAAAAACAAAAAAGCAGGTCAACATAAAACAAACAAACAGTCCACATCAAACTGGGAGTTTAGAGGTGGTCACTTCACTAAGGTTACTTGCTTTAGAAGCATTTATTGTAATTACCTCCACATCTGTTTCACTGTCTGTAAACTGGTATTGCTATAAAGTTATAAAAGACAATAACAGAAGAAATTGAAGGTTATAAAGTGCTCACAGAAAAACCACACAGCCTAAGTAAAATAGAAGATAATCTATTGCATTTAATGATGTTAGAACCTGAGGCTAAAACTTAAGCCTTAACAAACCCCTCCCACAGGGCTGCCCACGGATTACGATGGAAGCCGCCTGTGCGGGTGGTGTGTAGAACACAGAGGCACAAAGGAGGTCTGAATTGTGGTTTAAAACATGCAGTGCTGATGTGAGAGGAAACTGATGATTTCTGTGGATGGAATAAATGTTAATTTTCTTTTTGGAGTTTGAAATGACTAGACAGGATACATACAAGACTCAGAAAGGAAACTTGCAAACTGTAATGGAAAGAACAAAAGATGGTGCTAAGAATTCTTTAGGAGGGACTTACCGCTGCCTTAAGTAATAAAGGAAAGACAGGAAGAAAGGGGAAAAAAAAGTAGAGTTTACTACGGAGGAAGAAAAGAACCACAGTACATATGACAAGTTCATCACATTAGCATTTATGGAATGAAAATTCCCAAGATACCACTTTAACAGGAGGAAGAGGATGGAGATCAGAATGGTGGGAAGGCTCACCTGTCCAAAGAAGGCCACCCGGAAGTAGGTCCCTAGGAGCCTGCGGCCCGAGTGCATGACCTCTGTCACTTTGCTGTATGCTCGGTGCAGCGTGTCATACAGATGGGCTAGTCTCTAGAAAGCAGAACAGAACACAGTTCTTATTTTCAAATAACAGAACACAGTTTAACATAGTAAATGTGATGACGCAGCTGTAAATACCTTAACTTGGAGTAGAAAAAAAAACAACACTGCATGTTTATGTAAGAGTGAGAGGCATGCCTGTGTGTGTGTGTCTAAGAATGGAGGTGTGCATGTGTGTGTAAAGTTAGAAGGTATGCATGTGTGTTTAAGGGTTGGAAGTATGCCTGTCTGTGTGTGTGTATGTGTGTGTAAGAATGGGAGGTGTGTATGTGTGTGTAAAGGTGGAAGGTGTGCATGTGTGTTTAAGGGTGAAAGGTGTGCCTGTGTGTGTGTAAGGATGGGAGGTGTGCATGTGTAAGGGTGAGAGGTATACATGTGTGTATAAGGGTAGGAGGTGTGTCTGTGTGTGTGTGAGGATGGGAGGTGTGCACATGTGTGTGTAAGGATGAGAGGGTATGTTTGTGTATGTGCAAGCCAGAGGGCAGGCCCAGGTGGTGTTCTTCTGGCCTGGTCCACCTTTTGTTTTTAAAGACAGGGTCTTTCAGAACTCATCAAGGAGGCCATGCTGGGTGGCCAGTGCAGCCTGGAGTTCACCCGTCTTTGTCTTTCCAGCACTGGGAATGGAAGCACGTGTCACCACACCCAGCTTTCTTATATGTAGGTTCTGGGCATTGAACCCTGGCTCTAGGGCTTTCAGGGCAAGCGCTTTACTGACTGGCCTATCTCCTCAGTCCCAGGAATATATTCTGACTGTGTAAGTCACAGTGATCATTTCTAGATTGCAGCCTTTTCTATCTAGAATGAGCACCCACTGTGGAATCTATTTTCAGGCTGACATGCCGTGGGGAAGAAATCCTCTGATGCCAAGCGGGCTGCTCTTCATGTTCCACACAGTTGACACCTGAACCCTGGGAATCACAGAACGCTGTGTGGGAAAACTTTTCAAATGTTCCGAGTTGGGATGAGACCCTAGCAGTTTAAGACATGGGGGTGCCAGCACAGGTGAGGCCTGGGGTGTGAAGTCTGACAGTGACTGGCGGCCACCGTTGATGTAACGCGGCAGTGAGGGTGGAGGCAGCTGCTGGCTGCTGCATGAGGTCTGGGGCGTGTTAAACAGGAAGACAGTCACGTACCTCGAAATCCCTCCGCTTCTCATAAATGGGGATGATAAGCTTATAGATGTCAGCAATCAGCTCATAGCGCTCCGCCTTCCAGAGTCCATCTGCACACTGCTCCAGCAGCTCCATCAGGACATCCTGACCAAAGAGGAAGCCGGGCAGGAGAGGTTAAGGAGAACCAGCCATGGCATTCCTCGTGGAATGTGCAATCCAAAGGCTGCTTGCCGTGGCATTTAGAGTGCACAGCTTTTCAGCACCCATTCCATGGCTGCAACAACTCACCATGCCAAGTTCCTTAAGGGGCTTTCTCCCCCACCTCATGTTTACACACGAGAGCTAAACAGGTAGGCCCAGCGGTTGGGAGCACTCACTATTCTTGAAAGGGACTCAGAACCCACACTGGGCAGCTCACAATAGTGTGTACCTGTAGCCTTGGGGACTCTGATGCTTTCTCCTGGGCTCTGTGGGCACTGTATACACGTGATACACATACATACACACAGACAGAACACGCATATACATCAAACTTTTTATAGAAAGCTGATACTGGTGGACTCCCATGAGTTCTCAGCTCTTGTTACTAGCTTTCCTTTCTGATGAACAAACTCTGACCATGTGGAGACATGGAGCATTACTAAGCATGACTTTGACTCCAACTAAACATCTTAAAGTTATCCAGGGACAGTGTATGGTGGGACCTAGGCCTCTTTCCCCAACATCCTTCTCCACTTTCTTTGGCCATTATCTCCTATAGAAGTTTGCACAGTCCCTGACTTTCTGTGGAACTCTAGGAGTTTAGAGGTAACACTATCTATGTCTCAATCATACTAACATCATATTTTTCTTAGCCACAGACACTGGCTCATCACAGTGCCATGACAGTCAGTTTTAGGCTCCCAACTAAATTCTTAGGTGGAAATGGTGGGCATGAGGGAGACCGTGGAAAGGGACAGAAGAACCTGCTTCTGCCTCAACAATAGCTTTGTTAAAGGCTTGGACTCGATAAGGTAAACACATTCGCCTTTCTCTAATACTGGAACTGGAAGGCAGCACCTATCATTTGTTTCTTTCTCTATAACTTTTTATTGATTCTTTGTGGATTTCACATCATACACCCCAAATCCACTCATCTCCCCATCCCTTTGTATCTGCCCCCTGCCCTTGTAACCTTCCCCCTCAGAGAGAATAAATGTGTCCCATAGTACACCCTTTTGTTCATACATCTTTATTTGCAAATTTTCATTTCAGTGAGTCACTGGTCTGGCTCCTCCTACACTATTAACTACTGGATCCTCACCGGGACTCTTTCTTTCATATCCTGTTGCTTCCTTGTGTTATGGAGACCCAAAGCTGGCCCACTTCAAGTGCCCAGCAGTTCACACATAGGCCACATCAGAGCTCTGCATCTGGGGCTAGGTGGTAGGTGAATTGGTCAGCCTGGCAGGTCTCCCACACCCACACCCCAGGGCGAGCTCTCCAACGTTGATCCAGCTAGCTCACCCAGTGCTGCAGCTGGCAAGGGGCAGAGCCAGCTCTCCACTCTCCTGCCCCCCAAGGCTGGCTCACCCTCACCTTTGGCTTTTCTAACTGCCACAGGTGGGGAGGAGAGAGTCGTTGCTAGTTTTTGATTGTTACTGTTTTTATACAGCTCATGTATCCCAGGCTGGACTCATCTGGCTTTATATGGTGTGGAAAACTGAACACAGGCCACATGCCTAACCCCCTGTGCCTTTCCCCTTCCTCATTTTTTTACTAGTTCTTCCAGAATTTCATACAATGTTTTCCAATTGTGGACTAATATTCATCACAGGTCCACTGCCCCCAAGTTTATGGAGCCAAAGAAAATACCATTTTAATTAGCTTGTCAGATGATACTGTGCAATCGAGCCCATTTAACTCCTATGCCATATTTATGATACACATCATAAAACTGTCATTTGTGGGACTGAACTCTGCACCACCGGTGCCTATAAAAAGGTATGAGAGTTATCCCGGGCTTTATTGTAGCTCTCTCATTAAAGCCAGATGTACACAGTAACCACCGGAACGGATGCAAAGAACCCAGAGAACGTTCCAGAGCCATCCTGTCTCCTTTGCATTTATGTTATAAAGATGTCTGGTCTTTCCTAACAGACAGTCTAGCACACCAATCATGCCAAATATTTCTTCATGTTCCGCTGCTTATAAGAAAAAGCTAAAGGAGAAAGTATAACACTAAAGCTTGTATGATGTCATCGTCACACTCACGTTGTTGTAAGACAGAATGAGTTTGAGGTTCCTCCTCTTTGCTGCTGGGCAGCTCAGGAAGAGACTCCCATTCCCCAGAACGCTGTAAAACCTGTAGGTTCTCTATGTTAATTCATAAGCAGCTAAGCTTCTTACATTTCAATTACTACTTTCTACTTCATATTAATTTTGCTTAAAAAGATCTTTTTACTACAGGGTACATTTTTTTCCCTCCACAGTACTTGACATACATAGTCAGTAACCAAGCAGTTCTGAGAAGCAGGTTTATACTCTCCTCAGTGCCAGTAACTCCTTTGTGTGAGAGAGGCGTTGATGAGATTTATCAAAGCCTTGTACTTCTCACAGATCTTCTGCCAGGCCCACCACCGACACACCTTTCCCAAGCATTGCATCTCGGTGTTGCCATGAGGAGACCAAGGAAACCACTTTCCAAGGGGACGGCTTTATTTTCAAACTGTTCTACGGCATAATCATTTGGTTTCTGCATTCTAACATCCAGGTTTACCACAAATGTGAACTGTTTGTGAAGAACAGTTGGTTTTACTAGTTGCCCTGGTCACACCATGGAGACACAGAATGACGGCACCTATTTATTGTCGATCATAAAAGAACACTAGGTAACTTTAATTCTGTTGCCTTAGCAATTATAGCATAATAAAAATCAGAAGTAAATTATGCTTGTTTTCATCAGGTGCAAAAGGAAACTCCAATTCCACAAACCTCAAAAGGCAGCTCCTATGTCCAGAGGTGAGCCCAACCTGGGCTGTATGTGCAATGCCAGCACTCCCCAGGAACTTATGAAGCTGATTCCCCTCTACTACAGGGAGTCGCTTCCCTTCCCTCTGGTGGATGGACAGACAGCTATGTGTGGTTGTATATCAGTGCTGCCTCCAGGATCCCTCGGCATCACAAGCACCTGTTACACAGTTATCCAGTCTCTGGCTGTCCTTATGCCTACCTATTGTCTTAGACTCAGTTCTCTAGAATTCTCTCAGGTCTCTCTTTATTTCTACTGTTCTCTCCTACTTCTCCATCCCTGGCTGTGTTCAGCCCAGTCTTTCTTTTCTGCTCTGGACTCTTCTAGGTGCCTCTAGCTGTTCCCCACCCCCTCAATAAAACCTTCCTATACCAAGGAGCAGTCAAGTTCCCAGTTTCTCCACTGCACCCTCTTGAACACGGCAGAAATTCACACAGTTCCAGCTTGTCTTGAACTCAAGTACCTTCCAGCATCTTCCTCCCAAGTGCTGAGATTGAGGTCATAATGTGAAGAATCTACGATTCTGATATGATTATTACAAGAAGAGTTGCAAAATTTTCTCAAGGAGTTAAAAAAAAAGTTGGAATTGATTTTAAAAGTTTTCATCTGGCCATTCCCCTGCCCCAGACTTTTAAACCAGATGCTTGCTGTGTAGAAGGGAGCATGCTTGGCACCAGGGATACAAAACCAAATCTACTCAAGTCAAGTCTTTGAAATTGGTAACTGCTCAGCGGATTTCTACCGAATACCAGGAGTGCGTTTTCAGAGGTGTTGATGGTGAGGAAATTGTAGGAGTTGGGGCACAGATGGAGAAACTGGGTCACTAGGGAGAAGTTACATTGGTAAACTGTCATATGTTGCTAGTAACTAGTTGTAAGCAGACTTTGGGAGCGAGGAGGGCTTGGCTCAGTTTCAAGAATGTCTATTTCTAGTGCCCTCAAACCTGTCCTAGGGCAGCTGCTCCTGTGGAAACGAGAAGAGTAAACGGTGACAGTGGCTACAGTGTTGAAAATCTCGCACCCTCAAGAACAGCTACAAGGGAACCTGTTTCCAACAGAAGCTACTGTTGTTTTACCCCACGGTATAAGAATGCTTGTGTTGCAAAAGAGAGGCCAGAACCTTTGTGGAGAAGAAGCTCTGCTCAGCCTGGAAACCTGTCAACCAGGAATCCAGCAGGAAAGTTCCAGAGCGGCTTCCTTGGCCATTTCTGCTGGATGTTGCACTTGCCTGATTCAATGTTACTTTTGCCGGATCTCACCAGTGGCTATTCAAATTGTCTTTGCTGGATGTTGTGTTAGATAGGATAATATGTTGCTATATACAGACTGTTTCTGCCTGTGTGGTATCTGCTTCTTGATATTTATCATTTTGCTCCTGAGAGAGAGAGAGAGAGAGAGAGAGAGAGAGAGAGAGAGAGAGAGAGAGAACAATGACAAAACAAATCCACACTCATTCAAAACCCAAAGCAGATATCAGACGTCAGTTCGAACGGAACACTAGGGTGTACCTTAAAGCCTCTAGGGACTGTCTTGTCCCTGGCCCTATGCTCTCTCTTTCATTCCCAGCTACTATTGGGTGAACATTCTATACCCTTGAATCCTTCTGCTGTGATGATTCGACCTCATTTTGACCCAGAAACAATAGAGCCATTAGACTACATACTGAAGCCTCTGAGCTGGTCAGTAAATCTCTCCTCCTTTTGAATAGTTTCCTCTCAGGCATTTGTCATAGAGACAATAAAAGCTGACAAATACAGATGGTTTTTGTTCTGCAGGGAATACGCAAGCACTCTTAGCAGACAGAACTGACGTACTGGAGACGCAGAAGCACCAGCTGGTTGAGAAGTGTCGCAGAATAGCACTTCCTGCTCTGCGTGGGAGACAGAACCCACAGCGAGTTCATGCAAGATGTAAGGGCTCAATACAGAACTTGCATTGAGTCAGGAATTCAGAGGTGTCTGTCCACTCAAATTCGAGGGGAAGGGAAGACAGGTAGACATAGCTGGAGTCAGGGAAGAAAAAATTGAGAACATGCCTCTACCAGACAGGCCAGTAGGCACGGCTGTGGGGCATTTTCTTGATTAATGAGCACTGTGGGAGAGGGCCCAGGACCTTGTAATTAGTGCCCCCAGGGCAGGTGGCTCCATGACAGGTGGTCGTAGCGAGAGCAGGCTGAGCAAGCCAGCAAAGCAGCATCCCTCCCAGAGGCTTGTTCCTGCCTGCAGGTTTCTGCTCTCCTTGAGTTCCTGCCCTGACTTCTCTCAGTGAGGGACCATTACCTGGAAGATAAGGGAAGACAAACCCTTTTCTTCCTAAGTTACTTTTGGTCACAGTGTTGTATCACAGCACTCAAGATCCATAGCCTAGCAGCCTGAATGCATTTCTTACTGTAAAGAGACGCTAATATATGCTACAAAAAAGCAGAATTAGTATAGGTTTTCTAAAAAAGAAACTACAAACCTACAGTCTGGAGAGGTGGTTAAGAACACTGGCTGCTCTTCCAGAGAAACGGTTCAATCCTAGCACCCACACGATGGCTCACAACTGTATGTATTTCTGCTCCCAGGGAATCCAACAGGCACACACATGGTGCAGGGACACACGTGCAGGTGAAACACCCATACACAAAATAGTACATAAAAACCCTAAACCATCTTCCCGTGGCATCAAGTACCAAGGCATCTGTGGTGAATTATTCAAATGAACGCTAATTCTAAACCTAGACAGTTACAGTTCCTCTATGGAGCAACAAGGCTTTGGACAGAAACCAGAGGCAGTAGGCATAGATAGTTAAGTTTAATAGACCATATATATCAATATAAAATTATAAGGGTCATAAAACTAAGACATGCTAACTAAATACTTCAGTGTATATATGAAATTCTAGGCAGAAATTCTATTTACTTTGTTTCACCAGTCCCTGGAGACCACACAATGGGCAGGACAGTGGTCACATAAGATGCCCGATGGGCTTCCCCACTGGACAAGCACACTTCGAGTCTTCTCATAATCGTCGACATGCACAGGGAGGGGCTGGGTATCCATAAAGCACACATTTTAGACTAGACTAGACTTAAAATCTCAACGCTTTTGAAAACCATAAGCTCTTAGGGAAGTTAAAAAAAAAAAAACAAAATTAGCCAGTTCTGTTCATAGGGATGCCGCCCGCACTAACATGACTGAGGGTACTGAGCACCTGTCTGTGGAAACCTAACACTAATGGTGTGTGCACACACACCTGAGTGTATGTGCACTACAGTTAATCACACTAATGGTATGTACACACACAAACCTGTGCATATGTGCACTACAATCTATTCCCACATAAGGAAGTGTTTGTGTGTGGTACTTAACTTTTTCCACATACATGTCACTTGTTCTATCTTAGGATGAAATCAACGTAATCATTAAAATAGACCCAGATGCTGTTTCGTATCTACTGTTTGGGTGTGAATGCATCTGTGAACAGGCTGGGCTATGGTGTACTATCACTGCCTACCTCACACTTGTGCAGTCGAGGACACTAATCACCTGGCATGTTAGAGCACTGATCCCAGGGCCTGCAGACGTGGCTCAGAGAATGCAAGCCCTTGCTGGTCTTCCCGAGCACCCACATTTGAAATCCAGCACCCATGTCTGGCAGCTCACAACAGCCTGTAAGTCCTGCTCTAGAAGACCCAACATGTTTATCTTCTTTTGGTGTGTATAAATACATAAAAAAATACTGTATCCCACCCATACTTAACTGAGTTTGGGGATGAATCGTCAAGAGCACATAATTGGGATTTATAACAGGAACCAAGTAATCCCTGAGCACATGGGAGTTGGGGTGCTACTGCATTAAATGAAAGCAACAGGGGAGGTTCTGTGTTTACATGGCCCCCTAGATAGCACTGGGTACCGACAGTTAGTTTATGGATGAATTAATAAGTCAAAACAGAAATTTCCAAGACACAGGAACTCAGACAACTTCTAATTCTGGTTCCCGCGGACTCTGAATTAGGTGTCCTTCTTCAGGGGGAAGAAAACGTCTGAATCCATGGTTTCATCTCATCCTGCTTTGTGTCTCTATTCACTTACTGCAAGGAAGCCTAGCACGTACTACAGAATGAAGAATGCTTTGGTGTCAGCAAGGGACAGAACAACCACACAAGTTCTACTGACCAAGACCCCTTCTCCTCTGACTGATAATGTTCAAAAGCATCACTGTACTATTGAGGGAACACACATAACTCAGACGATTCTGGAGTACTTCTAGTTAAGGCAAAGTAAGTTAGATGGGGTTACAAGTGCCCACGTTAGAACAAGATACAAACAGAATCACCATCTTCTGTCTTCTGAGATGCTTTACAGACGTGAACATCTTGTCTGTTACCAGCAGCTGTTACAGGGCAGAAGTAATTTTGTCTAAAGGAAACCAGAGACTTGCTGGATTGAGTTCATAAGTATTCCCTGTACTCAATGGTGACTCTGGACAGGTGGGATTTATTGCCTAAAAAAACAATAGCCAAGATGCTGGTGGTAGTCTATTCTTTTAAACCAAGGGGGCAGTTCCATTCTTACTATCCATCAACAAAGTTCTTACTATCCATCAACAAAGTCATGAAGATGAATGCTGACCAGATTCTGAGGAAAATGTGTAACTCAAGTCCCTGCAAGTCTCTAGTTACATCTACATCATCCAGTTAATATGCAGCCATGGTTTACATGTGTTCCTCTTCAAGATACCTCTTCAAGAACATGCTCCATCGGTCCATTCTCACTAAATTTATATCCACCAGCCCTAGCACAGCGTTCTTCTACCTTGGGACTACAGACATCACCCGAGCACTGCTTGGGCCAGTTTAAACAGAACCACCACCAACCAAAACCCACACCAATGTGGAGAGCACAGCGTTGCCTAACCGTGAAAGAGACGGAAACCTCCTGGTAGTATGGGAGCTGAGGAAGCGCAGGCTGCCTCTGGTACTGATTTGGGGTTACACAGAGGTGAATAAAAAGGATAAACTGTTTTCTGTCTTCTCTTCTAGGGTCCCTCTTGGCCCTGAAATGGACACATAGCTAGTCCATAAAATGGAATTCAATGAGTTGGCCCCAGAGAAAGCTCATATTTCTATCTCTCCATCTATTCCTTTAGCTTGCAGGGGAGACACGCAGGCTGCTGTCAACCCAGAGGATACCACAGATGAGGGCTAACATTATGTCAGCTTGACATGGCTAATGGCTAATACCCTCCAAGATGGGGAATCGAAATCAAGAAAGTTCCTCTATAAGATCAAGATGCAGGCAAGACTGTAGGGCATTTTCTCCGTGACTGATATTGGAGGACCCAGCCTGTTAGGGTGACATCATCCCTGGGCTGGTGGTCCTTGGATCTATAATAAAGCAGGCTGAACAAGTCATGAGGAACAAGCCAGTCAGCAGCACCCCTTAATCTGGCCTCTGCATCAGTTCCTGCTTCTAGGTTCCAGCCTTTAGCTCCTGTCCTGACTTCCTTTGATGATAAAGTGTGATGTGAGACTGTAAGTGAAATAAACCCTCTCCTGCCTTTGCTTGTGGTCATTGCGTCTCAACACAGCCACAGCAACCCTAAGATGATACTGTACCAGGAGTGAGGCACTGCTGTGATAGACTTAACCATGTTGTTTCTGGAAGGATTCAGGAAGGACTTTGGAACTCTGGGCTTAGTGAGCTGTTGTAGGAACTAAGAAGATAAACTCAGGGGCAGTGCAGAAAAGGGAGGCCTGATCTGTGAAGTCTGCAAAGATGACACTAAGCCATTTGTGTGATATATCACATTACACATCTGTGGCTTCTGGTCAGCTGGAGCTGAAAAATCTGCTGTGATCAACAGGAGACCAGAACCACTGAAGCAGAGCCATTGCTTCACTGGGACAATCAAAATCTATGAAGTGTTCCTTCAGGGTTGGCGCACAGAAGCTGTGTTCCAGCATCTTATGCTGGCAGCTGAGCTCAGTAGCCTAAGACTCCCCCAGGGGGTGCTGGCTTTGATGGGATGAAAGGGTCACAGAGAGCAGTTGGCACCTTACTTGGTTTACCTAGCTGCACTTCCCCCCCTTAATTTGAGACAGGATCTTTCTCACTCTATGGTCACCTTGAGATTACAGCAATCTTCACTACTCGGTGCTGGGACTATGGGTGCAAGTGCCGGCCCCAGGCTTGGCTCCCTTTTTGAATCTTTAAAGTCTCTTTATTAGAGTTTCTCCACTTTTCCAAATGTATACCCCTGACAGGACCCTGTTACTGCATCAGTCACGAAAGGGGTCATTTCAAGGTTACAGGGGTCTAATACAATTCTAGTACCTTTGGGAACTCAAGAGTCTTCAACCTGGCAGGCCCAGGCCCTGACTTCTTAGCACACACTGAGAACAGGAACCGAATACTTTGGTAAAATCAGTTGTTAGGCACCTGGAAGTCACTCTGTGGTTTCAGCAGGGAAGGGAAAGACAGACCAGGCACCCCCTGGGTCTCACTCAGGTCTGCTGCTAAGACCTGTGCATGCTTAGTCTCTCCCTGACCGTCATGTCAGAACACTGACGGTATTTACTTATATTGACCTGTGAGGATACAGGAGTTGTGATTTTTATTACTGGATCACAGGCTTCTTTCACGTCAGCTCTCATAATCCCTTCCTCTCAGGTACAGCCTGTCCTCCTCATGGACTGTTTACCTTGAGACATCCAAGTAGCCGTCCTGACGCTCAACATGGCGGTTTCTGTTTTCCTGTCAGAGAGCTGGATACTTCCTGTCAGTCTGAATCTTGACAGCAGGACTTTATGGCCTTTCCGTGTCTCATCCTAACCATTACAAACTGTCATGCACTATGGACCTTGTTAAAGATTTACCCACTTTATGCTTCAAGGACAGGGTGGCTCAACCATATTCTAAAAACAGCTGATAAAGTGGTCTTTGTCACATTCTCAAGTCTTACTCAGAGGTGGTGCCACCCATAGGTTTCTCCAAGGGATGTTTACACTGACCTCAGAGGCTAATTCATTAGGTTCGAAAAACTATCTCAGTCTGTGATCACAAGTGCACACGTGAGCTTCATGTTATCCTGCAGGGCAGGTTACTGGAACTAGACTTTCAAATCCTTAATTGACCTTGGCATTGCTGTGTTCCTTACTTAATTCCAAACAAAATGCTGAGCTCCAGAGGATGGTCTGGCCCAGGGCTGATGGGCTTAAACAAAGAGAAAACATGGATGTGCCCGATTTCAAGGAAACTAGTCAAAACAAAACCAAAAACCACCAACCAACCAACCAACCAGCCAGCCAGCCAGCCAGCCAGCCAGCCAGCCAGCCAGTCAACAAAGACAAACTACCATCTGTCCTTGCATTTCATGGTGTAAAAACAGAATAATCAGATTTACTATGGAGTTAACAACTTATGTTCTCCACAGGAAAACTAGAAAATTTCACCTACCATTATTAAACCAAATTAAAAGTATTCTTTTTAAGAGATTTATTTCTCTGTGTGTTGTTGTGCATGTAACTGAGTGCATTAGCACATGGGTGTACACATGCATCAGATCCCTTGGAGCCAGAGGTACAGGTGGTTGGGAGCTGCCCAGTGTAGGTGCAAGGAACACAATTCAGGTCCTTTTGACTGAGCAGCAAAGTGCTCTTAATGGCCTCTCAACCCTCATTTTAATATTTTAATTTCATTAAGTAATTCAATATCCTATCTCCCTTTTTCATATTTACCTTTAAATCTTGAGTTGAGACAATTTACAACAGCAGTTCTTAAACTTTTTGCACCTAAGAGCTTCTTTATACATATTGTTAGTTTTTATTTTTTTGAGACAAGGGTCTCTCTACACAGTCACCTAATAAAGCCTGGGTCCTCTGCAAGAGGAATAAGCCCTCATAACTTCTGAGCCATCTCTCCAGTTCCCCCTTAGACAGCTTATGTTTTACTGAAGACCTCAAAGAACTTTCAATTATTGACAGTTCCTGGATCCTCCTACCTTCTTACTCTGGCTGTTTCATGGTTGTTGGTACATAAAAGGAATCCAGCATCAGACCTGCACTCTGTAAGGGCCTCACTGACTTCCTTAGAGGGCTCTAGAGTACATTTTCAGAAACAGGTCCACAGGTCTGGTTTATGTCCTAGGAGGTATTTGTCCATGGGCCCTTCTCAATGGCATGCAAACAATCAAGAGCTGTAATGCTGTAATGCTGACTGCCTGCACACAGGTGAAGACAACCATTCCAGTGGTGGAGGTGGGCACTGTGAGCCTCTCTCTGCTGCCATTCTCTCTCCAAACAAACAAGTAGGTAGCTTTGTATTTCTCCTTAAAAGGGTGGAACTATAAGGATCCTTGCACTCTTTCAGTCCACTCTGGGTTTGTGGGGAAGGAGACACAGGTGCACACAGGTTTACCCAAGGTGCACACAGGCACACACAGAGGTACATACAGGTGCACAGGTGCAACAGGTATACACAGGTGCACACAGGTGTGGCCCTGCAGCACAGATTCCCAGAAGAGAGATTGTAGTGAACATAAGCAGAAGATTAGCATCTGTTCATGTTCCCAGTTTAATATAAAAACCATCTTCTTATACAGAAGTCACCTGTTCTATTCTGTGAGGAAGTTTGCAAAAAATGCTGGGATTTTAGTCTCTATGGAGGTGGACCAGGCTGGCCCTGGGCCCCATCACTTACATACACAGAGTCAGGGACCAGGCTCGCATTGGGCTGCTCTGGTCATGAGCCTCGGCTGGACCCTCAGGGCTTTGCATGTCTGCCAGGGAGGAGGTGCCAAGAATTAGAGAAACTGACTAAAATTAAAGGCAGACTAAGACGGTGATGAAACTCTTGATCCACAGACATTGGTAGAAAGGTTGAAAACCTAAGTAGATGCGCTGAACCTCTGACAGACATGCTCAAGCACACCCCTCCCCCCCTAGAGAGGAGGGCTGGCTAGGACAGGAGAGCAAGGGTGGCTGGCACAGCTGTGCCTGCTGGCTGGAGAAGCATCTTAGGCTCAGCCTGGGCAGCACTGGGGAGAAAGGCTCTGAGCTGAGGCACCGAGTGTCCCTAAACAGGGATGCTGAGAAACGTCAGCCTTAGTGATTTTCTTGGAGAAAGATGCTGAGGAGTATTTGAACAGCACAGCTGTTTACTGGGTGATAAGATCAGACATCAGACAGGACCTGACAGATATGTCACGTGATACGTGGCAGGACTTGAGAGCCTACCCGAGCCAGAGCACTCACCTCATTGAAGTGGACATCCTGCATGCCGACGTCTTCCATCATGGAAGCCTCTTCATCGATGTTTGGTGTGATGACCCTGAAGGCTGTGCACCCCTGTCTGAACATGCCTAGGCAGGGAGAGAGCAGGGGGAGTACCATCAACCTGAATGTGGCTGGGACTCGAGGATTCCTCCTGCCCTGTGTGTTTGTGTGTGGAAGTGAACGGCTGATGTGGAAGTCTCTCCCATGTGAGCCCAGCGTCCACACAGGAGGCTGGGGACCAGCATGGCCTCTCTCAAGTCATTTCCCCACTCTTCACCTCCAGGCCCTCAGCTCTTTCATCTTGCTACCCACCATAATCCGTTCAGCATTCAAATTACAATTGAGTCAAGCTAGTGGCAAATTAGCATGGTGATGAAAATCTGATTAGGTGGAGAGATCCTTAGTCAGACTCCAGGGAAACCAAAGCCAACCACTGAGACGTAAGTGGCTCAAAGACAGTTGCTTCCTCCCAGTAGTCGGGCGTCTCAGCCGTTTAGTGGTGACGACCCACAGACTGGAGCCCTCCCCGACGCCTTCCAGGACCAGGCAGTCAGGCCTGTGAGCCATAGAGGCTGCCCTGGCTGGCCTCTAAGCAGCTGAGGAGGAAGAGAAGCAGCAGTCTGGGCCTCAGCGTCTGATACTGTTAGCTACAATGTATCAGCATTGGGGTGAAGGTCAATTCCTGGAGCTCAAGGTGGGCCCTAGGACACCATCTTAAGCCAGCTCAGTATCAGTGGTGTGACACATGTGAGAAAGGCCTTGGCTTGTTAGGCAGGGACATTTCTGCTCCACATTTGTTCGGTGTCCAGTCAATCCCAAGTTAGCCATTTCCAGTCAACCATGAGTTAGCCAGAACATCCACAATGGTGCCCATATAGCCCAGCTTTGATCTGATACGGAAAGCAAAGAGTCCCCAAAGAAAAGCTCTGAAATAGGAACCCGAGAAGACATTAACACCCTCAAAATAAAGACATAGAATCAATCATTGTGTTCCGGCCAGTACCAAAGCTCAAAGGTCTTGGGTGCTCGCCGCATAGGGATGGCTGAGACCCGCAGAGCCCAGGTACAGAGGGAGAGACACGCAGAACCAAAGCACACACCGCCACAGCCCTGGAGTGCCATGTGAACAGAGCAGCTGGGGACCCTGGGGAGCTGGGTGACCCTCAGGCTCACCTCCCCGGCTCTTCCTCTGGCAGGTGTTATGGTTGTAGGGGAAGGCAGGTGGTTCCCGCTGGAGTGCTAGGTCAGCTTCTAAACACAAGGAAACGTGTCACCTATAAAATGACTCGGCAGGAAATACTCAGTGATCGTGGCCCCTTTGGTTTCCTCTCACTTTGTCTCTGATGTCTGACGGGCCCATTCTAAGAAACCGACACTTCATGACCTTGGCAGCTGTGACTTTATAATGCTTCTCACTTTGTAAGAGCACACACCTCGTGAGCTTGGACCAGGGGCTGTGTGTGCAGACTGCCAGCATCCCTAGAACCCCAATACCATAAAACCAAATGTTAGAAGGCTGCGCCAGCTAACTATGTAACCATGGAAACGGGTGCATGGCCCACAAATATGGAGCATTACTTCTCCTCAGGCCCCGGCTGGCACAGCCGCCTTCACAGGGCTGCATTCCAGGAACTGTCCAGCAACTTTCCCTTAGAACTGTCACTGACTGGGGCTGCAGAGATGGCTCAGTGGTTAGAGCACTGACTGCTCTTCCGGAGGACCTGAGTTCAAATCCCAGCAACCACATGGTGGCTCACGACCATGTGTAATGGGATCCGATGCCCTCTTCTGGTGTGTCTGAAGACAGCGATGGTGTACTCATTTAAATAAAATAAATCTTAAAAAAAACCAAACCTGTCACTGATTGATAAACAGTTCTGGTGGGAAAATATTTTAAGGGGAAACAAAGTCATTTCAGCTCGTATTAGCTGGTCAGGGGCAGCCAGAAGCAAAGCTGCTTAGCTAGTTTTTGCCGAGCAGGACAAAGCTAGGGCATCGGGACATCCTCTTCGCAAACTGGTGCTGTTTCTTTGCCCACGGAGGCAACTAAACGCTGCACCCAGGGGTCCAAAGCCAACAGTGTGCAGTGTAGTCCCTTGCCTGCCAATCCTCCAGAACGGCCCTCTTCTCGAGGCTCAGGCACGGCCTTACCTTTGCGTGTGAGATACTCTGCAACCAGGGCTGTTACGTGGACATAGCACATCGCCGCCTGGATTAAAAGACAACAGCAAACGGCTCTTAGTGAAGCTTGTGTCCAGGAGCCTCGCCCTCTCCTTAGCTCTTAAGATGCCAACTATTAACAGCCGAGAAGTGAGACGGGTGACTGCCAGCTGCCGTATCTCAGCGCGAAACACAGAACCCGCAAGCTGAGGATTATCCCATTTTCTTAAGGCAAAATGACAATTATTGAAAGAAAAGGTTTTTTTCCCAGACTCACATTTCAGCTACGTAAAACTTCCTTTCCACTTAATTTATTTTAAACATTTGTTTTTGCGTGTGTGTGTGTGTGTGTGTGTGTGTGTGTGTGTGTGTGTGTAAGGAGTGGATCCCATGGAGCTCAGTGTGGGTGCTGGGAACCAAACACTGGAAGAGCAGTGTGCTCTTAACCCTAGGCTATCTCTTCAGCCCATGTTCTGTTCTTTTAACTTGAACACTGAAGGCTGCAATTTATTTATTTTTTAATAAAATTCTAACCAAGAATCTGGGCTGGGGTACAGGTTGGTAGTGTGTATGTTCAGCACACCTTAGCTTCAAGTCCCCCTGCCCACAGAGACTGATACTATAAATGCCTTCCTTTCACTGGGTTGTCCGGTTATTATCAAGGGTTGGAACTGAGACCATGAAGTTCCAGCACCAGGCACTGTCTTCATTAGGTGAGTGCTGCCACCATGTGGTGCCTTTAGGTACTGAATGAACACCTGCCTGTGTACACTGCCTGTGTGTAGTGGGCACTCTGACCTGTTCACTAGGCTCTCTGACTGTGACAGGCAGTGTCCCACTGTGCACGGTACTCCAGTTTCATAGCACACAGCTGGAGAGCAGTCACAGAACAATGGCTTCCTGAGAAACTTCAACGCCAACTCCAGTGGGAGGAAAAGGCAATCCTCTGCGGGTGAACAGAGCAGCAAGCAGGCAGGTGGCAGGGGTGCAAGCGTTTCCCTCTGCTCTTGCCCATATTGCTGTGATGCTCCTGCCTCGAATCCCCACCCCTTCACCGCCTTCCATGATGGACTGACACAGAGACAGACTTTCCCCCCTCAGCTGTTTTTGGGTATTTTTCTCATGGAAACAGAAATGAAACAAAATAGGCCTCAGAGTGTGATAAGATTTGTGATGTGCTTTGGAAACAGGGTTGTTGTTATTAGTTAAAATGGAGTCAGTGTAGTACTGGGTAGGCCTTGAACTCGGTACAACTGTGCCTTAATGGAAGAGAGACCTATGGTAGAGGATTCCATGTGGCAGAGGATGCTAGGGAATAGCTAAGGGTGAGGCAGGGGACACACTCTGCCCTGGATGCTCCCACAGCAAGCCCTGCCAATACCTAGAATTGGGACCACTAGCCTCCCCACCCAGTCTGTAGTAGTTTGCCGACAGCTGAACTCAGAGAGGGCTCTTTCTGCTTCTAAGAGACCTGGGCTGTATAAATCATGTAAAAATTCTTAGGCTCTGAGATGATAGAACATTACTATCCCAACTTCTTTCCCACGATAGTCGTGTGTTTGTCTTGTGCTCACGAAGAAGTGAGCATGTGGGCTGCAGCCTGTCTCCCTGATGGACAGTGACCAATCTTTCAGACTTAGAATCTTAATCACTGAAATAGCCACAGAGAGGCCGAAGCCAATGTGAATACTCTCTCTTTGGTAACATGGCTGCCATAGGCAAAGGTGTCCAGCCACAAACCCTGAACTGATCTCACGGGCACACAAAACCCGTGTTATGTTTTCTTGAATTTCTCATTTTAGGGAAAGTGCTATAATGTGAGAGACTTAGGAAATGTGCGGTCCTGGGTTTGAAGTCTGTCTCCCATGCCTGCCCCCAGCCACGCCAGCTGCACACTGCAGTGTCTGCTCTGAACAGATGGGAGTGTTCGAATACCTGCTGCACATCCAAAACAGGCGAATGAGATTCCTTACCATTATTGCAACTGTAAGAGCTAATTCTACTATGAGACTGAACCACAGAGGAGGCTTGGTGCAGGAGAACGTACTTTAAGTAGCAGGCAGCTACATAAATATGCAAGTAACCCTTTTTCTGTTTCCAGTGACTAAAATGCCCAGACACCCGGGAAATCACCCCAGGCCTACAACTCCTGTTCATGTTTGTGTTGCTTCCATTGGCTTGTTTTGATCAGTGGTACAATTGTCCTCCAAAGTAGCTTCAGGGAATAAGTAGTGGACAACTAGTTCTCAGCAACTCAGCCAAGAGGCAGGCAGGGCTCCCTACCTCCGAGAGATCCCCGTTTTTAACATGGATCCTTGCCATACTGTCTAGCCATGTCTTCCTGAGCTCAGGGGTGCTGGCGTAGGACTTAGCCAGGCTGTACTGGAGGTCCACCAGCATCTCCGGGTCGTTCTCATGCTCCTTCATCTGGGCTGTGGCCATCAGGACTGTGCGGATCCTCTTGGTCAAATCTTTCACATCAGAGGAGAAGCTGGTGTGCTAGACAAAGGGAGAGACGGAAGGACTTATGACATCACCCACTGAACATGAGAGAGAGGAAGGCCTCATGATGTCACCCACTGGACAGGGGAGAGAGGAAGGCCTCATGATGTCACCCACTGGACAGGGGAGAGAGGAAGGACTCATGATGTCACCCACTGGACAGGGGAGAGAGGAAGGACTCATGATGTCACCCACTGGACAGGGGAGAAAGGGGAGGGCTCATGACATCACCCACTAGACATGGGAGACAGAGAAGGACTCATGATGTCACCTACTGGACAGGGGAGAGAGGAAGGACTCATGATGTCATTCACTAGACAGTGGAGAGAGAAATCAAGGGCTCATGAGATCACCTACTTTCTCCTAATGCACACATATCCTATGAAGAGGCAGACTTGGGGTGAAAAGGGAAGTTACTCACTTTAATGAGCCGGTCACTATTGGCACAGTTGTTGATGATAGACAAGGACTGCTGGAATCTGGTCCCTCCGATGCCAACCACGTCTGCAATCAGTTGGCTGACAGAGATGATGACCTTAGGGACAGATACACAAGCAATCAGCTCACCTTAAGGTGACGGCCAGGTTTAGCTTCTGGGTTCAGTTCTGATGTGCAAAAGCCTCTGCAAGGCACAATGTGTGGGCTGGGGAATCCCACCAGCGTATGAAACAGTGTCAGAGATCTTTTAAAAATCACTTTAAAAAATCATTCCAGAATTTGATTGTTCTCCCTAATGCATTTGCCCATAAGTTAAGAAGGTGAATCAGAAAGAGCACAAGAGAACAAGAAGTAGGTAGACACACCCCCACTGCTTGGGCTGCTGCTCACCCACTGCATTCTGGGTAAGAGAGGAAACCATATTATGCCCCCCTCAGTTTTGTTCTGAGTTTACACGTTAAAAATCCAATGGGTAAAAGGCATTTTTAAAAACAGAACCTGCAGATATTAAGTATGCAGTGGGCAATCTGCCTTTGTGGAGTCTCAGGTGCTTTAGCACCAACATGGAGGGAGGCTCTCCTTACTTTCTCCCCAGCACGTGCAAGCACAACTACTGAGGATTGCCAACTGAATCCCCTCATCCAGAATACCATCCTCTCTGACCCAGACTGCACAGTGTTCTTTGTTAACGAAGTGTGCACCCCTTAAGATCTGCTCTTAAGACTGGAGCCCGAGTGGATGGGTCTTCCGAATATGCAAAGATTTGTGTGTCTTGTGTGACATTCCACCTTGTTCTAAGCAATGAAGAGCTTTTCTAGCTTCCTAGGTGGGTGACTCCCTCGTTGCTCCCATAGCCCAGAACATGCCTAATCGCCTTCAGCCTTTATGCTATACCTTACCTTCATCCTCCAGGCTCTTGAGGAGCTGCCCCTGCTCCCCAGAATCCCTAACCAGGTCTCTTCCTAGTTCCCTCAAGATCGTCCATGGGCATACTGGTCTTGCGGTTTTGCAGGGCCTAAAGGGGAGATCTGTTCTGTTCCTGGTTAGAGTCCTCAGTCCTAGCACATAAGGTCTGCAGACAATGACTACTGTGTAATAAATGGACAAATACAGACGGAAAAGGTTCTCCTATCATGTGTGCACAGAAAGCGCATCTATAAAAGAACACAGGACTTGCTGTTATCTTAGCTGGTTCTCAGAGCAGAGGATACCGGATGTTTTAACTGGACAGACAGGCGACATTCTCATAAACAGAAGATGAAAAAAACCAACTTTGGGTTTTCTTTTGTTTTGTTTTTTTTTAAGAATTTAATATTAAGTAGCTTGATCCAACAGACTATCTGTTAGTTCAATACTGAATCGATATCTAGATGGGGAGCCAATAAGACATACCAGGCCAGGCTCTGTAAGGATACTAGCAGCACACATGACTTCCAACTCTCCACTCACAGCCTTTGGTGGAACTGATGAGGGGGTGTGTTGGTCAGGGTGACTGTCGGTGACACCTGTGCCCTGGTACAGTAAAAGCACACGCACCTGTAAGTGTGTCCGAACAAAAGACTTCTTTCCCGTGTAGTCAAAGTTGTTCCTCATCAGGAAGTAGAGCAGTTGGGAGGCCTCGGTCCGGATGGAGCTGAGCTTGGAGTTACAGCACTTGAGAACCTCATAGCACAGAGAGGCACACATGTCTGCCCGCCCCTCGTAGAACGCTGAGGGGAACTAGAACAAAGCACATGGCAGACAGACCAGCAAGGTCAGCACTCCCACAGAAGGGCAGAAACCTGTAACCATCAGCAAGACCACTTGAAGTAACTCACCTTATAAATTAACGATCTTAAGGCAGTAAAGACATTTTTTAAAGCCATTTCTGACTGGTGTTTTTGAAGGAAACACAGGTAGACATCAAAAACTTTCTTCATGAGAGGGTTATGTCCATGATCAGCTAGGAGCTGGTTCTGAAAACACACATTGGCATTATGTCAGACAAGTCTAACATCATGAAGACATGTCATACTATGCATATGCCAAGTTACTGTATCTTCCAAGCACCGAGACAAACAAATTCTGCTACAAGAACTCTGAGGAAAGTACAGAATGCTCCCTTAGATCAACAAAGACCACTGTGGGGGCAGTTAACCTTGAAATCTGTAGCATGGCTCACAGCCTTGGTACTGACTGGGTTCCCAGATACTCATTTTTAACCACATGTCAGCAAACAGATTCAGGAGCTGATATTTGACAGTATGTGAATTCTAACATGGTGGTGCCGTTACAGGTGTCATTGAATTGATGGATGGGGGCCATGAGTCCTGTCTTCCCAAAGTGAGGTACCTCCCCAGCCAGGTTTTCTGGGCACTCTAAAACTGATCTTATGTTCTGTCAGACAGAGAAATCCCAGCATGGAGAAACCCACCTCTGGCGGAGAGCCAGCTGTTAGCTGTAAGGAGTTAGACACCCATGATGCTCTTGGGCCACATAAGTAGTCTTTCTGTCTATACCTGCTTTGCATGGGTCCCTCCTCCAGTCCCCTCCCTCGTCACACCACAGGGTCCAGGCAGAGAGCAAAGAAGCAAGCTGCCCTGCTGGCCTGGGAGAGAGGATTTCACTCGGCCCAGGTACAGCACACAGGCTGGACGTGCTCTCATTCAACCCTTCGCAGACTAAGTACAGATTTTTACACTGAAGCTCTCAGGCTGGGGACGTCCCAGCAGAGTGTGCTTCTCCAAGTGTGGGGATTAGACCTTACACCCGAGCTCCTTATTTGTCACATCAGTTCCAACACACTCTCAAGAGTGGCAGCCACAGCAGAGGGGCTCTGTGTGAGCACAACTGCTCCACAACCTGCATCTGTTGACTGTATTTCCCTCTATCGAAACTGTGTTTCTAGAAATACACGTAATGGGGGACATTGATGGTTTATCACCCCAGGAAAGGACACACTATAGTAAAGTGACATGATAGTGTGTGAGTGTGTGTGTGTGTGTGTGTGTGTGCATGTGAATGTGTGTGTGTGTGTGTGTGTGTGAGTGTGTGTGTGTGTGCATGTGAATGTGTGTGTGTGTGTGTGTGTGTGTGTGAGTGTGTGTGTGTGTGTGTGCATGTGAATGTGTGTGTTTGTATGTGTAAGTTTTTTTTTTTTTTACTGTCACTAGTAAGGAGAAAGAAAAATTTCTGAGATAGTCTCATGTAGCCCAGGCTGGCTTCCATCCCTATGTAGCCAAGAATGACCTTGAACTTGTAATCCTCTACCTCTGTCTCCCATGTGATAGGATTACATGCACCACTCCTGGTTTCTGTGATAGTGGTGATCACATCTTGGGCCTCTTGCATTCTAGTCCAATATTTTATCAACTGAGCTAAGCTCTGCCCCCTGCCCAAGAACTGTGTGTGTTTCCTAAAAACTAGAGAAAACAAAGTGGAACAGGACTTTGGTTACAGTTCTCTAAGACCCTTGCAACTAAGCATATGGTTGCAACATTCATAGATAGTAACACTAACATAATGTTTTCTTTCTAGACTAGAAATGGAAGGGACCTACAAGCTGGGAAGTCTTAGGCTCCTAAAAGACAGAACATGATACAGTGGTATACAGGAATAAAAAAATAAAATAAAGTCAAAACCATTACTTTGATTACTAATTTAATACTTTTACTTAATTGGGTTTGGTCTTGTTGCAAAAAAAAAAAAAAAAAAAACAAAAAAAACAAAAAGGCTTGAAGAACATGCATCAATGTATTATTTGCTAAACTTAAAAACAAGACCTCTTTTTTCATGACATGCTTTTTTCACTTAATTTAGTAATAAATAAAAACATTGAAAATGATACATTTACACTTAATGGTACCTCTCTCTTTAAATACCTTAACTTACGACATTAGTCTTTGTCTACAGATATTCGAAGCAGAAATGCCTGGTTAGGTTCCCACGGTTATCATATGGAGGGCTTAGGATAAATGCTTCCTTTTAGCCAAGACAGCTGCCTCCAGGGACAGCTCCTGGCATTTCCAAGCCCCTTAAGCTTTATTACATATAATAAAGGGAATTGCTTCACTCACTATGGGAATGTTTCATTAAAGGAACCTTGAATTAACAGTCTCTTTATATAGGCAAAATCAGATGAAGTAAAAACATATACAATGGGCTGGAGAGATGGCTCAATGGTTAGGATCCCCGACTGCTCTTCCAGAGGTCCTGAGTTCAATTCCCAGCAACCACATGGTGGTTCATAACCATCTGTAATGGGATCTGATGCCCTCTTCTGGTGTGTCTGAAGACTGCTACAGTGCAGGCACACAAACAGACACCCACACACACCCACACATGCATGCACCATTTAAGAAACTGAGTGGATTTACCAGATTAAAAACTTCTGACCTTGAACAGTATGTGTTTAATACAAACCTTAAAAGCCAGTGTGAACAGAGAGAGGGTGTCCAGAGCTGTGAGGCAGACCTCAGTAGCAATGTTGGCTTCGAGAAGTGACTGGTGAATGACATCCGCCTCCGAGTGGCCGTAGCCTGCGTGAATCAGCATATCATTACTGTCTGGGGGTACGGGCAACAGGGCCGGTGGGGTGCGGCAGTGACAGTCAACTTTTGATTATTTACAGAAGGCCCCCTTTCAGAGCCCTTCCCCCACTTAGCCTCTGTAGAGAGGTAGCATTAACAATGTTTTCATTCATGGTGCATCTTTTCCAGCTCTGGACGGCTTAGTGGCAGCAGCAGCCATATTTATAGTGTGCTTGCTCTGTGCCAGCAGAGACTGGAAGCTCCTCATTGTTCTCCATCCTTGGCAGCCCCATGAGGTATGTACCTTGTTACACACTTTGTGCAGATTAGGAAAAGGCACAGATAAGCTATGGGACTTGAATGAAGTCACCAAGGCAGTAAGATGGTGGTGTCAGCATGCCCACCCGGACACACGCAGTTCATCAGCTGCATGGCTGAGCTGTCACAATGGCCAGAGTGCTGACAATATTCCAAGTACCTGACAGGGGGCTGATAGCTGGCCACTCAGTCCAGCTCTACTTCTCTATCTGTGGATGGTTTTGGGCAAGTTAGCTAACCTGTTTACACTTAGCATCCCCATCTACAAGACAGGGGTAAAGGTATCCACACTTCAAATAACTTAGTAAGGATAAATTCATTAATACTACGAAGTTCATAAAACTGTGTCTAGTATGGAATGAGCAACATAATGCATTAAGTGGGTAGGACCAAGGCCTGAATTTAGCTAGAATCACAAGTGATAATCAAGAGTTGACTGTACTGCAAATAGTTTTCTACTTGCTTTAACGACAAGCATAAAAGCCAGTATATTGGAAAGATATGACTATGGAAATGAGAGAACCAGAAAGACTTGTAAATTTAGCTTCATCATACATAATTTAAACATAACTGTAATCTTCAACAGTGGCCACAGAATCAATTTAGTAATGATATAAATGCAGTTTGACAATTTGAGATATTAAATTATGAAATGGAATGTATTAGCAGAAACACACAGAGGATGTAAAGGTGTTACCATGGTACCTTGCTTATATAGAAAGATGGCAATACAACAGGACACAATATAATGACTTTCTCCAAGGAGAGACTGAGAAGGCAACACTTCTAATTGTTTATTTTTTTATACTCCCGGGAGGAAGGCATTAGTTTAGTGGTCCAAAAAACAAAGTACAGAAAACCTATGAAACTTCCTTGAGATTTCTAATGGGAACTGCCTCCTGAACCCACAACCTATACTCCAAATTCTTATTTGGGTGACTAATACAGACAAATAGGAGAAAAAAGAGAATAGTAGAACTTTGCTCTGACTGAAGGAAATAAGAGTTATAGTTCTACAAATGCTACAGAGGAGCTTTTAAAGCCACAGAGATGCTTTAGACTGCCATGCAAGCTCTATCAAGTGTATCCATCCAGCTCTGGTTTTAAACAGGTGGTTCTGAGCTTTTACATCTGTGGTTCTGTATCCCCCCCCACCTTGTGTCAGGGCTGTCTCCTCCCTCAAGAGGATATAGAGTATGTTTAACATCATATTAATTCCAATTCTTTGTTTTTAAACAAGCAGTTTTCTAGAGAAAAGAAAGATGGCTATTTGGGTGTACAAAGGACATCTGTACTGCTTTTGCATAAGCCAAGGCATTCCTGTACTGGGTGGAGTGTGATAAGATAAAGAGAGAGTGAAATAATGAAGTACTGATGAAAACTGTTAAAGAGATACAAACCATGGAAAAGGGGGAACCAAAGCCAAAAACATCAATGTCTGTGATCAGGCTAGCCAAAAATATGCACACAGGTCAAAGGGACCTTTAAGGAGCTGCTGTGGTCTGAGCTGAGAGTCTGAAAGGAACATGGCTTAATGGTGATTTTTATTTGTTTTCTCTTTGTAGAATTGTCTCGTTCTTTCTACAAAACTCACAGGCTAAGGGCATGCGAGTAGCTATTATAAATAAGATGATACATTGGGCAATCCCTGTAGCACTGACCTACTCCTGGCCTAAAGCCTGGAAACTGAGAATCAGAACTTAACATGTGCTATTTTAAAGCAGAATCAGTGTGCCAGGCTACATAAGTGTGGAAGTGTGTATATGTGTATAGAAACATGGTAATGACAGGATTTCTCTATGCTATCATACCATGCTTAGCCATGACACAATCTACCCAATCTTGTGGGACCAGAAAGATGGTGGCTAAGGGGAGGGGGACAAGGTAGGTATTGGGAGTAGGCACACAATTAGCACTGTATAAAAATACACAGGCATGAAAATGTTATGGGAAACCAATTTTGTACCTTAATTAAAAGTCACAGAAATAGCACCACTTCCACTAGAGGGCAGTAGTGTGTTGCAGCACTGTGTGGACTCCCTCTACCCTTGCTCAGCCTGTAGGATCAACAGGACTTTCCCAAGGGTGACATCTTTTTAGGTGGCATGAGGTGGACTGGTTTGGGAGTCCTCAGCATTCACAGATCCAATCTGTAAAAATTTTAAGCCACTGCCATGCCTACCGTAAGACTTGTTTTAATTTAAAAATTTTTGTGTGTAGTGCAAGCTGAGTGGCTTCCTCTATGGCTCTCACCATAACTTGTAAGAAAGTTTAATGCTCTGTTTCTTTATCTGAATATAAGCAAAAGTGTACACGTTTGGAGGGCCCAAACTCAAGTGGTCAGGTTCAGCAGCAAGCATCTTTAGCAAGCAGCTGAGCAAGTTCACCTGTCTTCTTCCAACTTATTTCTTCAGACAGGACCTTTTCCTGAGCCTGGGCTTGCTGTTTTCGCTGGACTGGCTGGCCAGACAGCCCTCAGGACTCACTGACTCCATACCCCAGGGCTGGGGTTACAGATACACACCAGTTTTTACTCGGACACTGGGAATCTCAACTTGGCTCCTCCCTCAGGTCTGCAGAGCAAGCTCCATGTTAACAGAGCCCTCATCTCAGAACTAAGATATGTTTTAAAATCTCAAAGGGGGCCAAACCAAGATGCCCTCCACAATCATCTGTTAAGTGTAATCAGCCTGACTGGAGCTTACACATCCACCCTGCCCGATTCCCTGAAACTCCATCCGTAATCCCTTCCCCGGAGACCCTGCATCAGGGTGATTTGGGCAAAGGAGGAGCGCCACAGCCACAGATGCCTTTCTGGCAGTCAGGACATATGAGGCAGAAGATGGTCAGATGCAGTCTCATGGGTTGTTTCCATATCTAAGGCTGCCTTTCCTCTATGGAACCAAAAATCTGTATTTTTACTTTGACTTTCCTCCTTCTGGATTACAATACAAATCCAGAAGACCAATAAGTATCGGGATATAAACAAACACAGAGGAGTCCTCAAATGGAGATGTACCATCTTAGATATGTTAACAAATGGCACGTGGCTTTATGAGGGCATCAATATGTAAAAAAATATACGTAAGAAGGATCAATAGTCAGGTGTTCCCACTTCACTGCTAAGAAGGTTTCCTCACTGGTGAGCAAGGGTATAGAATAAAGAATCATATTCCATGGTGAAATGACAGACAGTGTGCTAGCTCCCCCAAGTTCACATGAGGAAACATGTTCAGAGCTGTGGCCAGCCCTGAGTAGCACGGCATCAGCTTTCCTTCTTTGAGAACTACCACAGGGTACGTGCCGGCCGACTCTGAAGCGGCACCAAGTATGCAGCCACACACTGTGAAGACACCCGAAGAACACAGAACACATGCCCATGTCTTTTCTAAGCTTCAAGAGGGAACTGCCCCTTGCATCTTACATCTGGGCCCATTCAGTTGCAACAAACACTGATTATGGACAGCCCATCATCTCAGACAACCTATTAAGAGACACCATTTTCAGAAATGCTGGTGTTCCACAGGGAACATGCTCGGTGGATTTCCCAGGGATTTAGGGGAAGCACAGCAGCTGGGCCTACAGAAGATGGGGTGTCACAGGCCTCTGCTGCCCCCTGTTGACCAAGATGAGGTCTCACAAGCAGGGAAGGAAGGCCATGGAGAGAAGTGAGATAAGTTTACTTTAGCCTCTGCTTATCCCTGCTTGCTTACAGGCTCTACATCATGTTGGCTATACTAAAAGAGGGTGTTGTAGTGACTGCTGCATAAGTTCTTTCTCTCTTTCTTTCTTGCAAAGGGGCATGGATGGCCCCAAGCTTCCACTGACTACAGATGAACAGGTATGTATGCATACATTGTACACATGATACAGTAAGACATTCATTCTCTTAGCATGTTTTTGGCCAAGTTCTACATGCTGAAACAGATGGTGGCGGGAGAGAGTAAAACCTCATCAGAACTAGAGGTCAGGAGAAAGACTGAGTTCTGGAAGATACAGCCGTTAAGCTCTGGGAGAGAAAACTCGTAAGACGGGGGACTGGAGGGACACAGGAAGGGGGAAGGAACACAACATGACTTCCTGACAATGCAGGAGAATGTGACCGAGGGCAGGATGGTACTGAGAACTGACGGAGAAAAGGATGCCAAAGCAGAGGAAGGGAGGAGGCAGGGTACCAGCTTCTCTGTGGGCTGCAGGAAGGCAGAAGAGGAAGCAGCTCACAGAGCTGTTTTAGCGGCAGCGGGTAGCTGGCTGTCTCTGTTCCATAACTCAAGCTCCTGCTGAGGCATCCATCCACTGCAGCAGGAGGCTGACAGTGACTACCTCTGAGGAAGAGCCTTCACCTGCTTGTGTAAAGCTCCTTCACAGTGTCTGTGTTTATCTCAATGGGTAGTAACTACTCTGTTATCTGGCTGGGAAGAGTGAAACTGCAGCCTGTCACAGGGGGCTGAGTTCTGCTGAGACAGGAAATGAAGTGAGGACAAGACCCTGGGCTTCCCCTGCTTTAACCCTTGTTCATCAAGCTAAGAGACAAAGGGTCGCAAACACAAGTGAACTGTAGAAGTGCAGGCTGCCACTAAGTGTGAGAGGCTCTCCAGTCCTGAAGGCGGCTGCTGACATGACCCCAGCTTAAGTGAACTCTAGGTGAGTTGTCCCCGTCACGCTGAACCTTGCTAGTGAAGTGAGGAAAACTGCTGGGTTGGCTGGTTGCTTTATTTTATGTGCTTTTTGAGTGTAACCTTGGCTGGCCTTGAATTCAGTATGTAGAGTAGGCTGGCCTTGAAATAGCTCACAGAGACCGTCCCATCAAATGTAAGGTGGTGGAAATGTTAGTTTTACACTGAGCCTGCATGAAGAAAAGGCATGACAGCCACGGTAGCCGGACTCCTTGTGGTTAGAGATGCGGAAAGAACTGATAACCATGTATTAAAGACAGCGCTGGGGATGAGAAGAGATGATTCTTCTAAGGACTAGCTATGCCATGCTTGGAGAGAAAAACGGCCTCGAGAAAGCAACAGGAATGGAAGTCAGACTCCGAGGAAGACTGTATTAATGATTCACGCACTGCAGGGCTGGTGCTTTTAGGCTTTCTGCTTTGAGAAACCCTCAGGAAGATTCAAACACCGGAATGTCTAGTGGGAGCACATGGAGGAGTCGCGTGGGGACTGACAGAAGTAAATTAGAAGATGGACCCTTGTACTAGCAGATCTCTACTGTGAAGTTAGGAAAGCCCGGCAGTTAGGCGAGATGAACGGAAAGGGCTTGTTTGCGAGTGAAGCGGCCCCAACCTGATTAAATCTTACCATTGTCTACAGAAATCCCAAGCACACTTGATATCTTTCTCACACTGAAAACACAGAAAAAGTCACTTTGTTACTCGATGCTTTTCCACACCCTCTCAAATTGATTCATGGGCTTAACATTCATTTGCAGGCGGAATGTCAGAATGTGGGTGCTGGACCAATTACATGCACCAAGCAAGAGAGGCAAACAGATCTGACTCAGATGTGCCAGGAGGAAAAAAAGGGTAAAATAAAATCAACAAAATATGCAAGCATTAAATTTAAAATATGGGAAAATGTCTGGCCATTGAATCTTCAGAATTTTGCCTGAGGTTTGGGCACTTTAGGTGCTGTAGTTGATTGGGCTCCACATTCTGTTACCCCCACTGCTCAGGACTCTCCTCCAAGGAGGGAACTCTTCTTCCTATTTGTTTTGCTCTGGAAGAAAAATCAAGTTGGTGATGCGGTACGGTGTGGCCGGGGCTCTCCCTTCTGAGATGGCTTGGCTGTTAACGATGGTTTGGCATGGGACTTACTGTGGTTAAAAGTGACAGAGTTATCCAGGCTGCCCAGCTGCTGCAATCTGGCATGCATCATCCCTGTTCTGTTACGGGAAACAGGCAATGTCTGAGATTTTCGATCATGACCTATGGGTCCCAACCCCTCCTGGTTCCTGTAACATGAGTGAAATGGGACAGAAGCAACATTAGACGCGTTACACCAAGCGAGACGGGAGAGTTAGTGAGGCTGGGACATTGTACAGGGGCAGCCAGGCTACATGCAGCTGTGTGGCTAGGGACAGACAGCCTGCAGCTCCGTCACAGCACACAGCAAGGCCACTAGGCCTCAAAGCAGCAAAATCTAGCCAAGGCAGTCTTCTCATTAGAGATGCAACTCTTCCAGGAGTATTGCTCCCGGAAGGAGCTAATGTCAGTATTCTGACAACTCAGAACACATCGCAGACCTCCCTAATTTATAATGTGGCAAGAGCGGACCGTTATGCCAATTAAAAAAAAAAATCACCAAAAGAAGCAGAAGACACACATGCAGTGGCAGGGGTTAAATGAGTAAGCTGAACACCTATGTCTTACCCAAGCAGGAGGAAGTGTCACACACTTTGTTAAACTTGTCAAGCATTCAGGTAGAGAAAACAGAAAAGTGTCTGGGTTAGCAATCTGACAGCTCACTTCCCTACAGCGCACCATCGCCAGAGCAGACGGAACCTGACTAGAGCAGGAACGATACCTGTCCCCCGTCCCGGAGCCAACCAAGCCCCTCACTGTGCTACTGTGTGTAGAACATGAACATGCATGGACAACTGTCAACCACATGCTGCGGGGTGACTTTCCAGTGAAGGTACAGTGTTCACACGTCCGCGGTGCAGGGCAAACACTGACAAGGTCCGTGTCATGGTTCAACGTCTCGGCCACATGCAGCGGAAACCATGACAGTTTTTGTATAAAGCGGGACGGATGTTTCCATAGTGCGAGGGACAAAGAAAACACCACCTCTGGCTCTGCCACCCACTGGCCCTTCTCAAAGGATTCACATTATATGCAAGTATATACAGGGGCTACAAAGGGACAAGCATTTCTCTCTGAATGTTAAATTGGTGTCTGCTATGGGGACGGAAGGGAAGAATCGCTTTATAAGCTTTTCTAAAATATTTTGTCAGAGAAGAAGCTGTCAGCTTCCCCCATTTCCCAGCGTAAGCGCAGATGTCTCATCAGACTTGGCAGAACATTGTCCATTGCCTTACTATGACGTAAGGCAGTAATTGCTAAGAGGGCATGGCGGTTGCCAAGTGCGGACGGAGCTTCTTAGTGATCAGCAGCTGTGACTCTTCACTGGGCAGTACAAGAGAGTGGATCTACCGGATCTACCAGATCCACCAGACCTACTGGATCTACCGGATCTACTGGATCTACCGGATCTACTGGGACAAAGGCACCTTGTATATACTTGCATTTTTGTACTCAAAAAATAAACATAAAATTACTGTGGTGATAAAAACTGAGGTTAAGACTAAGAAACTTAAAAATTACATTTTAGTTAAAACAAAGTATTAATGAGAGGAAAATGCAAAGTGATCTCACTAGATTTGTTTCTTTTTTAAAAGAGGACACGAGCTTTCATTTCTTAACGTAAAACATGATCCTGAAAAGTTGTGATCTGTCCCCAGCAGGGGCAGTGCTGGGGTCTAAGCCAACCACACTCAAACACGGTGTCTGTTAATGTCTGTTCTGTTTTACTGCTACGAACCACAAGAAAACACATCACAATTAGAACTAAACTTGGCAGACTTTCTTAAAACAAATGCAGTTTGCTTATAATCAAACTGTTAAAAATACTATAAGATTATGATGCTTCAGATCCCCGCCCCCTCCCCCTACCCGCCCTGCCCCGCCCCGTCCTGGCACAGAAGGACACACAACAGATACTCAGGGTGGCTGTCAGGCAGGGGAAGGACCTGGTAGTGATAAGATGTTTGGGAAGATGTCTAGGGCTCTCCTGAGAAGGAAGAGACTATAGGCCATGATAGGTCAGTGGGGAGGGAGACATGACATCAACAGAGTTCTGGAGAGACAAGAACACACTGACTGGTCAGAGTAAGAAAACAGGGTTCCATTTTAAAGGCCGGTAAAGATCCACACAAATTTGAGACAGGACAGTAACATCCTCTTAATTATGGGAGAAAAAAAGAAGCGTGGCTAAGTGAGAATCAGCAGTTTTGTTTGGGAGCAGGGACAAGAACTCACTGAGGGAGAATATGACCAGGGAGAGGTGTGGAAGAAAGAGTGTCAGGATTTGGAAATCAAGGTAGAAGGAAGTTAGCAACAGTACAGTCAGTCAGTCTGAGAGGGGACCACGAGACAAACCAGACAGAGGAACAGGGGAATCTGCTGATGGAGACAACCGGATTGGACTCGGGTTGTAAGCTAAGGCCATCGTTGTAGACGCCTGCCAGTCACCACAGATGACCATTACCACACAGCCTCACAGAGAACGGCAGACATTTCGCAGGACGTCCCACAGTACCTGGCTATGTATCGCTTCCCCATGTACTGGAACTGGTGCAGGCAGACTCTGCAGACATATGAAAACCATTAGAGAACATGCAGATAAAACTGTGTTCGAGCCATTGTTTGGGTGAAGCCCACAACAATAAAAAAAAGTACAGTTACTAGCCCTTAGCTCGTGGCTTTCAGGAATCTTCTAGGAGGTCATTCTCCACCCACAGGAAAACATTAACACATCAGAGGAGGCCCACAAGTGTGGCCATCAGAACTGTGGTTGTGGATGGAAAGAACAGAACAAAGGTATTCATCCACTCAGGGTGGCCAGAAGATATAGGAGTTACTCCTTTCTCATATGAGTCTGTCTATACAAGGAGCTCTCTCTTTTGGCTCAAGTGTGTGGAATGGTCCCTTACTGGCATCAAATATAGAACTCTCTTGTTTTGAGTAAAGCTACAAAAATGAATCTTTAAAAGCCATACATTTTAATAAGAGTTAGCTAACAGAATGGGTTCTTCTGGTTGACCGCAGGATAATTTCCAATCCTGGGAGCAGTCGTGAGACTACACTCCTGTCAGCAGGCTAGATTCACGGGCCTTTCTTCCCCTCAGAGTTCCAATATGCTCCAAGCCCCGAAAACAAGGTTTCCAGCTGAGTGTCTTTAAATATATTTCAGACATGAAGCTGCTTCTGTTACAATGTATCCAATTATAATAATCAACAATAGAACTGAAGACTTTTCTTTTACCACAGATACAACAATGTGTTCGATCAAGGGTGCTATCTGAGATGTAGCTATTGTAGGTTGAGAAACCACTAACTGTACATTTTCAAAACCAACCAACCCAAAATATGAATTTGAAAAATTATCTGCCCTAAGCAGTTTTAGAAAAAAGTGCTATGGATCTGTGTTTTTAAAAATAATGAGCTTAAAGGAAATCAGAAACTTATCCTGAAGAGATAAAATAGGTTCTAGATTTATCTTAGAAAAAAATAGTAGCCACCAACATGGTGAATACATTTTGTACAATTTTATCAAAGTGGCTGAACCACAGAGGTATCTCAGCAGCCACAAACAATTATTTACAATATGTGAAGGCTGGCCACTGCTGACTCATGAAGGAAGCTGTGTGCCATGCATTATACCCCTGCCCTGAGGACTGTGCTTCACACCTCCTTGCTAGGAAGACCAGGACCGTAAGGATAAAACCACTTACTCAGATATGGTAAAGAAGTCCATCAACTCGGCAGTTGAAGCTTTGTTCCAGTATGTAAACAGGGCATCTAAAAACAGGCATTCATTTGGTCACAATACACATCATAAGCATTGTCGGTAATCACATATCATGACATGCGGGCAACAGACCCCAGAGCATAGGACTCCATTGCTGCCTGTTTTATATCTGGCTCTCAGGCTACTAGGGAAGGAGAGAGCCTGAGGGAGCACAGGTGCTCATTAATATGTAAAAGTAAAGGGTCAGGGGGCCAGACTGACGCCACTGTTTCTCTGTAAACTACCTTGGGGGGTAGGGTGAAACTTCCCAGTGGCCAATACACCACACACAAAACCACACCTAGATAGATTCCTAGGGTTGGCTGTGGAAATGTTTAAGTGCTACCCTTTAAGGAAACTATGGAGAATATTCTTGTGACCCTGGATTTTCTAGAATGGGGCACATATAGAAGCCCTGGTTCCAGTCTTTGTCACGGCATAAAAGGGGAAGCAGGTGTTGTAGCCAGTACCTAACCCAGGGCTCTGGAGGTGGAGGCAGAGGGTCTGAAGTTCAGGGTCACTCTCAGCTGTAAAGGTCCAGCTTGGGCTGTATGAAATACTGTGGTACCAAGAGATCCAGGGCCATTTTAGAATTCCTCTGCTAGAATAAAAGTAACTAGTTCCCCACATCAAGGCTTATGTTCCTACTGCATTCAGCAAATTAATACGCATTTGACAGCAAGGAGGAAATTCCTTTCACTATTTGAAAATTTTAACTAATGCCACTAAAATACTTTGTTATTCAAGCAGTGAAAACAAAAAGTCTGTTTTAATTCTAATTCCACGCACCGTCAGACATGCTTTTTAACACATAGAGGAAGCACATCAGCAGGCTCTTGATCTCGGCCTGGTCCAGTTTGTCACAGCGGACCACAGAATTTCCCAGCATGCCACTCTGCTGCTGCTGGAAGGAAATGCAGGTAAATTCTCTACTCTGAAATGCACATATGTTCCTTCGAAGAGAAGGATTCTTTAACTTTGAGTCAGATCACACAACTGCAAAGAGAGGTAGCCCACAGGCACCAGGTTCACAAAGATGCCCCTTACCCGGGGTGACACACAACTGGTGCTGCCTCTAGGGGCAAGCCAGAAGGCACAAACCTTTCATCATGTTAAGGGGGTTTAAAAAAAAAAAACTTTGTAAAATCTCATGCCAAATGAGGGGGGGGGGGTGAATAAAAACGCACACATGGGATCTGGATCTGCTGTGGGAGGGAAGAGTCCAAAGGTGCTACAGAATGCCAGGGTGAGCCTGAGCGGCCTGTCACTCAGGGCACAGCATGGGTGTATTGTGGGCACCAATGGAGACACACACACACACCTGACAGGAACATGTCAGCACAGCACCACCAACCACCCTAAACCGCTGAGGTCCTCCGTCATCAGCTCAGCCTGACCACAGCATCAGAGACGTCGGGCTGAGGAGGGGGCAGAAGGCACTTTTACCACTAGGAAGTAGTATGGTTCACATCTGAATACGAATCTCAGCTCGAGCGAGAGATACAGAAGACTAAAGATAACCCTTCGGGATTGTGTTTCCGATTTAAATCAAGAACTCTCTTTTCTTTCTTTCTTTCTGTTTTTTTTTTTTTTTTTTTTTTGGCAATTACCAAGTGGAAAAAAAAATCATATAAAAAGAAAGAATTTTTTTTTCAAGGTGTTGGTGGTCAATTAAAAAATTATATACAATGAGCCTGTTCAACCAATAAGATCTGTGACAGTTTTTACTTGAGAAATGTAGCTGTCATTAGTGGTAAAAGTCTATGGGTGAACCATAGAGCCCTCACACTGGGCCAAGAGCTGATAAGGGAACTCAGTACTTCCTGCAGGGAGAACACGGGCACAGCATGCAAAGTTTCCTCTGGCACAGGCGGAATTGTGAGGAGAGAGAAATCCACAGTAACCCGGTGTTTCCTGGCTGACTGGCAGCCCTCTTCCTCCTCAGCACTGCGCACGACACAGGCAGAGTGCCTCCGGAGCAGCTTGTCCCTCTACGCATGGAGGCATGTTGGGGTCAAGGGAAAATTCAACACATCATGACAGACCCAGGCTGAGATGGTCACGGCTCACACAAGCGTACTTAAAGACAACGGCGTTGGTGCCAGTCACAGAGTCCATGACTAGGTCACAAACCCGAGGCTGAGGTTGAGGAAGGGCGCTCTACAAATGAAGAACACTTCGCTAAATGGCTTGCTTGTTTAGTGTCAGAAAGCTTTCTTATAATTTGAAGTAACAGGGATACAAAGCCCCAAGAGATACAACTCTACCAGGGTTCCAAGTTATTATCAACCTTTATCTTTTCTTACAAAGGTCCAGATAGACTGAGGCTACAGTAATAGAAAATGCAGGAGAGATTTAGAAAGAAGTGTTAGGGGTGGGTACAGTCAGCCATGGCTCTGGTAAGATCAATCCATCTGCTTTGCTGATCTTGGACCCAAAAGGCACAAAAACTCTCTAAGACCAGATACATTTGCTCCCGCCTGCTTCATGCAAACACGGCCTGGATGTGAGACCCTGGAAATAAGATCGGAGTTTCAGGGGACTCCATGAATATGGAGTTCCAGGATGCATGCCCACCTGACATGCAAAAGGCTCGGTTCTCATTACCAGCAGCACACTAGGTAACACAGGCAATGATTGAGCCACAACCCCAGGAAAAGCTCTCACCGTCCACTGCATGTTGGCTAAGGTATTTAAAAATACCCAGAAAGTCACATGTAACAAACAGCAGAATGTGAAGCAGGTTGTACTGGCTAACCCCACTAGAAACCCTGTTTTAAGTGAAAGGAAATCACCTTATCCAGAGAGTTGCTCTTCTCAGGGTTTCTGTCTGGAAGGCTGTTCCCCGAGTCTGTGCTGATGAGGGAACCTCTTGAGTCAGCATTTCTCACGCTGTTGATGTTGGGGGTTGAAGCTGTATATGGAGAAGCTGAGAGGAAGTTAAAGCAAGACCAAGTTTTGGTTATACAGCACAAAATAAGGATAAATACTAAATTCTAAGAGGAATTGTTTCTTTTTTTCTTTTTCTTTTTTACTGTTAAAATGTTACTTTTATTTTAGCACACCTGAGTTAAGTGTGGGACAATGAAACAAATGACAGAATAAATATATACAGCATGTAAAGGAGGCAGGCTTTAAAACCATGCTATAGAAAAGACTGAGGACACCTGATTTAACAGAAGCTCTGGATACTAATTAATGCATGTGCAAATCCAGTATTCTCCAAAGGATCTGACAAAGATTTTTTTTTTCATTTCCAGTCTTTTAAAGTAGACAGATTTGCTTACAATACAGCTGATTTTTAAAAGCACTCAAAATTGAGTACAAATAGTAGAATTAATCCAGCAGAGTGATAAAGGCGCCCACATCAAAACTGACCACCCAAGGTAATGGTGGACAGCAAGGCTGGAATCCTTAACCTGAAGCAAGAAGAGGGGGGACTGCAAGGTGGGGTCTGTGGGTAACCTTAGCTTCTGCTTGCTACTTAATTCACAAAGAGGCCTTTACAGATAACCCACACCCTTTATATTTTATACTATGTAGTAGAATTATAAGGCCACAGAATTCCTTTGGGGAAACCCTTTAATGATTTTAATCACTTAGTCATTCTTTTGGAAGTGTAAAGTGTCTTAACTGGATTATGACTACAGATCAGTTTTAAATACACCATTGCTACTATATTAAAATTATTTATACTTTTTATATCTAATATTCACAGAAATTTACTAATAAATGCTACAATAGGCATCAGTCTGACATGCTTATTAATTGATCCCATAGGTATGATTATATGTCATGGTAAGAGTCTATTCTGTCTCACTAAGTCAGGAACACGGCATTTACAGAACAAATAAACACACACAGTGCAGACACCCAAGGATCATCTTGAGTCAGCTGTCACTGCTCAGACGTGAATCCTCACTGTGTGAACAGAAGTCAGATCCAAATCTTCATCAAAAGGTGCTGGTGGAAGTTGTCAGACGCCTTCCAATGTAGATCCCCAATCCAATGGCCAGCAGATGAGACAGTAACAGAGATGGAAGGAAAACCTTTCTGCTGAGAAAATGCCCCCTTTCTTCATAACGCTTGTGTTTCTCATGCTGAGCATAGCTGTGCGCTTTGGGTGTTTAAAAAGGAACTCCTTGGGGGGAATATTTTCTGGCCGACTTGACCAATCCCATATCCAGTCTGAGTTTTTCTTCCAGATACTTTCAACTTCTCTTCTTCTCTCAATATAATCTTCCTCAGACCTGCAGGTTCTCCTCCCCACTTTGCGACATGGTGGCTCGGAAAAGGAGCCCGAGCCCAACTGCTACAGGCCTGGGAAGCAGTCACTGAGAGGTAGCAGGGTAGCCTGCACTGCTCAGCTCTGAGGCCAGGCGACACGGGATTGAGGGACAAGAGAGGAATTGTTTCTGTGGACATTAATTTTTTTATAAGGTCATGCAGCTCAAGAGTTATACTCAATTATTTCACTTAAAATTTTTTATTTGTGTTTTCTGTATGTACGTATGTATGCATGTATGCATGTATGTGCATCATGTGTGTGCAGTGTCTGTGGAGGCCAGAAGGCATCAGATGCCCTGGAACTGGAGTTACATACTGTTGTGAGCTGACAAGTTGGTGCTGGGAACTGAACATGGGTCTTCTTCAAGAGCAAGAAATGCTCTTAACCACTGAGCCATCTTTCCAGACTCTCATTACATCACCCTTTGAAGAACCGGGTGGGTACAGGAGACATCAAAACGTCCTTTCATGTGAAACATGAATAATTCACTTACTGAAGCTACCTTTGCTCCAACATACATTGTCTGTCTAATTGTGTTATACATTATTGTAACATGTATTACCGTAGTATACATTGTTTCAGAATGGGATTCAAGAAAAAAAACAAAAACAAGGATAAGTCCATTTCAAATATTTAATCAAAAAGGAAACTGTATCATAAACCTATAGTGTACAACCTGTATGGCAAAATGCCCCTGGATATTTCTAGGAGGTGTGATGGGACATTCCAAGAATCTAAGGACACACAGTAACATGGGGTGCTGGCCAGGTACTGCATTTTTACAGAGGGACTGTCTTGGCATTTTGCTGTGATAAGAATCGAATTCTGGGCAACAATGTGAAACAGGAAGTGAAGACTGAGAAATATTTTTTTCCCCAAAGTATGAAGGCTGAGTATCCACCAAGCATGAGCGACCCACTAATAACAGCCACAAGTGAAAGATTTAATTTATGCATATTGTCTGTGGAAGGCCTATTAGGTTGCTGAGATGTATTGTTTGTTTTTTAAGGCCTACGCAGACTGTAAACAGATGAGCCAATTCTGATAAACAATGTTATTGCTTTTGACTTGGAGATGCCATAAAAAAAACTATTATGACAGTTAGAGCCACCCTTAATCTGTCAGCTGAAAAGATCTGGCTGTGTCTGTTCAAAAAGGAAGGAAGGCACAATCACGATCACACGGAAATAACGTCTTGACATGCATGAAACAACAGTAAATGAAGGTAGAACCTGGCTTCCAGCTTTTAACTATGGAGACTTTCTTAAAGTAACAAATTGGCTTCCTGCTTAGATAAGATTAAATAAATTTCACTCTAAAAATGACTCTTTGGGCTCGACGTCCTGTGAACCGACAGACCATCCACAGAAAGGTCAGGCCAGGCTCCGACAGCGTCAGAGGAGACCGGAGGCGCTGTGAGTGGCAGCTACTGCAAACCACAGCAGGACATTATAGATTTCAGTACGAAAATGGGCTCCGTACACAGGCTGGGACACTTCTACACAGGACAGATGGGTGGATGGACAGACAGAACAAGCCATCTCTGTTTTTGCTAGACATCTCTTAGCTGCCAGACTTTTAATTTTCATGGCTAACTCTCAGACAATCTGGAGATGATATTTAATCATCTTGATTAGAGATACGTGATGTGCACGTGAATCCTTCCCCCTTCCGAGCATTCACTGTAAAGTGCACGCCAGGCTGAGTGACCCCAGCACTGCGCTGTCACAGAGATGGGTGACGGCTTTTCTAAAGGGAGAGAAAAAAAACGCACGCTATGACCGCATGGTAATTATGATTCTCTTAAATCAGCCATAGCTCAGACTGGAAGCAGGACATGAAAGTCAGGACAAAGGGGTCAAGGAAAGGACATTATACACACCCCTCTCAGACTTTCAAACCAGTTGCAAACTGTATTCCTAATTTAAGGCAAATGGAGTTAAATGCAGTAACTCAATCTCGGCACTTCGACTG
Organism: Micromys minutus; assembly: GCF_963924665.1. Lineage (NCBI taxonomy): Eukaryota > Metazoa > Chordata > Mammalia > Rodentia > Muridae > Micromys > Micromys minutus. The sequence continues at coordinate 46,438,507 of NC_137974.1, forward strand.
TTCTCAGAATGTGTTCATTGAGTCCTCGAAGAGGAAAGGGCTCTATTTTTAAAATATTTCCAAGTGTTTTTTAAAAAACTTCTTTTTTTTTTTTTTTTTTTTTTTTTTTTTGTCGTTTTTTGAGACAGGGTTTCTCTGTCCTGGAACTTACTCTGTAGACCAGCTAGCCTCAACCTCGGAGATCCACCTGCGTCTTTCTCCCTAGTGCTGGGATTGAAGGTGTGCACCACTACTGCCTGTGCCTTTAAAACTATTTTTTACTCCTGTACTTTCATTTCATAAATTAACACAGTGATGGGTTTTATAATGTCACATTCACAGGGAATAGCTTCAAAAATTAGTATTTTCTATGTGTGTGGCTGCTTTGTCTGCCACATGTGTACCTGACAACAGAGGCCAGAGTGGGCATTGGATCCCTCGGAACTGAGGTTACAGAGAGCCAAGGGGGCCAGCAAGGGAACCTAAGTCCTATGCCAGAGCAACAAGTGCTCCTAATCCCTGAGCGATCTCTCCAGCCCACAGGGAATGTGTTTTAAAGACCTTAAAGAACACATGAACAGAACAGTTTTGGCTCATCTCGCTTCTATTTTTTTTTCCAACAGCCTAATATGGAACAGGTGGGAGGGGAACTCTGCAGCTAAGAGGGTCTGTCCTCTAAAACACATGTAATCTAGAGAGCTTCTTATCTGGGAATTAGTTCTAGAAATTCCCATTTGCATGCTCTGAAGACGTTTGAGGGACTTGTTTTCCTGGTGTTTGGTAACGTGATGAATGACTTCTTCACGTTTGCTTGGAAGGGTCAGCTCCAGTCCTGAAGTCACCCAGAGGCTCCTTGGGATTAGCAGCTACTGTAGCATCCAGAACAAAACCCAAACCTTAGAATCTGGCTCCCCGGTGGGGCTTCCCAGAAGGATGTGTCTAAGAGCAGAGACTGCTGCTGCTAGATGGGAGCCAAGTGTAAAGAAGCCTGCTGTAGCTTCTGCAAAAGCGGACTCAGGTCTGGAAAATCAGTAACAAATGAAAAGTGACCAGATCAGACCCACGCCCTCTCCATGGCTCCACCACATACACACAGCGGCACAGGTCCCTCACCGCCATTTGAATCCTAACGCCGAACTCCGAATGAGAGACACAAATGAGCGAAGCTCCTCGCCGCTGTGGCTTGATCATGTCTTCAGTCTACAATGATTCCCTTGTGAACTGTCAGCACCGGCCAGAGAAAACAGGGCAAGCGAGACATCCAAACACGTCGGTGGGCTTGTGGACTCATCATTTAGCTCTGAGAGTGAATCATGGAGCAAGGACGCCCAATATAAAAAACGTCAGCACGCATTTTCCACAGACATCACCTTGCCTGCTTCTCATGTCCTGACAGTGATAGCTGAGAGCTAAGGACACACGGGCTGCAAGGCTGGCACTCAGCAGGGGTAACCAGGTACTGGTAGAGCCCAGATGCAAAGCCACACCGTGTGAGGCAAGCTAGGGCGAGAACCGCTGCAGCAAACACTCTGAAGGTCACCTCCCCGCTCACAGCAGGGGCTTAGCATGTGCAGAGCAGGCCAGAAACACATGCAGGCCCCAGAAGAGAGAAAAACTGCCCACAACAGCAATATTTGCAGAACATTATGTATATGTGTATATATAAATATGGGACATGCATATAACAAATGGGCTTCAGGACAGGTACTGATAGTGTGGAGTAAATCGAGACGCTGCACGGGTTTACCAGTGTAACGTCTACTCTCATTTCATTGTCAGGGAAGAGTGTAGATTCGGGAGCATGGTTTAGTTCTGTGGATTCGGTGGATAAGGTGAAGTGGAAACTTCTAGTGTCTTTGGAAAGTTAGTTATGCCAAGTGATTGATGTCCTGCTATATCAGATGCCTGAAAGAATGCTTTTCCGAAGCAGACACAGGTAAAAGGATGTTTTGATATAGCAAACACGTGAAAGGACATTTGACGAGGAGTGGGGAAGGGCACCGAGCATTGGCTTGGCTTGCTCTGCCTTGCTATTCTTCGATAAGGACACCCATGCATTGGTTCCCTTATGTAGCTTTGTTAAATTCAACTTGTGACAATGATGAGGCCATTGGGAGAAACTCACAAGGAACCAGATGGAAAGACTGGCGGTTTCTCCAGGACTGAACTACAGCTGCTGGTTCGTGCCTGGTGTCTGCATGCCTGGGACCGGTCTGCAGCTGCTGAGTTGTATTTGTTGTTTGCTACAGGACTTAACTGCTGCCAAAAAAGATTGAGCTTACCCCAAAAGAACTACTGATGAACAGGTCCACTTCCTCCATATCCTAATAACTTTTATCTTCCACCACCTCTGCCGGGTAGTGGGCTAGGAGAGGTAGAACCCTTATTAAAAATAAGTTGCAAAAAATTTATGTCTACCTATGAAGCACAACTTTTTGCTGACCCATGAATTTGTAGCATTAATGGGTGGTCCAACCCTAGCTCTACTGAATGCCTCATATCCGAAGTGTGGTTAGCAGAGGGGAACCAGAGAGGATCAGACTGCGAACCCCCTATTAAAAATCCTTTGATTACATCCGTGACTGTGTGCATAAGTATAGCGCCGTGCGTATCATAATGATTTTTATAAAGTTGCAGCTTAATTAGTCAGAATATAAACAGGTGGCATTTTCTCCAAGAGAGATGTCTCTGAGTCTTGATTTATGCCATCTGTTTTTCTTCCCATGGGGCTGTTTTTCATGGGTAGGGGTGAGTGGGGGAAGAACAGAAGAAATAGGTTTTCTAAAAACCTATTTCCAGGATTGAATTTCCAGCCACAAACTGTTTCCTATTTCAGAATTATGAACAAGACTGTCACATCTCATGTGGGTCCCATTATTACCTGCAAATCCTCCACTCACCCCAATACCTGCAGATCATCTGCTTAAAAAGCATAACAAAGATTAAAGGTTTAAAAGCCAATCAACCGAGGACGAACTGAAAGAAAGGTAACTCTGTCTGTGAGACCCTGTTTCAGATTCACAAGAATCCTGATTACAGTGCTTGAAAGATTTCACTCGTGAAGCACTGCACCAGGAGAATATTTAGGGCAGAATGTCTAAGTCCTGACTCACCATTAACGACTTAGGAAAATTAAGATAGTTTGAGTGACAGCGAACAGGGCTGGTAAGAGCAAGGACCATTACCAAAGCCGGAGATGGCACCCAAGAGGTCTTTGTGCAGGCTGTGGTCAAGTGTGTTTCCTTTCTGCGGAGTCATGAGTGGATTCCCGGCAGGCATAGCCAGAGCTTCATCCTTCACAATCTACCGAAGGGAAGAGAATACATTATTAGAGATGGCTGAACAAGCCTCATGAACTGATCTTGAAGCATGAAGACAAACAGTGATGAGAAGACATGTAACAGCTAGACATGTTCAGCATTTAGAGTGGGTAGGCAGATGCATAGGGCATACAAGGGATGAGGTGGCAGAGGGACTGACCAGAGAAGGAGGAAACAGAGGAGGCTAGGGATGCTATCATCTTTCCCTGGCCACACTCCACTTCCCACCTCTCCTCCAGCAGAGGAGAGCCCCCTTCCTTTTCTAACTGCAATAACAGGATTCCCTGTCCTCGTAAGAGGCTTCAGCTATGGTCTCTGGGTGCTCATATGGGGACTCCTTGTCAGGGGAGAAACTGTACTAATTTAAAGTTGTATCAGGAAGATCCATAGCAAGGCCTTCAGTTCATTTTCCTCAGCATTGGGACAGGCCAGGGAGGCCGTGTGCTGTCCTGCATTACTCTGCTCCGAGAACATGGAGGGCACCCATGGGAAAGGATCCAGGATAATGTCAGAGCAGTAAGGCTGGGGGAGGATAAAGCTTATAAGACTTGAAACAGAAAAATGAATGCTACCAACCTGGGCCCTCTTAGAACATTATTTAAGGGGGAAGAGTAGTGTAAACAATGGGACAATGTGGGGGCTGGAGAGATGGCTCGGGGTTAAGAGCACTAGCTGTTCTCCTACAGGACCTGGTTCAATTCCCAGCACCCACATGGCGGAATGTGCCATCATGCCATTTGCTGAACAGACAGAATTAGGCTATTAATAGAGCCAGGGCTGAAGGCTTATTGATTGATTCCATTTTAGAATGTATTTGCCCAGGACTGGATGCTCTTCCAAGGGGACCCAGGTTCCCAACACCCACATGACAGCTCACAGCTGCAAGAAGTCCAATTCCAGGGGAGCTGATGCCCTATGTGGGCTTCCACGGGTACTGCATGTACATGGCATGCTTGTATGTGGGCAACGCACACATAAAATAAGAATAAATACATCCTAAAGATTTTTAAGGAAGAAATGTAATTTTCCAAGGGTATTGTGCAGTATGACATTAGCAGAATGAAGGAAGACTGTGTAGTGGGGTGAGTGGTGTCCCCTGAAATTTATGTCCACCAGGAGCCACAATATTTAGCCTTACTTGAAAATGGAGGCCATACTGGGTCTAAATCCAGCCACTTGTGTCTTTACAAGGAAAAGGGGTGGGCTCACAAAGACTGCACACCATGTGTGGACAGGACAGAGTGGAATGACAGCCAAGATCAGTGGTGGCTGCCAGCAAGGCCAGAGGTGAGGGAGCACATTGCTCTGCAGCCCTGAAGACTCCTTGGCTTTGACTGTCCACGTGAGGGAACACAATTCCATTGTCCTAAATCACAGAGTTCACAGCCCTCTGTTAACAGGACTAAGGACAGTGCAGAGGTATTGTCACAAAGCCTGCTTACGTACACTGCCCGGGTTCACAGGGAAAGGCGACACATCCCTCACGTTGATCCGCTGGACGTTCTCAATAAGCAGACCAAACAGAGGCAGGTAGAGAGTGGCTATCCTTGCCTGGTGACTCTGAAAAAAGATACACATGGTAAACCGCGTGTTCCCTGGCTCAGTACCGGACGGCACATGGCTGTTACACTGGCCGGAAAAAAAAAGTCTCAGCCCTGTTAACAGAATTTGTCTAATGGGTCATTTCCTTATGCCACTTAGAATAAGCATTTATTATCCACTCTTCCCTCCGCTGGGAACTACTCACCCTTGAAGTGTATCTGTCATCAAAAGAATGCTTTATCAGCAGGTTCTTGAGCATGCTGATGGCAATGACTCGGATCTCCCGGAACTCCTGGAGCGCCGTGCCCACCTCCCTTAGTAACAGCCCCACCAAGAAGTGGTTTCTGCAGAATTCGTCCGTTAAGGAGTAGTCAAGCTGGAGATCTGAGAAACGGCGGAAGGGATACAGGTTGGGGGGCGGGGACACTGCCTTCTGAGCCACTCAGACTATCTCGTGTGTGGCTACAGGTGGTAAGACTGCCTCATGCAGAAAAGACGGGCAAGGCCGCTCTACTTCTTAACACATTAAATTCTCATGGGAGCCCCAAACAGATATGAATAGCTGCCCTCAATGTGGAACTGGGTTTTGTGCCAATTTTTAGAAGATACAACAGCAATTATATTAAAAATGTTATTAGCAATTTTTTTAAATGAAGTTATCGCGCTAACAGAAGTAGAGACCAATTTAATAAAATCACATCATTAAAGAGAGAATTTATACGAATGATTCATTCAAACATCATTTACTTTGTGAGTTCAGCTATCTATTCCCGGGTTATCAACGTCAACACCTTTAATCAATGCCTTTATAGCCACACCAAAACTCAATGTATTGTGAATGACACACCAGCACATAACTTATTTATTCTGCCTTCACTGAACAAGTAAGTAATTTCTTCTGCAGTCTTTTCTAAAATGTCCTCCTTAAACTAAAACTGAAATGTACAAAAGCACCACCCACATCATCGCAAGCTACATGATAAAGCTGAGAGCTCATCTGCGAGGAGGGAGACAGACAGGAATCCCCTTGAAAGAGGATCAATCAAAGCAGTTACACAGCCCCTCCCCCCCGCAAAGGAAGCACAAAGTAGGACTGAGTAGTACACTGACACCATTATTCAAGAATGTCCTACGGACCCCCTGACTTCCAGAGCCTTTCTGACAGGTCCTTGTAAATCTCCGGACACACTGGCAGAAGCCCCTGTGTCAGCAAAAAGGAAGAGAATCAAATGATCGTGTCTAGCTGTTTTTTGAGAACATTTTCTGCAGAGCAAACTCTAAGGCTGGGCCCCCCCTAAATCTCTTATGGAAGAAAACGACTTATGGTCTCTGTGCCTGGTGCAGAGTCTGGAACTTGACCCCAACAAGCTGGTGTACAGAACTCCCTCTCCTCAGTGAGGCTGAGCCCAAGTCCCTTCAGACTTAGGGGGTTTAGAGCAGCTTGAGGACTCAGCATGCAAACACAAAAGCTCACAGAAAAGCCAGGTGCCTTAAGCTCCCATTGCTTCCACTGACAAGAGCTATGCGGGTGGTGGGTGGGATGGGATCTGGGGTTAGGCACGGCTTTGTTCCTCTCCCTAAAACAGAATGCTGGGAACACCTCAGGAGCATATCTCCTGGGTTGTGACAGCAGTGTCTTCGATCCATGAGAAATGAATGCACCCATTAGTCAGAATTAGAAAGCTTGGTCAGATATGCAGGGACACCTAATCTGACAGCATACAAGCCACTGAGTGGCCACTTGCATTCCTGTCTTTAACAGAGGAAATGCAAGTGCAAGCCTCTGCCCCACACCTACCTACAGGGCTGTCATTTGACTCCACAGCTGGTGAAAGAAAAGCTAATTTACAAGAGGGGAAAGCAAAACAAAAATAAACTCAGTAAATAAGACAGATTCCTGTTATCAAAGTAAAAAAAAAATTAAAGTGAAAAACAGTCACGATGCTTATTTCTAATGAGCCCAGAAAGCTTCGGGTCTGCCTCTATCTGTATGTGTTGTTTATAGGTTTGCTGAGAAGCCAGCTTCAACAGAAGATTTATCAACAATTTTGGAAATGTAAATTACACACACACACACACACACACATCATCCATGAATAAAATCGAACTATGGGATGACATTTAAATCAACACTTTCCTTATTTTAAATGAAACACGGTTCTCTTCATTAGAAAACAAATCCATGCAGAGACAGGTTACCTTGGTATCTCTGAATTCTTCCTTTTCCAAATGGCATCGGCAAGTTCAAAGGAATGTAGTGTTCATGGTTGCACACCACCCGGAGAAACTCAAACTTGTACTCAAAGAGAGTCTGCAGGAAGAAACACTTAGACATGAAAACCTCACCAACGTTGTACATAGGATTCTAGGAAGCCTATGGGAAGTAAAGTGCACAAGCATTTACTGCTCGTCCTTTGGCCGTGGGAACAAAGTGCTTGTTTCTTTACTGATGTTGAATGGCTGCAGGGATTTGTGTAAAAACCAAACACTTCATTAAGTAATGCCTTCAGCGAACTTCAAGGCATTTATTATTTATGATCCTTTATGTCTAAAAAGGATTTCAAGTAGCTTATAATTATACACTCAATACAGTTAAGAAAATTAGTAAGGCGGAAGGTAATGAAGGAAGACAATTCTATCAGAAAGACCGTATAGTTTAAAGGTCTCTTCACATAATCTGTGATCAATAACACACAGGCTTTGGGTTTTCTAGTTGTTAGGTCATTCCAGGCGTGAAGAGAAAGACCCCGTCAGGCACGCCCTTTTCTTGTTCAGGGCTACCTGATCCCCCAGACATCACATTCATTCACACAGATAAGCGCCAGCGTATCCACAAGGGAATGAATGTGCTGAGGAACAAAACGACGATTCTGAGAAGACCCGAGAGAAAGGTGGATTTCTAGATGAAGGGACTAGACTCAAGAGATGGTGCCCAAGAACCATGCTACCTTGGGGTCCCCAGGAGCAAAGCAACTGATGTAGTTGTTGATCTGCTTGAAGACGAAGCCTCTGTCCATGAAGGTGAAGCATCTCTGGGGGAAAAAAACCAAGAGCCATTAGTTCAAACCCATGAATTGTGAAACCTTGGGTTCCAGTCTGCTTGTTACGTTATCCTTTGATACAGATGTGTACCCTCTTCTGTCTACTGAGCACCGAGCACTGAGTACTGAGCACTTAGTACTGAGCACCAAGTACTGAGTGCTGAGCACCGAGCACTGAGTACTGAGCACTGAGGGCATCACTGTGCTGGGAAGCTCCTTAGAAAGCACAGTGTTCCCATAGCAGGGGCCCTTCCCCTGGAGGTCCCTACCTTGATGAACACAGCAAGGCTGTGATTGGCATTCTTAGATGCTTCTGGGTTATCTCGAAACTTCTGTGTGATGTGTGGCATCAGCATGTTCACCACGGTTTCCACAGCATGATGATAGGAGGCCGGAAATCTCTGGTTTCGCAGTAACTGAAACATTTATGATGTTTTAGGTTATAAGACTTAGGGTTGTGGTTCAAGTCCATAAAAAAAGAAACAAACCCAAAACTAGAGTTCCAATCTAATGCACGTGAAACTGGATAAAACGTGAGATATACTCTTCCTAATGAAGTCTAGTAAGTTTGCATACACTATTTCATCAATACCTTCAAGAACAAAATTGCAAGAAAAACATTTCCCAATTTGAAAAATCAAGTTATAGTACAGTGTTTGAATTTATATTATAAAAGTGTTCAAATATGTCAAAGATCTTCTTTGACGTGACAAAGAGAATCTTGGTGGTTTATACAAATGAGAACAGAAATGCTGATCTAAGAGCTTTGGCAAAGAACCGGGGCTGGGGGCTGGGGGATAGGGGCTGGGGGATAGGGGCTGGGGGATAGGGGGTGCAGGGCCCTGCATTTCTCGTGGGCATCTTCAATGATGGCCACAAGCCAAGCATTTCTCAACACTTTTTATATTCTTTATTCAAAACTTAAAAAACAGGTTTATTTGTGTGTGCACATATAATGTGTGTGTGTGTGTATATATATATATATAATATGTAATATATACTATGTATGTGCATGCATGTGGAGATCAGAGAACAACTATGAGTTTTCCTCTATTCCCACCATGTGGGTCCCAGGGATTGAACTCTGGTCATCAGGCTTGGTGAGATGTCTTACTGGCCCTTAGAGAAAGCACTTGGCTAGGCTGAAGCCCCCAGTATCCAAATGACACCCAGACATTGATGAACACACGCAGCCAGCTTAAAGGGTGTGGCAGCCTTCTGCTTGCAAGTTAGTTCACATAAGATCACTCTTCTCGTCAACCCATACCAGAGAAAGTACCAACTGCAAGCAGTCAGCTTCATTACTGCCATGTCTCCACATGCCAGCCTCCGCACCACACACTCCTGGTTACTTTCCATCCAATCCTGCACCATCCTTATGACTTATTCTGCACGTTAAAAGGGGTGAGGGACGGTAGGAATTTGTGCTTAGTCATGCAACTGAAATGATGCATATTCAGATCTACCAGGAGTCCAATGTCTTCTGCCACATGCGACCACACTTCTTTTCCCGAGTGCACAAAGGAGGGAAGGAGCTCAACTAACCATTGGATTGAATTCCAACAGCCACAGGAATGGAGCATCCCAATTTACAAACAAGGAAGCCGATGTTCAACAGCTCAGTACTAAGTCCTAATTATCCTTCCCTTTATCGGTCTACTCTTTCTTTCCCTCTTTGGTGACCAGACCCCGTTCAAGTGCAGGAGCAGTGGCTGCCCAGGTAGACTCTATTTCCCATTCTAATTTACAGCGTGACATGGGTCACGTGACTAAGCTCTGCCTAATGGGCTGCCGAGTGGCAGGTGCCTCCCACACTCATGAAAGAATCAGATAGCTTTCATGTTCTTTTCTTTCCTATGTCTGCAGCATGCTGTGATGGCAAGCTCGCCATCACACCATGGGGAAGAAGGCAACAGCCTGGGCTGGATAATCACATAGGAGACTGAGTCCCTGGATAACCCTGGGGGGACAAGCTGTCCTTTCCAAACTGTCTTCCAGCTCACAATTTCCCAAAACAAAAAATCAGGTTTCTTGTCACATTCGAGCCACTGTTTATCCTGGCCTGTGGTGGAGTCACCAGGATATCACCAAACAGTGGGGCAAGCCACGTGGGAAAGGCTATGGCAGACAGTGAGGTTCCTGGAGATGGCGCACCATTTTGTATGGCTGTGATGGATGAGCTCTGGAGAGCCACAGCCAGCGACTTCATCCCAGGATTGCTTCTCACTGGTGATATGCCTTTCCTGCCACTATTACACAGCCTAAGGATTCCTGAGCATCAGCCCACCCTATTGATCAGATTTCCTGCAGATCAACATGAAGATGTACTTTCATATTATAATGCTGTTTAGATGAATTAATGACTTCATGGAATTCCTGATTTGATTCAAATAATTTTAGGAAGAAAGTTTTAGGAGATGGTTTTAGTTGTTATGCTAGAGAGATATAATAAAGTTAGAATCAAGAATAAAATGTGCCCACTCCTCATAGAATAGTAGGCAAAGGCTGCATAGTAAGGAATACAATGAGCTCTCACAATTACACTAAGAACAGAAATGGGCTCAGGACAGATCAAGGAAAAACATCCATTCTAGTCAGGTCCAAGGATAACACCACAGGTGTGCACTGTGATAAAGCAAGGACATGTGAAACTGTTGCTCTGAACTTATAATGAGCTTAGAGAAGGAAGCACTGCTTTGAACTTACTATCGACATCCTTCTGTAACTCCCTTTTGTGTAACGTTTTATCTGTGAGGTAATTTTATAAAAAACTTTTGTTTAAGAAGCTATAAAAAGGCTGAGAGAAGAAATAAAGTGTGGCTGTTGGGGCTTAGCCCCATCTACCGTGTGTGTGTGTGTGTGTGTGTGTGTGTGTGTGTGTGTGTGTGTGTGTATGCGCACACGCACATGTGTATGACTTTCTCTCTGTCCTTTTCTTTCTTGCTGGCAACTTAAGAGCTAAGAGTTCAGTTTCTCACTGGGCATTCTTGCCTCCCTAGATAATTAAGTTTTGCTCCTATCAGCACTATCAGGGCTGACCCTGTAAACCACCCACTGCTGTCACTAGGAGTGGGGGTTGGAGGGTGGGGAGGGATATGATTGGCCACTATCAGCACTGCCTCCAATCTCTGATGCCACACCTTGCTGGCTCCTTTGGTTACCTGGATGTTGAGCTAGCCTCCCCCAAAGCAGGGAGAACTTTAGATTGAAGCCAGGATATGTATCTTTCTGACATGAAACTGTGCATGATTTTCGGCACTGAACACCAGGACTTATGAAGATTAGACATACTCGTGTTTGAATCATTTCAGTTTTCAAACCAATAGTAAGAACATGCGTCTCAAACACATACAGAGTCAAGAACCCAGTGAAGTAGGATTGAGTTAAGAATTCGCATTGAACAGCTCTCAAAACCAGAACCTGATCTGAAAAGTTAGAAGAATTTTGTTTTCTATGTACAACCAATCACTCTGTCCTGAGAAGACAGAGCTAGGAGCCATCAGAATTTAGAATCCACACGAAGCCAACAAACCATCAGGCAAGATGGCCAACCATGGAAAAGAGGAGTCCCAGGAGATGCTGTGGGCCTTCAGAGCAGGGGCTGACCCAACCGCTTCTAAACCAGGCAATAAGGAAAAAACACCATGGACTGATATTATCATTGGAAATGGAACTGCTATACACATAAGCTCCTGCAAGCATGAAGTAGCACCAGCTACAAAGTATCCCTGAAGAAAGCATATTAACTCAGGTGTCTAGATTTTATCTGCATGTGTGGAGGTAATGTGGGGAATAAAAGCCACATCACTCAACACTGTGGGATAACAACTGGCGGATCCTAGAAGTCAGGAAATTCTGCTGGACAAATACCACAGCTTTTTTTTTTTTTTTTTTTTATAAAAACAATACACATTGAACTGAAAACAACAGACAAACAGAAAGACAGTTTGAGAATTAAAAACAAAGACAAAAACAAACAAACAAAAAAACAACGCCAAACCCTGAATCCCAGCAGCACACCAGCTAAATGCAGAACATGGACTTTACATTCTGACTCAGCTGAGCCAACTGTAAAATGACATTTTGGGGACTCCTGAGGGAAGGCCCAATATAGCTTAGGTGTTAGACGATAATGAGACTCATTGCTAATTTTGTCTCAGAGTCGTGTAGTAGTGATGTCTTTTAAAATGCCTTCCTCACTAGAGGATACAGTGGGGGGGAGGGGGAAGAAAGCAAGAATTGCAACATTGTTACTGACTGTTGAAGCTGAACTACGGGTAACAATGAACCCATCACACCACCTGCTCTGCCATGCCTTAGAAGATGTTTAAGTAAGTCTGCAAGTACGGACAAGTCACATACCCACCCACCAACAACCCTGCTGTAAGGGCAACTAGGAGCCTTTGGAGGGACAGTGACAAAGAGCCAGGGTAAGCAACTCTATTTTGACAACAAAACAAACTGAGGCCTTTTTACTCTGTAAGACACATTTGAAGGCAAGAAAGGTAATAAAGACCTAGGTAAGTGATGCCTTTTATAAAGATTGTTGCTACAAACTGAGCTGAAAGGACAAGTAAAGCCTAGGATAATGGGCTGATGTGCAGAGTGGGAATATCCAAGCACGGCTCTGAGGAAAGAGTCCCCAGACACAGGCCTCTCTGGCAAGCAAAATCCTACTCCTTGGCACAGCCTGGTGTAAGGTCTTATGTTACCATTTCTGCAGTGTCCCCCACTAGCCTAGGCTCTGCCACCAGCTGCCCTAAAGGATGTTGACTGTAAGGGTTTTCTTATCTAGTACTTGTAGTCACAGGCCTAGACGACTGTAGCCTATCCACTGTGCATACTCTGTATAAATGTGCTGTTGTCCTCCTGAGGAGACTCTCCCTGAAGACCCAGACCCTGCCTTGCTGTCAGAGCCCTGTGAACATTGCTGCTAAAACCAGTGTCAGATCACCTGGAACTGGAATTACAGTTGTGAGCCACCATATGGGTGCTAAGAATTGAGTCTGGGCCCTCTGCAAGAGCAGCAAGTATTCCCTACCTCAGACTTCATTTTTTGAGTCTTGACTTTGCTTTGAAGCCCTAGCTAGACTTGAACTCATGACCATTTTCCTCTTGCTTCCCTGGGCGGATTACAGCATAAACCACCACAACTGATTAAACCCAGACTGTCCAAGTAAAATGTTTAGCGAGTTTTGACAGGTAAACAGAGTTGCATAACCACCAAGATCAAGGAGCCTACCCTCCTTCCTCTGTGCCTAGATGCTGACAATGACCACTCTGTTTTCTGTCCCTGTAATTTTTCCTTTCCAAGAATGTCTTAAATATAAATTAATTCATCCATGGAGTCTTCTGGGTCTGAATTTTACTTCAATACTTCTGAGGGTTGCCCATATTTTTGCAAGAATGAGCATTTTGTTCCTTGTTATTACTAAGTGGTATTCCATCATACTGAGTCACCAACAATTCATCTCTCCATTTCCTACCCGATGGGCATTTGGGTTGTTTCCAGGTTTGAGATCTTGTGAATAAAGCTGCTGTGCACATTCATGCACAGGTCTTTCTGTGGATGCATGCTCTTATTCCCTTTCAGTAACTCTGAGGAGGAAATCGCAGGACTGAATGAACGGCTATCTTAACATCTCTTATTCATTCATTATTCATATTGCTGGGTAAGGCCTGCTGTCCGTGCAGAAGGCTCATTTGCCTCTGCCCTGTGTGTGGCACCCTTTGAGGCCCAGGTAAAGATCATCTCTACCTCCACCTTTGCCTCACGTTTGGCTCACATAAAAGCCTTCCAACGTTCTGTTCTTATCGTCCCAAGTGACTTTAATCCTTTTATATTTTTCTTCTGCGCTCCATACCTAATAAACTACTCAGAACACTTGAAGGGTGGATACATGGGAGCTAATATCCAGGCCATCACAGGGTTGTTCATATTTGGTTTAGGGGAAGCCCAAACAATCTCCGCATCTTTCAGCCTATGTTTACCGCACTTAGATAATAAAAGTTTTCTTCTTGCTTGAAGGCAAAGCACTTAGGACATCATTCTGCCTCTGTGGGTTTTCTCACTCCTTCTTAAGGACAGACACCTGTGGGATGCCAGGACTCAGCTTAAAACAGCGTGGGAGGAAGGAAGTGGAAGGCAAGCCTGAGGGAGTTACAGTCACCAAACCTAAGTTATAAAAAGAAGCTCCCAAAAGTGTTGCCCGCAGATGCTGAGTCGGAGGAGACCTTCCCAGCTGGCCCTGCTGCTAGGTGGCCTTTCTCAAAAACTCCTCTTTGTAACTCCCAAGCACCTGCCTTCTCTGATGTCCCCAAGGCTGCTCTGGTCACATGAGAAGCTGCAGGGCCATCTGCTGGAGCTGCTTTCTGATGCTTTCTGAGTACCAACTCTTCAGTGAATGCTTCAGAATGTGGTTTGAATGACTGGGGGCTGGAAGGTGGACAGACCTCCACCTTTAGCCACAATTCAGCAATGATTTATACATTAATTAATTTTATTAAGTCAGTATGTGTGGGTGGAGACGCCCAACTACCAAAAGGAATGTACACAGACGTACACTGAGCACATGAACCACGGCTCCTCACACAACTCCTCCAGTAACAACAGCCAAAGCAGCATCAACTTATGTCCCAACCCAAGGCCCAGAGGCCCCTACAGATGAGTCAGTACCTCATTACGGTACTCTCAAAGACTCACTAATGAGGATATCAAAGTCAGCAACAGAAAAATATCAGAATAAATTCAGAACATTTAATATTAAAAACATAAAAACCCAAGATGATTTGACCCAAGTTTTGTAAAGAAATCATGAATGACAAAGGAACTTGTTCCCTAAACCATATACGTATGTATGTGTGTGCATGCATGTGTGCTTGTGTGGGTGTGTGTGTGCATGCGCGCGCTTAAGTGATTCGAACTCTTCTTTTGGAGCCCAAGCCCTCTTACAGGCACAGCTGCACAGACTTTTTCTAAGACGTCTAAAAATTCCCTCTCTAAACATTGCTTTCGGACCAGAATACAATTAAGGTAGGGAGAAGACTCTGCAATTCCAAAGACAAACACAGCATTTCTTAGAGAAGAGGGGTGAGGAACCCGGTCAGTCTGGGAAGGGCGGAGCACCTCCAAGTGGCTCTTACTCTGGCAGCTCTTGGCTCCAGGAAGCCACATGATCTGAAAAGATCATTCTAAGTTGTCTAGTTCTGTGACAAAGGTTACAAGCTGGCAGTCGAGCACACTCTTGGGCCACTCTTACCTGTCCCGTGCTGTTTCAATTTAGCACCGAGAACAAACATAGGCTGCTAAATTCCTCTCCCGATTTCCTAATGCTTGAAACTGATGGTTGATGGTGTGTACAGTTCTTGCACAAGTTGTGAGCAGTGCTCATGGCCCTCCTGGATCACCTCTCAGGGGGCCTCTGCTGCAGTCTGCGCAGGGAAGGGCAACTGTAACTCCCTATGACACGAGCTGCCTGTTCTTTACCACCCTGGCTCTTTTCTCCTCCTAGGCCGGGCCGACTCCCCTGTGCAGCAGAACCCATCTGGGCCGGGCCGACTTCCCCCACTTCTCTTCCACATGTCTCCCTCTGTCACTTGCTCCTCTTCTCATGGTGACTGTCATGAGGGTACACGCTCTACCTAAACTACCCTATTTTTATTATGCCGAAGGGTTATTTGCTGCGAAGAACTGATATGCTTAAAATATAATCAAAGTACCATGTCCTCCAAAGTGATCTCTTTTATTTATAGTTAAAAAACAAAAGTCACTTCAAGGCTTTTTTTTTTTTTTTGGGTAGGTTGAACTGCACCCCCAAACTCCCATGGTGAAGATGAGTTTTTCCCTAAGTGTTTTCTTGTGTGCTCCGCCCTGTCTCTCACATGAGTGCCATAGTGTGAATGTGGACGTCAACTGGCTTTTGCCTTCTACCTTGTTCGAGACAAGGTCTCACCAGAACAGCACTGGGATTAGAGACATATGGTAGCATGCCTAGCTTTCATGGGCTCTGCACATTTGAACTCAGGTCCCCACTTTTCCACAGAAAGCACTTTCCCATTGGGTCACTGCCCAGCCCTTGGGTTTAGGCTGTAGCACCCCTGAAATGTCCCAGAAGGGGATTATATTTAAGACAGGCCCTTTAAAGAAGAGACCAAGGTAAAGTGATGTCATTGGGGTGCACATTAGTCCACTGTGACAGGTGCCACACAGGACATAACCCTTTGCAGAAGAAGCAACTCTCCATAGGCAGAGCAGGCACCTCAGAGAGGTCAACCCTGCAGGACCTGGTCTACTCCAGTGATGCTCTACAGTAGCAACAGAAAACCAACAGAGCCTATAATCCCGTTACACTTGTAACATATCTTGACTAAAAAGTGATACAATGAAATGATGTGTGTATAAGGGTGCACACTTGGCTATATATTGCCAAGGAACCAATCTGCTTGATTCTTCCTTGGCAGGCTGACTTGGCATGAACACAGAGGGTACATATCTCTGTGCAAGGCAAATGCCACCCTCCCACTCCATCTGGCATCTCCCTACAAAGTAAAAAACCAAAGTCTTTAGGCTGGATTGAAAAAGAAAAAACAACCAAACACCAAGGAAGCCTGACAGCCGGTATCAAGGCCTGCTCCACAGGTAAGCATGGCTTCAGGCTCTGGGCTACTGTTCCGCTTCTATGGAACCTTAGCCCTTGAGCAAAATGCCAACGTCTCCATCCTCTGACAGCATCCCCTGTCAGGGCGTTCTCTCTCTCCCCTTCCCCTCCCTCCCCCTGCCTTCCTCTCTCCCCACCTCTGTCCCTTCCTTTCTCCCCCTCTCTCCCTCTCCCTTTCCTTCTCCCTCTCTCTCCCTTTCCTCTTTCCCTCTCCCTCCCTCCTCCCTTCTCCCCACTCTCTAGCATCCAAAGGGCATCCCTACAACCCTCACAATCCCTCCTGCTCAGTCACCCTCACACAACTGCAGCAGAGCCACAATTCACTGTCACACACAACTCCCAACTCCGGGATCAGAAACAGCTATTCCAGTCACCAAACAGAGAGTGCTGTTGTCAGTGTGTCCTACATTAGCACTTCATAAAAACCTTGAGCCTCAGAGAGCCACAAGGCCACATCCTAACAGGAAACACCAGTCCAGAGACAGGACCAATTGTGTGGGGATGAGCCTCAAGAGAACAGAGAGACAAAATATCCCAGTGGGAACCAGGGGACAGGGTCAGAGAAACAAACACCCAGGTACCAGCAAAAGGAGAGGGGGAATTCGAGACTGTATGCATATCCACCCCAAATTGTCTATGAGGGCCTGTTAAGTGATTCTAGAGAACAGCCACCCAGTGAGATGTGGCCATGTGTAGACAGAGTATGTATATGGTGGTTAAGACACTTAGTGAACACCATATGACAGCATCTTAAATTAGTGTTCAAGAAGATAGTCCTAGCTCAAAAACATTATTCAAAGAATAACCGTACTTTTCTTTGGATTCAATAACAGGTAGTCAGGAACCAAGCCTTGAGCTCGACGCATCAGCACTCACTAACTGCAGAATTAGGGGCAAATAATGACACAAACATCCCAGCCTCAGCCTCCTTATACAAAAGAATGTGCAGCCCTCACAGGACTGTTGTGAAGCTGCCAACACTTAAAACAAGCCTGTCCCCAGCACACAGGAAACATGAACAGGTGTAAGCTTTCAACCCAGTAAAACAAATCTCCCCCAAACGAACAAGTCCCAATGGAGTAACATACCTTAACTTTGTTATTTTCAATCAAATGCTGAGCCATGGACTTTATCAGCACATCAAAGAAAAACCAAGAGTACTAAAAGAAAAGGAAAAAAAAAAAACACAAAAATAACACTTTATTAGGACAGAGACCAGCTCTCTGAGGCTGGCGACATTAGCAGTGAGAAGCAGGTATGGAAGGCGAGGCACACTGGACAGACTCTCCTTAGGTCCAAGGGGTGGGTGGCAGAGCTCTGCTCCTTGTACACACTCAGCCACACATGGCTGCACCCACCAGGAGACCTCTCCTGCTACCCGTACTGCTGGATCATTGTAGAGACTTCCCTCTGCCAAGTGCTGACTTAGGGATCTGTCTATACCATCATTAGCAGTGTCCTCCACACTGTGGAGGTGACAGTAAGACTTTGAAAATGGCCATTTAACTCTACGGCTCTCATCTGAGACCAAACTTATCAAACTTGGACCTGGAGAACTAATCCTGATCACTTAAGTTTAGCAGTGATGGTGGCAACTGTGATAAATGCACACACACACATAGGCTTAGCTGGTTAGGCTGTGAAGTTTGTATTTTCTTTTTCACACACACACAAACACACATTTTTGGAGGGGAGAAAGGGTCTCAGTTAGTTCCTGTTTGTCACCAACTTATCATGTAAGGAAGGATGGCCTTGAACTCCAAATTCTGGTTATCTCCAAAATTTTGGGATTATGGGTGTGAGCCATCACAAATTTTTTTTAAAAAATAAATTAAGTAGTAAAAATCTTTTTTTTACTGATAGAGTTCATGTTGCCCAGGGTGACATAAAAATTATACACTCGAGCGAAAGGATCTCAAGTGATCTGAAAGAGTGATGCCCTCCATAGGTTTGGGCATTAGCGCTTGGTTTCCAGGTGGTAGGACTGTTTTGGGGGAGGTTATGGAATCTTTAGGACATGTATCAGTGGGTGTGAGCTTTGAGGGTTTACAGACCTGCTCCATTTCCAAACCTAACATTCTCTCTCTCTCTCTCTCTCTCTCTCTCTCTCTCTCTCTCTCTCTCTCTCTCTCTCCCTCTTCCCCTCTTCCCTTGCCCCTCCCCCTCTGCTTGGTGTTTTCAGCTGAAGATGTGATCACTCAGATTTCCACTCTGCTTAAATACCCCTCCCACCACTATGTGCTCCAACCAATCTGAAACCAACCTTAGACTAAACTAGACTCTGATCATGAAGTTGCCTCTGGTCAAGGTGCTAATCACAGCAACATAAGAGTACCTGATACACACTCCTTCCTATTTAGAGTCCTGGGGGGCTGGCACCACAGCCATGTGCTGCCGTGGCCCACTCTCAGTTTACTTATCCATAACATAATATTTGTGTACATCGTTAGGACAACATGTAGTGCTTTAACTCAGGTTATCTCAAACATTTTCGTTTCTTGATGGTAACAACTTCCAAAACTTCTTTCTTCTAGGAATCAAGGGAATGCTTGGTACATCTACTTTCTGTTTTCTGTTCTCACGCTGCTGTGCCATCTTGAGTGGCTCTTAGTAACCATTCCTCACCCTCCCCGCCCCAGCCCTGCAGTCACCAGATAGCTGCTATTGCTTTGGCGGATGAAGCCGGGAAGCACTGTGCTACTGAGACCCATCCCCAGCCCTTGAAGACCTCTCTACAGCTAGGAGCACAGCTGGCTGCCATGTTACCTTCAGAAGTTTGTTGCTGGTAAGGAAATCAGCAGAGGGCTTGAGTATGGTGGTCATGGATTTCGTCAGCTCCTCGTGCACCGTCTTATACTCTGATGCTATATACGGCTCAGCCTTATAGGCGAACTTTGAAAAGAAAGAGAGAGGAACTTTACAGGACGGGTCCTTCCACAGTAGGGGCAGAAATCTTGTGAAGCTTCTGACAATGGAGATCGGGGCTGCGGTGCACATTCAAGGGTGGGAGAAGGGATGGAAACGAAGGTGGGAGGGTGACTGCCATGGGACAGAGAGAGGGTGGCCAGGATGTCTCCAGAGAACCCATCCAAGACATGACAACTGTGCGAGGTCGCTCAGAGCCCAGCTGGTACACAATACCATCTGTGACAGAACTGAGAACGGGCCACGCGACACAGTAACAGATCCTGGAGAATCTAAATTCTAGTTCGTAAAGTGCCACAAAGCCACAGTCCACATGTAAGAGGATGCGTAACTTTTTAGAATGGTGTTTGTCGTGTGCTCATTTAATACGACACAGCAAGGATCTATTGCTGTTTATGCTAGCAACTGTTCCACATGGTCTTTTCACTTGACTGTGGCCAGAGTTAACCTTCCAGTCTCGAAGGCAGCAGGGATGCTGGGAAATTTTAGGTGGTTTAAAAAAGAACATGAAGACTGCTAATGTGTAATGGTCTACCCAAGATCAATTAAAACAATTCTTGTTTCACACCCCCCCCCACCAGTTGATCTTGTAAAAGGTACATTCATCTTGTAAAGGGTGAAATTAGCTCCTAAAGGAAAGGCTGCCTATCTTCTAACTCCCCTGGTTCAGGTACAAGCCTTGGCAGAAGGGACCAAAGAGATTCATAGGTATCAAATTCCAAATGCACCCCCAAATAATGACGCTTGTTAGAAGTCTTTGGAAGGAAACTTGGAGAGCCACAGCTATAATTGATTGTAGCAGCTTGACTTATTCATTTATTTATTTTACATACCTTAACATATGACCTCAAGTGGCTCTCCAATCCTTCCTCATGGCACTGGGCAACCACATGAATAATGACCCTACACACCACAGAAATGAATAAAGCAATGAGTAGTGATATGGGAATGGGAACATCTTGCTATCTTCACAGCAGCAGAACGGTGATGCTGTTGGCACTTAGCAAACAAGGAGACAAGGAGTCAGATGTGGAGCCTATGTGGGAGAGTAAGGCATCTCTCCAGTAAAATGTTCAGCTCACACTAGCATCCCAGAGAGGCTCCAGGTGTGGATAGACTGAACAGAAGAAGAGCATCCATTTATTCACTCATCTGTCCATCCATCCATCCATCGACCCATTCATTCATTCACTTGTCTATAAATCTGTCTATCCATCCATCCACCCACCCACCCATCCATCCATCCATCCATCCATCCATCCATCCATCCATCCATCCATCCATCCATCCATCCATTCATCCAACTGTCCATGTATCCATCTATCCATTCACTCATCTGTCTATCAATCCACCCATCCATTCACTTGTCTGTAAATCCATCTGTCCATCCATCCAACTATCCATTCACCCATCCATCCACCCATCTATCCATCATCCATCCATCCATCCACCCACCCATTCCCCTATCCCTGCCTTACCGAGTCACATTAACTGCAACCTCCTCCTGGGTGGCTCTGGTGAGGACTCGGAATAGCTGGTTTAAAATGGTCGGCAGGAAGGCGATCATCACATGACCTTCCATTGCATGCAGACTCTACACAGAAGAAATGGCAAAACGTGTGATTTTTCTTAAAAAAAAAAAACTATTTTATTTCAATTATTTATTTTGAGGCGGGGTCTTATTATGAACCCAAGCTGAACTGAAATTTCTGGTGCCAGTGACTCTTACACCTCAGCCTCCCAAGTCCCTGGGTCAACAGGTTCATTCCACCATGCCTACTATGTATTCTAAGGTAATATCCATTTCAAGTAAGGAGAGAAGAACTCCCCCTAACGTGAGTGGAAAGCAGAGGGCATTCAGGGTGGCTCTCAAGGATGCCTTTGTCCTAAACTGCAGGATTGGTGAAGATGATCCACAGGGGAGTAAAGACTCTTAACTAGTTGTCCATAAGCCAGGGAGCAAGTGGAACATTATAATTACAAGAGCTCTTTAAAGCAGAGAGAGAGGTAGAAGAGGAACCAGGAGGAAATGTTCCAAGAATGGTCAGAGAGGTCTTTCCTTGTCACTGAAGTGGAGGAGAGGCCAGCAGTCATAACATACGTGTGTTCATTATTTTAACTATGTAGACTGTTTTCTCTTGATTAGATTAAATGTAAGTTTCCACCGAATCTCTCACATCTTATTTTGTCCTATACCTGGGATGCCATTTAGTGACTTTGTTTTCAAAGTACTCTTCAATAATCAAGTTCTGTATCAAAGTCCCCTCTCACTGCTGTGTGATGGCTCCAGGAACAAACCCAGCTCCTGCACACAGCTGGGCAAGGCTAGGTATATTACCTCAGGTTAGGTATATTACCTCAGGTTAGGTATATTACCTCAGGCTAGGTATGTTACCTCGGGCTAGGTATGTTACCTCAGGCTAGGTATGTTACCTCAGGCTAGATATGTTACCTCAGGCTAGGCATATTGCCTCAGGCTAGGTATGTTACCTCAGGCTAGGTATGTTACCTCAGGCTAGGTATGTTGCCTCAGGCTAGGTATATTACCTCAGGCTAGGTATGTTACCTCAGACTAGGTATGTTGCCTCAGGCTAGGTATGTTACCTCAGGCTAGGTATATTACCTCAGGCTAGGTATGTTACCTCAGGCTAGGTATGTTAACTCAGGCTAGGTATGTTACCTCAGGCTAGGTATGTTACCTCAGGCTAGGTATATTACCTCAGGCTAGGTATATTACCTCAGGCTAGGTATATTACCTCAGGCTAGGTATATTACCTCAGGCTAGGTTACCTCTGTCTACCCAATGCTGTGCACATTAGTATTATCTCCTACAATGACTGAGATGCTTTTAAAGGGCCAGGATGGTTAGAATTTGAGTGTGTCCTTCACAAAGGCTGTGACAGAAGCTTAGTCCTTAATGCAAAATCAGGAATAGGTGTGGTCTAAGGAGAGGCAATCAGGTCATAGGGGCTCAAGCTTCAGGACTGGGTCACGGAGTCTGCTTGAGTGGGTTCCTTATAAAATGATGAGTTTGGTCCTCCTCTCTACTGCCCAAATCATGCTTTGATCCTTTCTCGGCCCTCAGAGTTCCAGCTTCAGGCAATCTGTTACAGCAGCAGCAGATGGCTAAGCCAGGACTGCTTCTTTCATGCCAGCAGCAGGTAAGTGTAGGGCAGTGGAGCTGCCACCAGACAGAAAAACTGGGAAGGCAGCAGCAAAGTGCAGAATGCAAGTAAGACTGATAATCAAGAGTGGCAGGAATCTGGACTAGCTCTGGCCAGATTCCTGTCCTAGAGGACATGACTACAACACCACACTAAGAGGACCATGGCAACCTGCCTCAGAGCTTATAAACCTAGAGTTCTCTGTGCCTATGAGGTATCCAGCAGCTCAGAGTGTTTAGCCAACGAATATCCCTTCCCAGGCATCCCTACCTAAACAAGGTATTTAATCTCTGGTTCACCCTGAATAAGAAGTATGCATCCACATCTGCCAGGAATAAAGCAGTTTGGACAAGCAAGGAATGACTGGGGGAAGGCTTTCCTCATACAGAGCCACGCCTAAGTCTCCTGCAGAAGGCCCTTCCACACTCCTGGCACTCACTGTAAGCTAAGCTGGATCCCCTCTGGGTTCACTGCAAGCCTGCATGCCCCAGTCCTAGCATACCCCATTCCCAGCTCCTCCTGTCCATAGTGGCATCTGGGTGCACAGGAGTTTGAGAACCACAGCCTACGTCCCAGCCTCCACTGTTTCTCACCCAGAGAAACATGGGCTGGGACCCCTATCTTAGGCTGCCTTTTGCCTCCCTTGAGCAGCACCCTGGCAGCAACTAGGCAGAGGAAGAAAAGCAGCAAAGCACCCCTGGGTTTTGCTTCCCCAGCAGCGTTCAGACAGTCAGCACTCAGCAAAGGCCTATATCGAGGGAGCACAAGGCACTAGCATCCAGGCAGGAGCAGAGTCTGAGTTCACTCTGGTCACCATCTAAAGGCCACATGAAATCACCATGACAGCAGCCAGGTAGAAACATCCATACAGAAGCTTACAAGGGGCCAGCAACAACATTCACCACCAAAAAAGAAACCCAATTTACCTCCAAAGACATTTACAAAAGAGGAACTAAAATCCATCTGGTACCTTAAGGTATTTTACTAGTTCACTCCCAGAGGCTTGGGCTCCAGATTCTGTTTTCTGACAGTATTGGAAAAAATTATGTAAATGCTGATCCTAGGTTGAGGGGCAGGGGGAGAAGGAGAAGAAAGTCTGTTAGTATTCTAGAAACAAGAGAATCTGCTTCAGGTAACAAACATGAATGGCTTATAAATATGTATTCAGTATGTGTGTGTGTGTGTGTGTGTGTGTGTGTGTGTGCGCGCGTGCAGTTGTACATATACATCTCTGAGAATCTGACTTTATGTACTGCTTATCTGTGGAGGGGTGCTCACACCAGTATGTGCTCACACCAGTATGTCCGAGAGGAAACTGGGAGCCCTCTTCCTTTGAGGCAGGGTCTCTTCTCTGTGAACCGGACAGAGCTCAGATTTTTCTTGTCTGGGCTGGAAGCCAGCAAGCCCTAGCACCCTCATGCCTTTGGAAGTGGGGTGCTGGGTATGTGTGAGATGCAGGGCTTGATTCCGTACCTGCTGCTCTTAATTACTGAGTCATCTGCCCAACCCCACGGATGGTTTTTAAGGTTATAAAATTGACCTGTACAAACTACATCTAAAGACTTTCCATTGGAGGACAATTGTTGGAAAAAAATGTCAGAGACTTATAAAGTACTTGTCATGGATATGAGCATATCCCACGTATCTATGTACTTTCTTCAAATACAGGCCTACAGTGTAAAATATGCTCATAAAACAGCAGGATTCTGTCTTACACAGATGAGCGCATACACACAGTCACTGAGATGAGATGAGACGCACCTGAGTGTACACTGTGGAAACCAGATGAGTGGAGATTTTCAACAGTGGCTTGCCTCCTTCCACCCACTTCACTTCTGGACCATAATGCTGAAAAAAAATTAAGGGAAAAAGATCCAAAATGATTAGCTATCTCAGCCATCAGTGAGGGTACTGGTGAAGGTCTGAGGAGAGCTACATCTGCTGTGTGTGGATTTATATGCCAGTTTCGTCCCCTGAGCACACACCCTTCCTCCTGGGCTTTGTAAGTTGTCCTGCCTGCTGCAGCTGTCAGAGACGACTGTCCATTTCACTGGGACTGGCTCTTACTCCACCAGTATCTAGTTACTTTCTGAGACAGGGCCTCACTATGTACCCCTGACTTGAGTCTGTGTAGACCAGGCAGACCTCAGACTCTCAAAGGTTCACGGCTGCCTCCTAAGTACTGGGACTAAAGGTGAGCTCTGCCATGCCTGGTTTCCCATGTCTCTTAAGCAGACCTAAGCTCGGGGCACCGAGAAGCGAGGATGACTCCAGACAGAGCAAACAGCCATGTTGGGAAAGAGATTTACCTCCCAGGGTCTATATCAACTGGAAGAGAATTCCTGACAACTCATCATTACTGGGACACTGTTACTTCTCAGGAAGGACCACGCCAGGCCCGGTACCTCCATGGCATTGTCAGCCCAGGTTTATAAAATGCCTGGGCTATAATTCTGATGTTGTGCTAAGTGTTATGAGAAGCACACATTTACTTCAAAATAAATTAAGAAAACCAAATGTTAGGACTGATAAAAAAAAAATGTGTGCTGTTTTTGTTGTGAGTTATTGTTGTGTTTGGCCGTTCTTACTGTTTTCTAAAGGAACAGTGTCAAACCAAATATTCTTACAATCCCATACCCTGCCCATGCTGAGCTCCTGGTAGCCGAGGTAGCCAGATGGCAGGTTCGCTGAGACAGGGATAAGCTGCTCGTTCGTCAGCACCCTTCCGTCCTTCAGGAGAGGAAGCCAGGAGAAGCCGACTGTTGAGAACAAAGAACAACAACAAACCCACAGTGAGCTCACCCACTCCTGACGGAGACAGAGCCTTGCATGCCTTAGCAACAACTGTCACCATCAATCTACGCAGGTGACACGAAGGCCCTGAGATGGCTTCCACATCAAGTCTCTTCGAGGTCAGACCACCAGCAAGTTACATACACAATTAAGGCATGCTACGGTACCGCTGGCTGGAAACCCACCAGAGCAACCCTTCGAAAAAGGATGGATATTAAGAATCAAAGTAAAGAAACCATGGTGTGCAGATGAAGAAACCACAACACAGCCACAAAGAAAGGAGGGGGAGCTGGGGTCCCCACCCTGTGTCTCCACAGCGTCCTTCTTCTTCGTGCTGCCTTTGGTGGAGTTGTCGCAGCTGACGTGGAAGAAGGTGAACAGCAAATGGTGCTTCTCGTGCAGCTGGGTGGGCAGCTCTATCTTGATCTGCAGAGGAAAAGAGCAATGGTCTACCAGCCTCCAGCAGCAAACACTCCCAGGGGAGGCAACCGTGTGCCACTACACTCCCAGGTAGGTGCTCTCCAAACTCAGACAACCCTGAGCTGTTGATGACACCAAGAGAGCCCATTCTGAGCTCGGTGACTAGAGACAGCAGAAGGGTTAATGCTGGTTTCAGATGTATGCAAACTGGAATGTATGTAAAAGTGGTACTGGGGGGGGGCAATCTATTTGTGGGATATGTGGGGTATGTGAGTGGTATATGCATTAGTGCACTCCCAAAGTGCAAGGAAGCAAGAGGGTGCATGGAGTTTATTTAGGACTGGGCCCATTCCCCTGAGACATGGCTTCCCAATGAAACAGACAGTGGACCAGCAGTCACCAGGCCACAGGGGTCCTCGATCACCTCAACCTGCCCCAGCACTGGGCTTACAGAAGCATGCACAGCCACGCTCAGCTCTTTATACTGGTGCTGAGGATTCGAACTTGGGTCCTTGTGATTCTGTAGCAAGTGTTGTTATGTACTCAGCCATCCCCTCGTGCCCAGTTGGCTGCCATAAGATATGCACATACTAATTACTTTGAAAAGGCTCATCAAATTATATGCATATAAACAGGTGGCAACTTTTATGGTCAAAGGAAACGTGAAACTGCCATGTTAACTCACAATTGTATCAGTGGTAGAACAGGCTGTAATTGAAAAGCCATCTCCCAAGGTTACTGCAGTAGGTAGGTACAATGTTGTGTAAATCTATCTAAAATGTGAGCAGTTTCTCTCCAGAACACAGCATGGCAACAGAAAACGATCCCTCTTGGTTTTCATCGAATGCAGAATATACGACATACAGAACGTGTTAGCTGACTGCTGTGTTATTGATAAGGCTTTTCTGGTCAAATCAGAGTATGAAGTAGGTATGTTCTGTAGAAATCAGAAGGTACATGCAAGTTTTAGATCACTGTAAGAGCATGCCACCCCCATGACTCTCTGGCAGTCTGAGAGCGAACTGTTCTGTAGAACACCTATCAATACACAGGACAATTGAATATTGATTAGGTCCAAGGATGAATTTGAAAGGTATGATTAAGAAATTTTCTTTCACTTATTTGCAATTTGTATTTTTATTTTTAGCAACAAAGATGTTACTCAAATAAAAAAATATGTAAAACAAACACCACTTCTAATGCTATGACTTTAGCATGTGACAGGCAAGTAACTTCATGCTTCTATTAAGACTGACATCCCTCGAAGACATCGTTACCTCATCGTAGAATTCTGGATTTTGTTGGTGGTGTAGGACCGCAGCAAGGGCACTTCTTGTGAACACTGGACCACCAGGTCTGCCGTAAATGCACTAAAGGGAGAATCAATAATTTGGTTGGTGGAGGAATTGGTCAGGTGTGTTGTTGTACAGTGAGTGGCTTCAATAGAAACTTAACTACTCAGAATGCATCTGCCTGAGAGTCCAGGTCTGCAAGACACTTAACTCTCGGGTCCTAGTGAACCAGAGATCTTCCCCAGCCTACGGCCCACCTTTCCTGCCCTGACACCTGGTACTTTTTTCACATGCCCGCCCACACCTTTGCCTATAGGATCTCTCTGTGCAAATGTCCTTTGCACTTGAATATCCTTCAAGAGATGGGCAACTCTTTCCTCTGTCTCAGCATTTTTCCATGCAGAAAATGTATTTGTCCAAATTAAGATAAATACATTAAAAAATGTATTCAGTGTCTTCCATTTCAGGTAGCCTTCTTTCCACAACAATGTTTGTCACTAAACTGTAAATCTCCTTTCTCCTGTCCTGCTCACTTTCTCCCTTCTCTTTCTGGTTCCCTCTCTTTATGACTGGGTCTCACGTAGCCCCCGCTGGCCTGGAACTCCTGTGCCCAGAAGTCCTCCTGCCTGTACTGCTGGAGTTACAAGGTGAGCGACCACGCCCATCTTATGAGGAGAAGGAAAGTACAAGGCAGGCACTCCACCATTCCCAACCTAAACTTGACACACCTTGAGAATGGCTAGTGTTGTTTTATGCATTTGTCTCCTCCTTTTCTGGGAGAGTCATTTTATCTTAGGCTCTTGAGCTGGGCTGCTTGGATTTAGGTTCTACTAAAGTAAACAGCACCGAGGAATTTAAATCCGAGAGGTGATCTTAGAAGCTAGAAATTATGCATCTTAATCGCACTTACGTGAAAAGTCTACAGCTGCGGGATCGTAAGTGTCAGAGAAAAGATACAGTGCTATCTGTGGCTCACAGGCAACACTGGCTGACTGCTGTTCCCATGGTTTACACAGTCAGCCCTTCTACTCAGCAGAAGAGACTTCTGGCTATTTTATACCGTGGCTCTTAGTGCCTAGTCAAAGTCTCTTAATGGTGGGTATTTAATATATGCTGACTGAGCTACGCATACATAAGAGACCCCCATCTCTGAAAAGAACAAGACATACAGTCAAAAACTTAACCTACACATTCTATGACATTTAGCTCAGACCATTATATGGTATAACGCTATATTGTTTTGGGTTGTGTTAATCATAATTAAACCTGCCAATTCTTTATGCACATTGAAAAACAAACCTTCAAGGGTTGAGAGTCTTCTTCATCGGAATCCTTGAACTCAATGCAGATAGCGATGTTTCTGGCCTGCAGAGGTATGTAAGAGAAAGACATAAGAAGGGAGAAACAACAAAGCCCAGTATATACATACATTTATAACATAACTACAACCCCCCCCCACACACACATTTATTAAAGAGCCTAAGAGCTAAGTCATAAAGGAGACTTGTAAGTCTGTGCACTTACCTTGGCAAAAGACTTCTGGCTGTCATATTTCAAGTACTTTGGGTAAACATAAAGGTGATTGCTGTAGACGGTATAAGGCTGGGTGTGCTTGGGTATGCAGGGCACAAACTCCTCTACCTCAAAAGTGATTGGAGATTTACTGCAGGTTTCAAACTGCCTCATGGGAATGTACGATGAATTTAGATAATCTGGAAAGAGATCCCAAATAACACAGACCAGAGGGAAAATCCAACTAAATTAAAATGTAGGCTGCTTATGACACAGGATGGAACACTTACTCGGGAAGTCACAGGAGACGTTGTCAATTGTAATGTCTAGATTGCCTAAAATCACTGGGAGTTTGGCCATCTTCTCGGGTCTGCAAACAAAAGAGAAAAACCGAACATGATGAGGGGGGTTAACTGTGAAGTCTAAATTCTCAAGTGGCATTTCCGAGAAACGGACACATGATATATTGTTTCTGGTAGGAGCTGCCACCATTGTCAAAACCAGCACAGCTGTTCTGACAGCAGCCCCTCTTCCTCATGGGTGGAAAAGTCCCCTTCGATCATCGAGGGTCCGGGAAATGTTACTCTCCAACCACTCTCAGCTTCCAGACCTTTTCTTTTTAAAATTGGTTTATTTTTAGTCATGTGCATCCATGGTACGGGGACGGTATGTGCATGTAAATGCAGGTGTCCTTGGAGACCAGAGGCATCGGGTCCCCTGGAACCTGAGTTATCGGTGGTTATGAGCTGCCTGATGTAGGTGCTGGGAGTCAACCACAGATCCTCTGGGAAGATAACAAGTGCTTTATACTTTGGGACCTCAGAACAGGACTTATTTTTGCTGTGGTAAATTTTCATCTTCTTATTGTTTGAGCCATAATCCTCCTAAATCCAAGGTCTAACATCAAATGTCTCTGTTCTTCCTAAGAGCTTCAAGACATGGAGGTATTCAATCAGCATAGCATGTGCTCATAATGGTCATTGATCGTAACCTTATATTCCACACAATACTGCCAAGAACAGGTTCTTAAATTCTCCATCTCCGTATGGATATTAGCTCATTCATCACCCTTCCTGACAGCTAGTTATTCCAACAGTCATACAGCTGTCTACTCATTCACGGGGATGTCACATGTAACCATGGCAAACTCGTTCTGCCAGGGCTTTGTATTCCTCTGTGGCACCGGCTTAGCAACCCAATTTAAAGAGATGTGCTCAAGGTGACTAGGTCAAAATGGCAGTGGTTGCTCCTGGAAAACAGGATGCTGGTGCAGGTTCTTCATAAGCCTCCTGCTTAGTCAGGTCTTTCACAGCGTTAACGAGGGACACCAAAGCCCAGCAGATATGCTGGTTAGTTTTGTCAACTTGACACAAGCTTGGATTATCTGAGACGAGGAAACCTCAATTGAGAACAAGCCTCCATTAGGTTGACCCATAGGCAAGCATGAGACGTTCTCTTGATTCATGATGTCTATGAGAGCACCCAGCACACTGGGTGGTGTCACCCCTGGGCAGGAGGTCCCAGCACACTGGGTGGTGTCACCCTTGGGCAGGAGGTCCCAGTACACTGGGTGGTGTCACCCCTGGGCAGGAGGTCCCAGCACACTGAGTGGTGTCACCCCTGGGCAGGAGGTCCTGGGTTATATAAGAAAGCAAACTGAGCAAGCCATAAGGAACAAGCCAGTAAGCAGAATTCATCTGTGGTATGCGCTGTAGGTCCTGCCTTGGTTTACCTCAATGGACAGTGACACAGAAGTATAAGCCAAATAAAGCCCTTCCCTCTCCGGGTTGCTCTTGGTTGTGGTGTTTATGAGCCACTCTCAGAAAGAATTTAGAGATCTATTAGTAAAGTTAGATACAGATGTTTTGGTTGGTGGCCTTGATGTAGAAAATCCTGGGGAACAATTTAAAGTTCAGCAAGGCACACACTTGATAACCGAGCCAGGGATGTTTTGAGGTCAGGGAACAAGAACAGTGGCAGCCCAGCTAGTACCAGCTGATGTGCCTTTCTTGCGAAGGCTGGGCTGGTGATCAAGATGATTAATTTCTTGTACCCATTTTTGCCCTAAGCTTCCTAATATGATTTAGTGAAAATGTTAATGAGTAGATGTGCATGCACCCTGAGGACTAAAAGTGAAAATGACTGTTTTATATAAAACTTGTGACTAAGATTTTACCTTTTTAATAAGACTTTTTAAGATAAACAACAATGTGATTGATCCCTTCTTTGTAACCTGTCGAAGCTGACTTAGGCAAATGACACCCAAGCAGGGACCTGTGGAGGTAAGCCCCCTAGTGTTTCAGTGTGAATAGGAGTCTCACCTAGGGTGCTGTAGTCCTCCCCCACCATACACACACACACACACACACAGACGCACACGCACACACACGAGTGCTGGGGTTTAGGACAGGTGAATAATCTAAGTGATTCCTGTGTGTTTCCCTCAGGACAGGATAAGGTAAATCTAAGGAAGACGGTTCTTTAGGAAACATATTACTAACATGCAGGACACAGCAGATTCAACATTTGGCTTCATTACCCATTTAAAAATGTTCTGACCTCTGGTTTTTAAGACTCTCTGGCACGAGGAGCCCTTTAGTAGCCTATCTTAGAACATCACTCACAACTCTTAAGTTCTTCCTCCACTTTGATGAGACTATGTGGAAGACATCGTCCATCTTGGGGTGGTGTACCCCACAGCCACTGTCAGAAACTCTCATTCCTACTTCCCTTCTGTCTGTACTTGACTACAACATCAGCTCTCCGACATCCCCAGGGATAAAGCGGTCAGGAAGGCACCAGCTCCACACCCCTGGCTTTCAGCTGAAAAGGTTCTGCCCAACGGAACTCCAGGAAAGCTCAGCCTCACCCTGCACTGTGTTTCTGTGCCCACCGTGAGAGATGTGTCGGGTGCCCAGCAATGGGGTCGGCAACTCTCCCATGATCTCCATCACCGTAGGATACCTCAGTGATACCCCCGAAAACTCTTCAGTGAAATCAATCCTCAGGCAAATGTAAATCCTTATGCAAATATAAATTCTCTTGGTGCACAGGGCTGTCATCTACCTCTTCATGTAAACAACTTAACCTTACAACATCCCATACAACAAGGAGCAAACCCCAGCCAAGGCTGTGCGGCTAAAGCTGAGGCTGTATTATTTCCATCAATGACTCAGAAACAGTGTACTACAAACAATACTTTCAAATGTTTCAAATGTCACCTAAGGGGAGTGAGCCTCACCTCCTCCTACGATCACCACCCATAAATAAATGGCAGCTTCACCCTTTTTACATATTTCCCTCGGGGGCAGATTTCAAATGATCGCATTTTAGTTCAACAATTTCACTGGAAATTTCTCTGTCCTGTATTACTATTCCCTGCCCCATCTATATGTGGGAATGACTTCTGGGAAATGCTGTTTGAAGCTTGCCCATACAAATCCAATGTTCATTTACCCATTCTGTAACCAAGGTAACACTGTGCTTTGGGATGTAACTGTTCCCTTTCTGCTCACACTGTCTAACTGACCTTTGAGAACAAACCATAATTGCAGAGAGATTATCTTGTGTATTGTATGAATGCATCACCTGTCAATTAAAAAGCAACAGCCCACAGCTTAGGCAGGAAATAGATGTGGGGCATCCAGGAGGTAGGAAGGATTTTGGGATAGGGCCAGGTGTGGGAGTTCGGCCTGGGAAGATGTAAGGAGACAGATGCAGGGCATATGAGCACAGGTAACCAGCCATGCGGCAGAATGTATGTTAAAATAAATGAAATATTTTGATTAGGATCTAGTCAAGAGTAGAGCCTAGTTATATGGCCAAGGTATCTGTCAATATATTTTGAGTCTGATTCTTATTTCTGGGCCCGTGGGGCTGGGAGAAAGAATCAGGCCAAACTTCAACAAAATGGCACCCAACATGGAATTCCATCTGTAAACGGATTATTCTTAATATAAATGGAAACAGTGAGTTAAACTGGTGACTGTGTTTCTTTACCTTATGCTAGTTCCCACAGAGAAACTAAGATTTATTTTAAACTGTATCTATCTTT